>NC_136878.1:15672815-16082815 GCF_949152265.1 Phoxinus phoxinus | reverse complement strand
CGTTTTGGCAACCTTAGAAAGGCAGGGCAAAAGAGCTGCAGAGTGCAGACATTCTCAATGGTGCTCAGGCCATCTGCTAGAGTTGCAGGTGTTGTTGGTTCAGTTCAGTTGGACAGTTCTGCCTCATCCTCACTGTGCTTATACAGCAATAGAGAATTGTTTTATGTACAATGCAAAAAATATTTCAATTTGTAGAAAGAAAACACTGTGGAAAAAAATGTCCAAAAATGGTCCAGCCTCAGGTAGGATAAAAATAATACTACCTGTATTCAAGTGGAATAAAGTTGTGAATTGATAACAACTGATAATGATACAACATAATAAGTCTTAAAAACTATAATAAATGATGGTAATGATAATCACAGCAAATAATAATAAAAACTAAATACAGCTGTTAATAGATTGCAAATCTAAATATCCCTTCAGATTTAACACATCAAGTGCATTAAGGAAAAAAAATGTAAACAGAACACATAAAACAGATTCTTGCCCCTTTTTCATCTATGCGTTTATATTACGTTACAGAAAAAACACATGTGGTTACATGTGGAACACATGTGAAACACATACTTTGCAGATGGGAAACATGTGGTTTTGGAACAGTTCCCATGTGAAATCCATGTGATCACATGTGGTGACATGTTAGGTGTGTTCGACTTCAGCTGCGGCTGGATGTAACCGATCTGCGAGAGTTGCCGCTTGCAGGCAGGGAGGAAGTGAAGTCGGACACTTTCTGCTCCCGTAGTGACGCTCGCGCTGTGTTTGCATACTTTAAATGCAGTATTTGTCAAATATACAGATGTTTCAGAGACATTTTCATTAAATAATTTATATACAGCTTAATACAGCATCTGTTTCAGATTTAGCTTACAAGCTATTATCTAAATCAGTTTCAAGAGACAAAATGCGAAAGGAGAAAAAAAAATCTGATTGGTTAAAATATTTGTTAAATACAAAGGGTATTTTCAAACTTTTTGATACCCAAGACCCTCAAATGTATTAAATTGTTCTAGTTATATCTTTTTCTATACACAAGAGTTGGTCAGATGCATAAACCTTTTAAAAAACATACCATATTTAGTTTTTATTTCCTATTTAAAAACTAGCGCTGTCAATACAAAAATTGCAAAAAGGCCAACAATACAATAAAAATAACAATGATTCAAATAATATTCCTCATTTTGTTTTGACGTCCTTAAAAAACATTTTTTATTTTTGTTGCCCAATTGGTGACCACTAATGGTCCCCTGACCTAGCATACTCACAGGCTATTCTCACTGTGGCCTTACGGCTCTTCGAGGTTCCTAGGTGACTCCAGGCCACACACAGGCACCAGTAGTCTTCTGGACCATGGAAATCCTCCACCTGCTGCCTAGTAACATTGATCGTCACTTCGCGGATTTTCAGCCCTGTATAGCGAGAAACAGAAAGTATTAACATCTTCATCTGAATTCACTTCAGGTCAGAGCCCATTAAGTATTGATTTTCAGAGTTCGGTCACTTCAGTCAGGGTCCTTAATGTCGATCGACTGTAAGAATATACGCTGGGTGTCAGAAGGATGAAAGGGTACCAGAATTCACTGAATTCTGAGACTGAAGTTTAAAAATATCTTATGCATTGTTATCATTATTATTTTTTAAATCAGTGAAAAATTGTATGGCCTCTAGTTGCTTTTCCATTCACGAGCTGCCCTACATAACTACAGTTTCATGTCTCTCTGCTCCAAGTTTTTGAGTGCATTACTGAAAGAAAGAAAGAAAGAAAGAAAGACAGAAAGAAAAAGAAAACGTTTTTTTTTCTCCCTCTCCCAGGAGGCCCTTCCTTGTTGTCTGTGCCACAGATCGTTAGCAAGATGAAAATAGCTAGCTGAAGTTGCATTAGCCTAAAAGCACAAGAGCCAGGGACGTTAGTTACCCCTGAGGCTTCATTTAAGACAAATATCTTCAGATGAGATTGTCACAACCTGAACCCTTCAAACTCTCGAATCTATGATTGGTAAAACTAAGGATGATACAATTTAATGTTCCTTGACTTTCAAAATGTCTGACTTTCCTGTTGTGAACCTGAAGTCACTCTTTGCAGATTTGTTGCATTAGTAAAGGCTTTCACTGTTAATCAGTTTCATCTTCTACATTTTTCCTACAGTATCCCTATACCCTACAGACTTTACAAAATAGTACAAATGGAATTTTATGCTATATGTTGAGATCCACGATAACCAATCCGGATTGTTTGCTACACCACTTTAATGCACTCCACTTGTTCAAACATAACTGTGTAATCTGGAATGCTCCTGTACCGTACGTCTCCTAACAACAGTGCCAGAACACTTTAACCAGATAAATATCAAATAAATCTGAAAGTGCCTGCCAACTATACAGGGATTGCTATTGCAGCTCAAAGATAAAAGGATGGCATGCATTTTATGTAAAAAGATCAGTTCAAGAAGGCACAGCTCATTTTGAAACAATTTTCTTCTTGTGAGATTAGGATGAGCCCCAGTGCGGGGGGATAAACAGAAGAAAGGATGCTGACACTGCATGCCCTGGAAGATGGCAGCAAAGGAGCCCAAACAAACATGATACTTCTCATCCGGAAGTTTCACATCCTCACTTTTCCTCTCTCAAACTATATAGCTATATAATATTGTGGTTCTCCTTTACACCAACACTACTGTTCAAAAAGTTTGGGGTCAGTAAGATTGTGTGTGTGTGTGTGTGTGTGTGTGTGTGTGTGTGTGTGTGTGTGTGTGTGTGTGTGTGTGTGTGTGTGTGTGTGTGTGTGTGTGTGTGTGTGTGTGTGTGTGTGTGTGTGTGTGTGTGTGTGTGTGTGTGTGTGTGTGTGTGTGAATTAAGAAATTATTACTTTTATTCAGCAAGGACACATTAAATTAATCAAAAGGGATAGTTGACACATTTATAAATGTTACAAAGATTTCTATTTCAAATTAATGCTGTTCTCGGGGCAACTTTGAACCGTTAGATACTGGTGCAAAAAGCATTTTATAAGTGGCATTTCTGGTTGGTTGTTGAGAACAAATATTGCAATAATAATGGTTGACTAGACTGTTGGACAAGAAAGTTTCTATACCATTTTTTTTTTTTGCTGCGGAAGGGATGAAGCTTCTCAGAGAGGGGTTTAGCATGCTGGCAGTATCTGCACTTTAGAGTTTAGTAGCAGTAACTGCCAGACTGTCAGCACACTGAATCCCTCTCTATATTCATCCCCTTTAAAGCACCACTGCTCCAGCCATCAAAGCACTACTTTTGCAACAAAATTCACCGCCCTCAACCAAAAAAAATTTAGACAATCCCTGCTGAAAAATTCAGCACAAACCAGCATGGATTCCATGGTGGTCCAGGCTGGTTTATGATGGTATAGTGCTGGCCCAGGCTGGTTTATGATGGTATAGTGCTGGTCCAGGCTGGTTTATGATGGTATAGTGCTGGTCCAGGCTGGTTTTTATGCATGTATAGTGTCACAATTGTCATCACTAATGCTCAATCATCCCCTGTAGAGTGAATCTACTTTATTTCACTAACTGCAGCATTCCCTTAGTGTTACTTTTACTCTATAGATTGGGACCATGTGACAACTGAGCAGTGTTTGTTTAACAATGAGGATTTTCCTGTGTAGCAGTAAACATTTAACCAGCAACATGCTTTTTTCTTTATTAATACATTTATTAAAATGAATTTGGAAAATTGTCTTGGTCTTTATTTAACTATGAACACACACTAAGAAACATGATATGTAACACAAATACAAGTTTTGTTGTGGTTGTACCGGGATCATTCCAGCACCCTAAAGACAACACTGGTCCACCAGCACTGCAGCATCCCATGCTGAGATCCAGCAACCCAGCAACCAGCATCCCATGACATTAGAGCCTTAGAGGCCGCCATACTCCTAGTAGAGTGGGACCGGACAGCCAAAGGCGAAGGTTGTCCGGTCGACTCATAAGCAAGTGAGATAAGCCTCAACCACCCACTTGCTCATTCTCTGCTTAGGTGCTTGTTAGGGGGACCAAAACATACAAACAATTGTTCAGCTTTACGCCACAGGGCAGCTCTGTGGACATAGGCATCCAGTGAGATTGTGTGATGTATTGAACCAGATATCTGGCTGCGTTTCTCAGAAGCATTGTACTTGAAATAAATAATGTACACACTGGTCTGTTTAATAAACCAAAAATGCATCTGTTTGTCAGAGGATGTGTCAGGACTCAGGAGTGGGACACATTTGTTTGCATTTTCTTTCGTGACTTCCCTAAAACAGATAGAGAGACATATTTTAAAAAATATCTTCATTTGTGTTCCACAAAAGAAAGTTTTTCAGAAGAAGTCACGATTTGGTCTTGTCTTGGTTTTGTTCATGTCATGTTTCTGTCTTATCATGGGATTTCCCTGTTAGTCATGTGTTCCCTTGTCTGATGTGTTATGTTGTCATTGGTTCATTGTTTCATTGTTCACAGGTGTCCCTTGTCATTAGTCTTGTATGTATTTAAGCCCTCATGTCTGCCATGTGTCTTTATTGTTTCCTGTAGACCACTAGTTGTATCTTCATGTCCATGTCCTCATTTGAGTTTTCATGCCACATCATGTTTTTGTTTTATGTTTGATCTTGTTATTTTTTATAATTAAACTGCACTTGGGTTCTCATCAACACTAGCCTCCAGTGGATCACTTTACAAGAAGAAACAGGAAAAGTGAAATCTCTTTAAGAGCAACTAGTTATATAGTCATTCAGACAACCCACTGTCTAATCAATTTTGAAGATATGTCATTTAGTGGATTCCCAATTATGTTGTAGGTTTGCTGAAATTCACCTTCTGTCATTATGTGGTTAACAAAATAAAGTTTCACAAATGAACACAAATCTTTAAAGACAGATCCTGCCGAGATGATGACACAAAATGAATGTTGTTCGCACCACATACGGCACTTACGTCTGATTTAGCAAATTTGGATGTGATTCTTCCCTTAATAAATGAGCAGCTCTCAGCCACTGCGGAAAGGAGTCAAGGGAGCGCGGGGAGGCGAAACGCTAACATCTCATTTAATCAAGTGCCTTCTTGAATTGGTTTTCTCCCAAAAATGAATGACTGCAAAGAAAAAAGCAGACCAGAGCAGCGTGGTGCATCCTGTCTGTCCCACAGGTTTATTGATCATGAAAGCAGATTGCCTTCGCTTCTGAGCTGACTCTACATGGTACTGTTAGTCAGGGGTAAACAAAGCAAGACAGACGCCTGTGTTTCATGGACACTGAGAGACACAGACATTATTCATCATTCCCCAGCTGAGATGTTCCATTGACAGCGTAGTGTGGGGGATCAAATTCAGTGGCAGCCGGCAGGCAAGAAAATCATGACTAATGACGTCGCATAATCCTGCCTGATAGATGAAAATATGAGTAATATGTTAATAGGAGATGGTCTTTCTCTCTGTTAGAAAGTCAAATTTCCTGCAGGAATATCAACAGGTGACAGGTGATATTCCGGAGAGACCTGGCTGACATGTTTTTATCTGTCAGCTTCACTTGTTACAACAACTCTGGTAGGGAATCAGCAAGGACCTGGAAATACAAGGTTAAAATTTACATCGGGATCACAATACAATTATATAGTGATTATCTGTTTAGAGTATATATATTGAATATACAGTATACAGCAATCTTTTACTTTAAGTAGACTTTGTGGAATTACAGTCCTAACCAGACGCGACACACGATAAAAGGTATCTTTTTCATGTTAATAAGAGTTTTTGTCCTAACCAGCTGCATTGGCAATACAAGGCTACTCTATTTTAGAAACCGCTTCTATTTTTGTGATGTTGAGGCTGGACAACAACACAAAGTATGACAATGGTAATCTCAGGTACTCTTTATGTGCTTTATTCAATGTTATATGCATTTAATGCGAGTTTGAAAACAATTGTGCATGCCCTTTATAGCCATACTGAAAGCAAAAATGGATAATTCACCTCAGATCTGTAAAATAAATAAAAGAAACAAACATGTACTCTATGTACTTCCCCTAGTGGAATGGTGTAATTTCTACACTTCAGAATCTCATTTGCCTTTTGACAATGACCAAGATGCATGGTCAGGATGAGATTTAACTGTCAGTAATGTAAAATAAAAATAAAAACACAGATTTCAGGTCTCCTCTAAGCTTTATTTAGAGATAGTTAATCCAGCCTGCCTCAGCTTCAAAATGTGGCACTGCCACGGACTCAATTTAATGGCCAGAAACTGACAGGACGTGACAATCATTTGAAGCTTTGGCTCAAGCAGTATTAGATCTACTAAGCGGATGCTTCTTGTGCTCTGTGCGCAACGGACTGTTAGAGCAAAGTCTGTGTAAGCCTATCTGAGCGACAGCCAGACAATAGGTGTGCTACATGATGAACATGACCTTAAAAACCTGATGTTAAAATGTATCTGAGATCCAAATAAGATGTTTAGATGAGGCACATAGTTGTGACACCATAGAATATGAAAAGCAGCACTCAAGAAGAACCACACTTTCAAGTTCACAATAGTACAACATCAATCAGTAACATTTCCAAGTCACATTTAATGTGCGTTGCTTTACACCGGTTCCTTTCGTAATACTTCACTAGCTAGACTCAAAGAAAGCTGCTTACATTAAGAGGCAGCAGCCACAGGGATTGACTTTAGTAGTATTTCAGTGTTTGAACAGACTAAGAACAGGACATGGCACAGCACAGCGAGAACTGTGTAATGTTTTGTTCCATGTGATTCCAGCAAAGGCTTCCAGCAACTGATTTGCAGCTTTTGTCTCCCCTGCTGTAGCAGAGAAAGATTATTTCAGCACCATGGAGAGCGACATCCATTGGAGGACCAGCAAGTAAAGCTGCTGCATTCATACTATTTGGTGTATTCCAAGTCCGATTTTTTGCTTGCGTATGAATTTAGACTGGATAAATTAATTCTAAACAACCACCAGAACTAAAAGTAAACTTTTCTAAATAACTGATGAGGAGTTCAAGTAGCTAAATTGTGACATGCTACAGTATACTGCAAATTAAGCTTGAGCTTAAATTTGAGCTCATATTAATTAAAAGACCTAAAGGAAATATTGTCCTTTTCTAAATTAATTTGTCACACAGAAGTACCATGCCCATTCAAACTAAAAGCACATGCCCCTCAAAATATTGACTCAAAAATGCAACTCACTAAAACAAATGACCTGAAAATGTTTGAAAATTAAATTGCACTATTATTGCTAGTTTTTTTAAGTATATAAAACTGCCACTTGTAATACCTTGAAATAAATAAATACGCTTGTAACATCACCTAAATAAAATGTTGCCTTTTTTTTATTTATATCAATAAATTGTTGTATATGGATTTTTGTATATTAATATATACGCACACACACACCATTTAAACCAATTTTCTCACTGTCAGCAGATATGCAAACAAGAACCCATTGCACCCACGAACAGAGCATTTAACCCCAGCTTGCTCCAAGGGGGACTAACCAGATAATAAGAGTTGCTTTATACTAAAGCATCAGTTAAATGACTACTTGCATTACTAATGTGGGCCTATACAGTGTGAGATTCCAAATGGCTATGGGTAACAGGTCATTTCTCAACTAACTTATACAGCATTAGAGTGACCTCCTCCAAATGACTCATCTCATTGTGTGCATGTGTGCGTACTTGAGCTCACAGTGGCGAATGTGACACTTTGCTCAGGGGGTAGAAGCTTTAATAGCACATTAATGTCATCCTTCATCACACGCTCATGTTCTCCCCACCCGCTCTGCATGGCAGCTCCCTCCAGCGTAACTCCAAATAAATAATTATCATAACTGCCATGGCACAAAGTGCTATTAGGAGCAATGAAGGGAAGACTTCAAGAATTTAAAAATAAAAAATGAACTGAAAGACATATACGCACATCTATATTCAAGGATGTTTCTGCAATAATGTCCATTGCATCTTCGGAACCATTACAGGTCTTTGAATTGTGTTATACCAATGTTTCAGGGCTAACATTATTTAATTGTTTTATTCTCTCTCATTATATACTGCACTCTGTAAGGCTGCACGATTAATCATTAAAAGATCGCAATCTCGATTCAAATACCCTCGCAATCTTATTACTAAATGACAGCAATTCAGCTATGTCTATTAAACCTTTGAAAAGTATGATCACAGCGAACATTCAAATCTGTGTTGGTGCTGTCGCTGAGCCAGAGAGCGCAGTTGTCATGTATAGGTGAAACAGCTTCACAGTCTTTTCAACCACACAGTATCATTATTTGTGTGTTACAATAATTAAAATGATCACAGAAGTACTGGGATAAAAGCTTATAGTCAGGATATACTGTAAACACTGCTGTCTAGTATCAAAATAGAGTAAATCACCTTTTGAAAGTAACTTGACGTTTCAAATAATTACACCAGTAGGTGGTGATGACGAGTGACTGTTAAAAAATATATTTGTCATCGAATCATTCATTCAAGAGATTTGTTCAAAAACGCTGAATCATCCAGTAATGAAACAAGATAAGTATTTATGAGTCATTGAATCAAACCAATTGTTTTTAAACTATATATAAATGAGTTACACATTTCTATTTTCGACCCTGTTTCCCATTTTGACCCCGTTTCTTAGAATTAGGCTGTGTTTGTTACGGTACCATTAAAGTCGCAATGAAACAGAAGCCGTGTCATTTTTTTTCTAAAGTATTGTGACATATATCCGAGCGAAATGTATTATTGCAAAAGAAAAAAACAAGTAAGGCGAGCCAGAGTTCTATCCATCGGTTGTTGATTGGATTGAGGCAGATCTGAATCTGAGCTTGCAGTGGATTGTGAGAAAGGGGCGGAGTTTAAGCAGACTAAATGATTGGAGAAGATCAGCATATGCCACTGAGTCTTTCGTTTTACTGGAAGATCGAGGTTTGATTTAAAATTACAAGCTCAAAAATAATTAAATAAATTGTGCTTGGATGAATCGTTCACAGTAAGATCAATAAGAAGCATTTAGAAAATAGTTGAATTTCCATTTCATGGTAAAATATTAGCTGTTAATTGTACAACAACAAATGAAAGCTAAATTAATGTTTTCTGATTCAGAACAAATTACATATGTAAATATGAGGGCGATATAATAAATAAATGTCTTTATCTGAATCTTTTAAGAGAGATTGAAAACTATAAAGCATACAGCTAGAAAGAGCATTGTGTAACCCTGTTGAAAAATGTATTTTAGTATGCGTCACCTCTGTTGAATCTGTTGACTTGAAGCTTGCCAGTTAACAGCTATCTAAAATTGAATAGCTTTCCTTATGAATATTAATGACACGTATTGTTCACCCACACCCAGTAGTCCAACTGATTTGCTAAAAGTTTGACATTGATAAGCAGGTGCTATCCATAGTAGGATTCCCGCTTACCAGTTTGTTCAGTCTACTACAGTCTATTACAAGGCTTTTACTTGGTCTTAAAGTTGTCTACACCAAACCAAAACTCTTAAAACAATGATTACCTCACAAAAAGTGGAAAGGACTAACATAGAATTTTAAAATACACATGGCAAGGACATATTGTCTCAAGTTACATGGTTGCTTCACCCCTTGCTATTAAAGAAGTCCAACAGTCTTAAACTTGAAAGTCACAGGTTTTGCAGGTCTGATTTAAATTTGTAATTTCTCATAATATCCTCCCTCCCCCCAAAAAATGTAACTGCAAAATGAAGGTTAATGCCCTGTACTTGTCCTCTTTCACTGCCCTTGCTTTGCAGTCAGCTTCCATTTGTTGTGCTGCAAAAGTCCTCTCTCTCTTTCTCTCTGTCCTTCATTGGCAGTCAGCTTCCATCTATAGCGCAGAGGCACTTTCTCAGAGAGAAGCTTTTTTTCTGAGAAGCTGTCGCTAACAGATGTCAACACCACATCACATGTCAACTCTGACACGTCATAACTCGCAGTAGTCAGCTGGCTCCCTCTTCCATGACACAGAGCTGGACTGAGCCACATGAGCTACAACTGCCCTGAAGCTTTGTGCAGTCATTGAAAAATGATGTGAGACAGAGGAGAGAAGAAATTAGTATAAATAGAAAAGAAGTGACACAGTAACAGGGCTTTACTCTTAGATTTGTGTTGAGGGAAAACTTGTAGCACTAAATTCAAATATTTATAGGCACAATCACAATCAGTTTTTTTAATGCCTCAATACAACTGGTCCAGACCAATCAGAAAAAACACTATAACAAGCAAATGGAGTAAAATAAACAAAGCAACGCAGGATACACAATTCAATTTCAATATATATATGCACAAGCAAGCACTGAAAAATATAAAACATGTGATTTGAAATTTGATAAAGGATATTAGATATATTTTAGATCTTAAAACGCATTAATTTTTTCAGTCTCCACTGAGTTACCAGCATCAGCAGTAGCCACAGCAGATCACATTATAAACCAATATGTATGTAACACGGTTTATAACATTTATTATTCATTAAAAAAACTTCAAGCTTGACAGATCTTGAAATGTTTCTAGTAGTTAGTGAAAATTCAAATGAAATGAATGAGACTTTCATGCAGGGCTGTACAGTGTGATTATAATATGGCGCACAATGCACATGCTATGGAAAAAATAAATCGGTCTGCTTGATGAATAGATTTATCATGGCACGCGTGCAACAGTTTTGTATGTGTGTGAGATAGAGCCGTTTGCTTGTGTGAAGTGAGTTTGTTGCGTCTAGATATGCAACGCTCTGCTTCCATTGCATTCCCAAATATATTTGTGCAGCAAAGCAACTGTAGCTACTGGTTAAAGTTTGACACATTTGAGCAATAAAGAAACATGCATGAATGAGTAAAAGCACAGAACGCTATTAAGCACAATAAGCTGCGAAAAATAACTTAATGCGGTACTTGCATGCTGACTCAAGCTTTGGTTTTACTTTCACAAAGCAACGCGACTGTCCACTCTCTATTTGACTATTTTCTGATATAATATTCCCATTCAAACACACTGAAGCCTCGTCTTCCCTCTTTGCATATGCATATGACGTAGACGTTTAAGGAAGTAATATTCGATTGAGGCGTTTTAGGCAGGTCTGGATCAGTGTTCTCTGCTATATAGAATAAATTACTTTGTGGGAGACTATACGTTTTGTTACTTTGCAGATCGTATACATGCACAAACAGATACATAACGCACAAACATACATAACACACTTAAGAAAAAGGAAAACATTTAAAGAATCATATGACCCCTTTAAAAGTATAATAATTGAATATATAGCACGGTTTAAAATAAGTCTAGGGACAATACAATATACACAAGAAAAATGGGCTCTGACTTTTGAGATTTTTATGAGATTTAACATTTAAGATTTTTCTCAGAAATGGTAAGTTTTATGCATGTTATAATTGTATGGCCTGAGCACCAAAAGGTTCAACATCTGCAGCACAAAAAGTCAACGTACAGCCCTGAAAATATTTTGTAATTTAATAAGCATAATGTTTGTTAATAGTATTGATAATTATTACATTTACCAGTATGAAATGAATACCAATTAATGAAAGCAAAACCAATGTTTTATGAGGTGCACTTTTTTTTTACAAGATACAATTTACTAAGGTAAAGAATATGCTTATGAATAATTAATTTTGTTATACGAGTTTGCCCAGAAGGCCTAACTAACGAAAGCAGAACTAATGATGGCTGAAAGGCAGAAGATGTTAGGTGAGAGCTAATAAACTGGCAAATTAACACATCCATATGGTGAATCCTAGTAAGGTTACCAAGCAACTTTATATTTTAGTAATATTAGTAATCATTCAAAAATATAAAAGTGAATATGAACATACTAATATAAATTTCTAATATTTAATATATAAGTGTGTACAATTCTAGACATTTAATATTCATTATGCCATAAAATGCAGGTTTTCTCAGTTGGACTTGGAAAGGAATAAAACAGCAGCCAATCGCAGTGTGAAAACGAACAGCGTGACATGACAACTACATCACTCCTATTATAATCAATTAGGCTGTTCAATGCAAGAGCGATAACACCTACAAGAGTTTTATTCTGTGTTTTATTATATATACTTTCACGGGCTTTGAGTGGATGACAGTTGCAATTGGAGAGCTCATAATTTTACCGTGCATGCTCATAATTTTCTCTCAATTGCGTGAGAAAAGCTAGGGGTTTGAGCAGGGAACAACTCTGTCTGTTTGACAGCTGCATTACAATATTCATGTGGAGCTGAAAATAAAGAATGAAATAAATGACTCTGAACAAAACCAAATGCTTTAACGTTGAAATTAAAATTGCTCTCTTAAGTTGCAAACACCACAAAGCATATTTCAGTTCCTAGTTAACAAACTCCCACTCATTCAACCCATAAAACTCCAGGAACAAATTGACTTGATTCCCGATGATAGCAGCCATTAGAATGTGACACTCCATGGCAAAGAAGAAAAGCATTCAGACACACTGCCAGAGGCCAGATCTTGTCATTGTTAGTTTGTCACTGCTGCTTGGTCGCCAGGACTCAAGGCCTTCACTTCAGGTATGACAGGGACACAAAGAGCTCATTATCGGGTCTAGGCATTGCCTGTGCCCCATATGATGTTTAGAACTTGTCTGGATCTGCCTCTTTCTATTTGCCTCTAATCTATAGACAGGAAGAAAAAGCTTTGTCTAGTTTCTGGTCACATTCAATTGGATTCTCTCTCCACCGACACTATCAACACAGATTATTATTTTTTTCCCCACAATCCACAGGTTATAATCCTAAATGGAGTAGTCTGTGGGGCTTATTTGTGTGCTGCTGCATAGAAGTTTCAGCTTGTCAGTTATCAGTAAAGGACAATAATAGAGGCACAGCGAGCAGCGCGGCAGTCGTGTCTCCCTCCTTTGGCAAATCCGTGATAAATGACTTAGAGGAGGATGATTTTTCATAAGATGGTTATGCTCTGTAACTGATCTCATGGGCTGATACTGCGGAGCCTGTAACAAATAAAACCTGAGGTATAGTTCTCCAGGATGAGGTTCATCGAACACCTTTGAACATTTCAGATCTCTTCCCCAGTCAACACTGAAGAATAAAAAGGAAATGTATTACAAGTTTATATATATTGTTTTAATGCTCATGGAGGGGAAGAAAGCATCTTGCTGTTTTACCAGTCACTTTAAGACTAGCATAAACTAGGCGTTTTTCATCTCCTGCTGTGCTACAATTTAGCCGAGCAAATTATTGAAGCACCGGGAATGCTCAGTAACTAGCATCATAAGCCACATTCATCACCTTAAGGGTTGGATTATTAAGGCCTTCAGTACATCAGCAATTGATTTGCTGGGGCAGAAACCGTAAGAGAGCATATAATTAGCTGATGTATTAAACATGTTTTTGTCACTGATTATGGCACTAATGTGCAAAAAAATTACACTGCACAGATATATCCATCCATTCATGGAATTTCGGCAATCGTGGAATTCACAGCCAATTTTGCAAGTACCGTCAATCACAATGTGTGCCTTCAAGCAGGAATAGATGGATGCACTATCACTTTGCTTACAATAATTTGCAACAATAATAAACAACTTTGCTCATGAAAATTTCTACTGTGTATCAGAAGAGACATTTTATAAATAAAAGAGAACTGTTAGCTGGTCATTAATCACAAAATGTACACTGCCATTTAAAAGTTTGTGGTTGGTAAGATTTTTTAATTGTTTTGAAAGAAGTCTCTCATACTCAACAAGGTTGTGTTTATTTGATGAAAAATTATGCAATAATGTGAAGTATTATTACAATTTAAAATAACCAATTTTAATACAAGTATTTAATAGAGAGTTATTTAATAATGAAGATTATTATAGTGAAATGGATGGACCTGGAAACTTGCATGAGGTCTATAAAATTGACAGTAATAGAGGAGAGTTTTCAGGATCATTCTCGTTAAATTGCCCATTTGTTGAGAGTGACTCAATATGAAGGCATATTAATTGTCAGTATTCACCAATTCTTCCCATCTGTATTGTCAACAGAAGTGTTTGTAATTGCAGAATGAGAGGAGCAATATTTTTGTGTTGTAATAGAAACTTTATCTGCAATAAAACATTCTATTCTTCTAACGAAATAAACTTTCTACCATTACAAACATTTTCTGTCACACACCTAATGTGTGCGTTCACCAATTTGAGAACGACATTAAAGAAATGCCAGTTAATGTACCATGGGAAAACGTTAAATGAATTTGATACAGATACACATTTGAGTTGATCAACACTGTCTCCCGTTTCTTTATGAAGGAGAAAATCAGCTATATTTATCAGCTATAAACATGACAGTCCCTTCTGCTGGCCTTCTGTCATCCGTTTTCTGCTCCCAACATGAAAGTGAACATAAATTAAAAAAAAATAACAATAATAAAATAATAATAAAATAACAAAACAATAACAAACAAATCACACAAAATGAGGTATCATTTTAAGTCCAGACATTGTCACACGGGTAAGTGGACCCTGTCCAAAAGGTTTGGATTGGTACCTCTCGATCTGCACATGGACTAAACTCAAGGGCAATGTGTTGCTGCTTATCTGTCTGCCTGGTAAATAAGAGATCTTATCTTCCGCTTGCGATGACATTGAAGACCCATGCTTTAATCAATAAAATCCAATTCTTTGTAGATCTGTGGCTCTGATTAGCGTCCACCTAATCCTATCGCCTTTTTTGTTATCCATTATGGTGGCATGGTGGGGTGCTATAAAGGATGTCGTTATCACTGGTTATGAGTTTAGCACTGATGTAAAGCTGGCAATGTGATTGGCCCGATGGAGACTTCCTCTGGCTCTTCTAATTGCAAATCCACTTGGGTCCAGACTGATACATTTCATTGCCTTGGCAACACTGCAGGCAGTGAACCTGGTAATGGGGGAAGTATATTCTCAGGAGAGGAAATTACTGCTTTCCATATTGTGGCTGGACAGAGGCAGAAGCCCAGTAGGCAACGGTGAGCAACCTGTCCTAAGACATCTGCTCTAAATCTGTTGTACAACAGATAGCAAGCTAGATAAAGAAACAAAACTTTAAGTGGAATGAGCATGTGACATCCTAGAACCTAATGCATGCTATTTCACGTATGAAATGTGATCGTTGTGATCGTTGTGGTCCGTCATTTATGACCACTGGACCTGACTCAAAGTTGTAATGATGATATGTCCTTTGAGGGCAATAGAGTGATGAATCTGTGTGCAAGGATACGTGAAATGCAAATGCTCAAGGGTGCAGAAATAGGGGTGAGAAAACATGCTGCAAAGTCTTGAGCATGCATGTACAGTAATATCGAGATGAAACTGGGATCAGCAAGCAGAAAATCTGTGTTAAATCGGTCGGCCAGCCCACCAGATGAATCATGACCTAAATAATGTCACCTCCATTTTGACTGGGGACAAAAGATAGGAAAGATGCATGGGTCCAGGCTTTTCTGACCAATTGCTAAGCATATAATCAATGAAAAAAAGCAGAAATTGAGACCATCTTTAGATGTCCATTTCAGGGATTACATGCTCAATGTACTGTAGCTTCCTCTTCCTGTTCTAAGCCACCACAATCCAGCACTAACTGAGTACAGCCATATAAATGTATGTATCTAAATGAGTTATTCAATTAGTTATTAAAGTAACGTTTAAAACATAGCAAATCACTTTTTGTTTGGCAATGTATTTACAGTATGTGACGGTGGCAAGCAAGTTTGCCTAAACTCCTCGGACTTTTCCCACACGTAAACGAGAATATAATTTGTTGTGATTTTTCATTTTTTAATTATAAGGCCCTCAACAATTTCACAGCACAGCAATCACACAATAATGAACTTCCAGAAGCAATTAAACGGCTCCCTCCTGCCACAAAGCCGTCATGTGAGGCAAACGCCTATGTGGACTAATCGCGGTGTGCTTCAGAGGAGCTGGTGGATTAGGTGTTTTCTTTTTTGGTAATACAAAAGCAGAAATCCTCTAATAAAAGCACTTTCGAGTGTGCACCTATGATAGTTCCTGTAATTCAGCCTAAATTGCACTGGAAATTATTGTAGCCGGCAAGTTGCCAAGGAAACATGAAATTAACTTTACAGAACTTACAAAACAACATTACAGGCGACTTCAGAAGTAGAGGTGGGGAAGAAGAAAAAAAAATTATATGAGATTTTTTACAGTCAATTTTTTATTTTTTATTTTTGGAAAAAAGATTTTCGGCGTATTGTAGCATTGGTCAGTGGAGTGCACACTATTTTTATTTTTAAAAAAATGTCAACCAAGCTGCACAAAGCACTGATGTCCAGTGATGCTGAATGAGAAACAAGTGAGTACTGTATTCTATCACAGTTCTGAATCACAAGCATAAAGAATAGCAATGTTATTGTATCATGACAGATGTTAATATAGCATTGCATTGCCAAATCATATATTTATTTATATCACAATGAGCATCTAAATGTCTAAACCACTTCTATGATACAGACTAACTGGGAAATAACCAGCTGTAGTGTGAAGACAGCAATAAATTCTGAAGAAATTTATGGACTAAACGTAACAAATTATATAGTAGTGAATAAAGTTAACAAATATTATCAACTGACCAATTAATTGTCCTTTTATCATATGCATTCCTTGCTGAAGTATACAGATGGTATAAATACAGAGCAGAAAATTAAAGGATTCACTGGGGAGCTGACAAGTCACAGATTTAAGTGAATTTGAACTACAGATTAACCAATAGGCTGCCCTAGATATACATAAAATATTCCTTGGAAAGAAATGATCAAGTAGCAGACAGTAGCAGTAAGATCATGTGTGTCTTACCAGTGTTTTGGTCCATGTACTCTTGTGAGGTATGTTGATTCTGATGGACCCATTCCCCGTTACACTTGAAGAAGATCTGCAGGGCAGGAGTTGCACGGCAGCGCAGCTTGATTGGGTTGTTTTTGACTATGTAAGCATCCTCAGGCTCTTGCAGGAAGTGGGGTAATGTCCCACCAACTGATGACAGGGAATCAGCAAGGGTATCACTGACAGCTCCTGTGAAATCAATGAAAGCATGCAAGAAATGAGCACATTTCTCCAGCACATTTATTCAAAATTTAAAAAATCTTAATTTTAGGACCATTTTTTTATTAATTAACATCCCAGACACATCATTTATATGTGCGTCTCTAGTACTTACAATTATTTGATGAAAAATAACGTCATAATCTTATCTAAATGTGGTCTGCATTTCATACTGCTTCAGGTTTGTAAATATGGTGCTTTTTCCTCTGGGGAATGTTCTTAGCTTCCCATTGATTTTAAACTGTGTGCCAAAGAGACAATTTCACTAAAACAATTCGAGCCATTTTCTACTTTAAAAACGCATTAGGTTTCCCTGAGTGCTTTTGTGATGAAAAGAATAAAAGAATTAGCGATGGAAGAGGGTGCGACTGATTGCTTTGTGTTTGACTGATGAGCTAAAATGCACCTCGGTGCAGAAGAAAGTGAGCACGCTTTTCCTTAGGCCAATTGTTTGTTTTATTTTTCTTTCTTTCAGCTACCATTCTCTGTAAAGGAAGGAAGAATTAAAACTGTAGAAAAACCAATATAGAAGAAGAAAAATAAAACAGGTTAAGGTGTACTGTTGAGGTGTAGAGATATTTTACATCCATGCTATTTTAATAATAGTAATTGCACATGCATCCCTTGGACTCTGGAATAAAACTTGCCGCTTTTGGGAGACCGGCTGTAAAGTGTTGAATACTGCAAAGTCATTTCCATGAAAGCCATTGCACCACAAAGTCAAATATTTATTTTATTGCCATTGCCATCCTTCTGGGTTCCTCACAACATAGGGAATACCTGAACCACACACACAGTATGTTTTGTGAAGAGCAGTTTATACATATTTCAGATTCTATTGTATTACTAGATTACTGCAAGAGAACAGATTTTTTAGAAATTAATACTTTTATTCACCAATGATGCATTAAATTGATCAAAAGTGACAGTAAAGTAACATTTATACTTTTGTAACATTTATATTTGTACATTTTGTAACATTTATAATGTTACAAAATATTTAAATTTCAAATAAATGCTGTTCTTTTGAAATTTCTATTCAAAGAATCCTGAAAAAATTATGTTTCCACAAAAATATTAAGCAGCACAACTCTTTTCACCATTTATGGCAATAAGAAATGTTTCTATGAATACTAAATCAGCATATTAGAATGATCTCTGAAGGATGCAACAGTTGTTTTCATTTATAATATTTCACAATATACTTGTGTTTTTGATCAAATAAATGCTGACTGAATGCAATTATTAAAACATCTCTAATAATCATTTGATAACTAGTACAGATACATCATGCACCCCTAAGTGCAACCAACTTTATGTAAATGAGCATTGTGTAGACTAGCATTGGAAGTGCAGACAGCAAAACACCACCTCATAGTTAGATACCAAGGCATAGTCTGAACGGCTACTATAATAACCCAACAGCGTGAATGGCCCGGTGACCTCCAGCGATTTAATTGCAGTCCCTGTGAACAGCTGCACTCAAGTGTCATCTCTCTAGCTTGTTTGTAAGAAATGTAGTGTTACAATTGCCCCCGGTCTCTACTACTTAACTTCAATCTTTAGACAAATGCACTGTGATTAAGAGAAAAGCAGAGAGCACCATTCCCCTCTCATCTTACATGATTTTCTTGACAAGCTTTTCTGAGGGGCAAAAAAGTTGCTGAAGAGTGGACATGTTAATTATGTATAAACATGCCAACAGTATTTAACCTCTAATTAAAAACCATTCGTTGTTGAATGCTCTTTTGCGGTGTATTGAAAAACAGCTTGAATAAGCACTAAAGAGAAGAATGACATTATTCAGAGTTATATTCCTAGGAGTGTGATACCTAGTTCACGGTGAAGTGCATTCTGGGCTATTTGCAGAATCACCAAGTGGAAAAGCACAGTCACACTAGGGATGTCAGGAGAATGTCACAGATCACCCCATGGGTAAGGAGGCAAAAGCAGGAAATCTTAGATGCACAATATTACACTGGGTTTCAAAGTTCAAGGTACAAAACATGGAGCTCACTCTAAATAATTCAAAATTAAATGTTACTCTTCCTCTGCAGATGTTTGCTAGTCTCGTATAGTGGGAAGGAATTTGTCTTGGTTGCACAGATTCACTGGGGGGGAAACCACACAATTACGTTTTTAAAGCATATTTGACTTCAGATCCTTCGTGAATTTTGGATGTTTTTGTCACCTGTGACTAAAATTAAGAAGGTGATGAGACCATGTGCAACCATCTTTGGTGTCAAAATCAGTTCACAGCTGTTATTTATTCACTTCAGTATGGGGGCGATAACAGTTCAAAATTCTGGAAAGTATCAAAGTTCAAAGTTTTTTTTCTTTTCTCTATGCATATAGACCTCTTCCTAATGCTTGTTATGAAAGACAAATGCATTTTAACAGAACAGGCCTGAAGCTTCGATCACATCAGTTCCCTTCCATTGTGTAAAAACGTGAATATTCACTGCATTTTGCTCCCAAGTGAAAGAGAAAGAGGGACACAATCGTGCTGTGCAGTGTTGCAGATAGGTGGGTGACAAGAGCTGAATTCGGCGACATCACTTCCCTCCGCTACAGAGGGTCGATGGTAAAAAAAAAGGCACCCACAACCTTTGGACAGAATTCATTATTCTTCCTAGAATCTGTCTGGATCTGCCAGTACAAAACCGTGTGCACCGCTATATTAGCTTGTTTCATGCAAATGTCTACCCTGCACATCACTTGGTATATCTCCAATTTAAATGGTTCCAGTTAATTTAGTATTAGACGTACAATTTCCTGTGAGTAGTTTGATCCTTTCTATACCAGCACAAACACACTTTTTCCCCATATCTGTTCCTCAAATTTCAGTGATGAATAGAAGGAATAATCTGAAATTACTCCTGATCTGCTGCTGTAAAGAAAGCCTAAACTTAATTTGACCCAAACTGCCTTGCAATGAATTAAACATGAATCAGACACAGTATCAAGCACTAAACTAAATATGAGAACACATTGAAAGATTTAAATGCCATATGCATGTAATGTTTTTGACCTCTTGCTCTGTCATCTAAATGCAAACCTCTATTGATCTGTACAAACTGATATCATCAATTTATTAGTAGAGCAGAAGAATGGCTAAAAAAAAGCTATTTTACATTATGGGCCAATGGGTGAATATGCAAGATCACTTTGTACTTTGACTTTGTCATTATTATATTTAAGCAATTACGAGATGAATTACTAGTGACACGAGCAAACCTTCAAGTATGCGGTTTCAGCGATGGAAGGAAAGGTGTTTTAAAGGGACAGTTCACCCATAAATGACATTTGGATTCTCTCAATGTTGTTTCTGTGTGCTTTTATTCATTTAAATGAAAAACAAAACAAAGGAGTCTTCATTCAGCTCGTTTTCACTGGTTTCATAGTGACCTTGTCAGTTACATTCAAAAAATTACAGACACTAAAAAAAATTAAATCATAAAAGTATGTTGATATTACTTGAGCACTATGTTCAAAGACTTCTGGGCCTGGTTTCACATACAGGGCTTAGATTTAGCTAAGACCTTAGTTCAATTAGGACATTTAAACATGCCTTAGAAGAACACTACAGGTGTGCATCTTGAGACAAAACAAAGGCACTGACATATATTAAGATTAGTGCAAGTTGCTTTCAGTTAAAACAGCTCAAACATGCATTTTAGACTGGGCTTAAGCCTTGACTGTGAAACCGGGGGATGAAGTCCTAAAATTTAAGTAAGAAATAACAGCAAAAATCGACTTGTTTTCACTTGGTTGACATTCAACTCAATCAATCAATGATCCAGTCACAGAAGTTCTACTTTTAACATCTCACTATTCTCAATAAATACAAATTTTTAAAAAAAATCTGACAAAACCTTTGCATGGACTGTTGCTAGTTTCTTAAAATGTTTGTTTTATACATGAAAACGACATGAGGATGGGTAAATAATATGTGCCCTATCCCTCTAATTCTCAGAGTTTTTCTTCTGGGAAAATTTTATCAACACCAAGTTCAGCAGCAAGACAACAATACAGTTGGCCATCATAAAACACCTTTTATAATACACCTTCTCATGTGCAGATTCAATGATGAACAGTAATGAAGTACAAAAGAATGAAAGGGAAGTGTGGAGGTTAATGGGGCCTTGCATTTCTCCAACTAGGTTTGAGTTCACACCGATTCCCAGAGTGCTAATTGTTGGCCTTATCCTTTTAGCAATGCCTGTACACTTACTGCAATAAAAGGTAATAGATAATTTGCACAAGCCATGCTCTATAAAAACAGCAGAAGCCATTCTGGCTCCTCCTATGATAAATGAGCATAAACGCAAGTCCTAATAACTAACAAGCAAGCCACAAATAAGTGAATCATTTCCTCATGCTAGTACATTTTAATACAACCTCTGCAAAGGTCCACAGCTTTTCCAATAGTTATCAGGCAGGGTGTAGAGAGGTAAAGAGGGGCATATAATATAGGTAATTCAGGCGATTCATATGATGTGCGTTTCAGTTAACACTGCAAAAACTGCATAATGATGTATTTATCGCATTCTTACAAAAACTGCAAACCATGAAGTGCGGCAGCATCACACCAGCTCCCCAAAGTTTTTTTTAGTCATGTGTATTTTGTGCACTTCTCGCACTTCACATGCAGTATAATATGCTCTGTTATGATTGTTAAATCGCGGCCTTGTCTGTCCTTAGTACATGAGATTTATCATATAAGTTAGGGCTGCGTGCTTAATCGAAATGAAACCGCGCGCGATTTGGCAAAGGCTGAGATTATTTTATGTGAAATAATCTCAGAAGATTACTTGTCATATTTTCCTGATCATTTATTGATCTTAAATCTTTCACCCACATAAAATAGACTCATCAAAAGCATTGAAACTATGTAAAATACCTTTTTTTTCTTTTTTTTAAGCGATCCATTTTTTAAAAATAAATAAATAAACAATAATAAAAAAAGCTTATTTAATTGATTTAAATGGATTTCTGAAGGATCATGTGACATTGAAGACTGGAGTAAAGCCTACTCAAAATTCAGCTTTGCCATGACAGGAATAAATTACATTTTAAAATATAATAAAAGAGAATGCAGTTATTTTAAATTGTAATAATATTTCACAATACCGTTACCTACACATGACCTTTTTACTGTATTTAAAAGAAAAATTGCAGCCTAGTTGAACATTAGAGACTTATTTTGAAAACATGAAAAAATTACCCCACATTTTTTAATGATATATACTGTATATATATATATATATATATATGCACATTTAAAAAAGAAACTAAATAAATCCTTTGAATTAAAAAAAGAAAGAAAAAACAGACCTTTATGTCTTTATAACGACCAAAATGTTTCACAGTGTTTCTGTCAGACTGATGTTGTTGACCATGCCTGAATTCAGTCATTACGAGTCAGTGCAACACTAAACCTCTCATTCTAATAATCTTAAAGTACATTTCCAAATAGCTCATAATGTGTCAGCAGCAATTCCCATGCCAGCTATTTTGGCCTCTCTGGCTTCCTGTAATGAAAGTGCATGGAAAGTAGCTTGGCTAGTGGAAGTGGGTTACATGGAAATGCATTTGACACATCAGTCTTCATCACCAAGCACCCGCTTGATGTAGTTACACATCACGGTTTCAGCACATGCACCAAAAGCCCCTGCCCTTTAAAACCATGCACTTTACTTTCTCACCCAAGCCTCTCATGGATTTCAGAAAAGGGTTTGACATGAGAGGAGGAGAGTGTGTGTACAAGTGAGCATGGGGGGGTTATATGGTGAGCACTCTGTTGGATTTCAACAAGCTGAGAATTTTAAGGCAGAAGTGTCAGAAAGAGTCAAGATAATCCCAGCTAAGGTGAAAGGGTGAGAGTGACAGAAAGGAAGTGTGACAAAGTGAGAAAGAGTTTAAAAGGGAAGGTGGCTTTTGGGTTATAATTGATGTCTCAAATATCCCTACTGTTCATTCAACCACACATCCACGCACTGTCTACAGGGGTCAAGAAAAATATGGAAAGTATTGCTGCCTTTAATTAACAATAAATAACAATAGTAATAGTATTAAAATGATTCATTGTGAGTTTCATAACAAAAAAACAACAGAAACAATACCAAAGGTGTTGTCAAAAATTGGCCACATCAGGAGACAAAGAGCAGGGTCGGAAAAAAATATGGATTTTGGAAAATAGAGATCCTGTTAACATAAATTAATTGAGGGACCCAGTGGGCTGCATATAATATTTCATGTCACTCTATGCATCTAAGCTCGACAAACGTTCTGGCTTATTACCACTGAAGAAATATGCTTTCATGGTAATTAACATCACACTCATGCTGAAATTGGTGATCCTCTCATGCTTAGATGAGAGACACTTCATTTCCATTTTGATAAGTATCAACATTTTCAGCTGGTTTCTGGTCAGACCATGACAACATCTTTGGATACTGAACTACAACTATCAAAAGCACCACAGCTAAACCATATAGTGCAAAGGGACTAAACGGGAGTTAAACTGAGCAAAAGATGGAGTGAAGCTAATGTCCCAAAATAATTTAAATTTCAGCCCAGACAGGGACATTCTTACTTCTGATGCAATTTTATCTTTGAGTTAAGACAAGCGATTGTAACAGTTCTGTCAACCATCTAATGTCCTGCATCCTTCACTAATGTTATGTAACAAGGAACAAAAAGGTTGCGACTGCAATAAGATGACAGCGATGAGCACATGGGCCTTGTGGACGAGGCTGACATGCTGTCTCTGCATGTCACTGATGGTAAAAGCAGAAAGCTGTCGAATGCTACTACTTAGATCATGTCACTTGTCAATACATACATTTTTTATAGCAAGTGGCGACTAAATGACAGGACGAATCTGTTGGTGACATGTTTGATGAAGGGCATAGGTTATTTAGAGGCAAATATAGGAAGAGAAAAAGACTCAGCTCTTACAAACTATACAATCCAAAGAACAAAAGACCAATAGCTGCACACTTATACAGTAAGCTTTAAAAGTCCCCCTGTTGTGTGCAAATCAAGCTTTAATGTTGTTTATATGCTTGAGATCTATTCTGATGAAAAACAGACAAACTTATATATTTATTTTATAATGGTGGTGTGTGTGTGTGTGTGTGTGTGTGTGTGTGTGTGTGTGTGTGTGTGTGTGTGTGTGTGTGTGTGTGTGTGTGTGTGTGTGTGGAGCAACGCACAGTGCTTACGTCGACTGTGTTTACGTGAATACCAAGGATGGAATATTGACATATTTCGATGTATTCGACCAAAAGACAAAGTCTACTATGTTTGTCCGTGGTCCACTTGGTGTGCACACACCGAAAACGCCCTGTCAGTAGCGGATTCAGTTCTCTTTAGCAGCTTATTGCGCTTTTAAAATTACATTCTAATATCAAGTACTGTACATCCCACTCTTTACTTTCTCATTTACCCATGTTTGTTTATTAAAGGTTTTTAAACAGTCCCGCACGCTGAAAGCTACATGGATTGACATACCGACTCATGAGATTTTATACGGCATAAATGGTCTCAGCAGGAAAAGTGAAAGAACCTTGTGAAATGTTTTGAAATGTCTCTTGGCACAGCAGAGCACCAGTTTCAATAAAAGGAGTTTCAGTCAAGTCACTTTTTTTTATATACTTTTATATAATTCATATACACCATTTTCGCTGCTGTTCTAAAATCTTTCTTTTCTCCATTACCACAAACAAGCTGCTTGAATCTGAGAGCAAGAGCTCTAGATTACCATCGAAACGTAACTGCTTTGCCCGTTGATTTATGTCATGACACTCATGAACAGCACTGAGCACGCACTTTAACGTGAAATATATTATTCTAAACTTTTCATTCGGTATAGGCTTTACAACAAAGGAATTGTAATTGGCTGCGTTTTCTGCAGAAAGCTGATCTCTACTCATGCGTCTTATTTTTTAATCGATCTTTTGGTAAGAGACCTGGCGAGCCACATTATTTTTGTTACAGAGCTAGGTGTGTCTCGCTGACCATAGGTTTCCCGACCGCTGCGCTAGAACCTGCTTAACTTCCCCTGATGGCAATCACTGCTCTACTGCATGTCATGCAAAAGAGAAAATTCACAATCTTTGATAAAAACTATAAACTAAATCTGTTGAGATTTCAAGTTATAGAAGTACAACCCACAAAACCCCCCAAACAGCTTTACACATTCAAATGAGTCTGGGCAGACCTCATTTCCTCCAGATAATGAGTCCAAAACTCCTCTTTTCACTCGAAGAGGACGTTTTTGTTTTAGTTCCAGTTTTTTTTGCTCACTAACAGATGCGGGCTGCATGTTAAGAAAGTAGTTTCACAAGCTGAACGTATGGTCAGAATTGTGAAAAGCAGCCAGTACTTGAAGCTCACACAAAAGCCTTCTCCTTCACTCACTTGTTTTCTCTCTCTCTACTTCACAGATCTGACTCTACTCTCAATTCCACACATTCAGCACTCCGGTCACACTTTTTCATTGTTGGGCATTCATTACAGGTGTCATTTTACCTTATCAGCAACATTAGTTCTCGGATTTGTCTGCAGTGACAAAGAGGAGGTTGCTGGCTCCCTCAACCCCTCTCACATTTACCTTAGACGGCACTGATGCCCATCTGCTCTCCAGGCACTAGGAGCCATCAAACCAGGCTGGCAGAAGAGATCTGGGACAAAAAGCTCTGCTGCATCAACAATCCTCACAGTTAGGCCAGGGTTGGCTGTGCCTTTTAGTGGCTAAAACAATAACATCAAGACCTTGCCACTACTTGCTTTTTGTATTTTGCCATCTAATGGTGCCACTAATGATGACCGTTGAGGATGTCAGATTTTGGCGAATCTAAAATGGTCGTTTTTAAGCATCTTTAAGAGTTTGTTCGGTCTGTGAGCTTGTTAAAGGAGAAATATACAGCACTCCAGCCTCTACTTTTGTAACTAATAATGACATTAGCCTAAGTCAAGAGTGTAATTTCCCAGAGAGCTTATCTGTGGTTTTCCTACACAGGTGATTACAAGGAATAAGTGGGGTCTGAGAACCCTCAAAGAGCGGCTAGATTAATTACATTTGCAAATGAGAAATGTTTGATGATTGAATTGTCTTTCTGCTTCATGTTGCATACTGGTATTTCCTGAAATTCCATATCTAATAATATCAAGTAATATCAATTAAATAACAATTGACTTGTTTCACTTCAAGAGATTTCCTAAAGTAGCAATAGATTAGAAAAACTTCCAGTTAGCTTGGGCCCTCCTCCAATGGTTTTAATTTTTCATTCTCTAGATAAGCAATATATTCACAGTATAAAAGACGCACTTGAACAATAGAGCTGTAATGTCACAAATGCTGTTATGAGCAATATAATATGACATTCCATATTCAAATGCAACCCCACCTTACAGACATTCATTCCCATATTGCATTAGAAATCTTCTAAAAGTAAGATGAGATAAGAAAATTCATTAAATTGAAACTACTGTCGTTTGGAGGGAGAAAAGTGAATAAATTGAATGTTAAGTGGTGAGTAAGTAAAGCTAAAAAGAAACTCTTTCTGAGAACAATTACCCTCATCAAGTCACATCTTCTGTTTCATGCATAACATTAGGCATGTTTTATATTAGCACAGAGAATATTATTACAGCAGCTACTGACTTTCTTGCATTTGAGTAAAAAAAAAAAAAAAAGAGAGAGAGAGAGAGAAAATACTATGACCAGTGTGTGCAGAAATATATTTTGGGCTCTTTAATCTGACTGCCATCTGAGAACAGAACAATGATAGACGGCAGTTTGACTTTAAATGAAAGACTTTCAAGGGTGTTTTTGAAAATAAATCTAAGCAATGAAATAAAATCCAGTCAAATTAAATAACACCCAGAGAAATAAGATCCATTGCAATAAAGTACAAATAAAATGAAACTAAATATGATCAAATGAGATACAGTAGTGGCTTTTATCCTATCAACATAAAATCAAAACATTAGTCCTATGGCTTATCTAAGTTTACCGTGCACAAGCATTGAATGTGAATCATTTAAGCAGCATTCATATTCAGCACTCTTCCAGAGCATTCTGTTTGAGTAATCATACAAAGAAATGCATTCATTCAATATGAACATAAAGAGTCACAAAAAAAAATGCATAAAACTACAACTGTACATGCGCACAAGCCATCCAACTCCATCTCCACTGTAGGCTACTCTACTGTATTATACTTCGATTATAAGGTCTGAAAAAATAATGCTGTATAAAAAGCCCTCTGTACAAATAACACCGATATTTGTTTTAAAAAAATACAACGAGCAAAGAGCAAACAGTCATGTCTTACTCATGAGTTTGACAGGCTCATTAATAATGACTAAATGTTCAGGCAGTTTTATGTGAATAATAGAATAATGTTTTTGATGCACTGGCTGCTTCATTTGTTCAACAAATACTAAGCAGAACCTTTGCGTCTTGTGTTCTAACCTCTTATTTTGGATGAGACGAAGCATAAAAAGGTTAGAATGCATCCTAATCTTAAAATACATCACCTTTTTCTTCCTCCATTTCTGTCTCAGTTCATTCTTTTGTGGCTGCAGCCTCCCTGTAATCGGCAGGTGAGTAAAACAGCCCTCTCCAGCTCAGTGGTTGTGAGGTAAATTAAATCTCTTCAGAGGGAAGTTAGGTCACATAGGCTGATTTATTTACCACATGGTGATACGAGGACTCTCAGGGGCTAGAGAAAGATCCAGGGGAAATGACCTATAAAACCAAACACTGGCCCACTCTGATCAATCTTTTTTAATACCCACTCTTCTTTATGCATGAGAACGAAGAACAAATAAACCCGGTTTAGCTATGGAAATAACCAATCGGACAATTTTTTAGTGGTGCAACAAGTTCTACTATGTAAATGACTTGCTTCAGAGTTATTGCCCACAGCATGCTCTCCTCACTTCTGAAAAAAAAAACATACGCTGAATTATGTGTGCATTAAGGCATAAATGGGGGGGGGGGGGGACTAAATCAAGTGTGCTAAAAAATAGCTAACCATGCAAATGCACTTACAGTATTTCATGTGTCACCATTAAAATGATGATATACATATACAGGGCCATTCCAGATCCATTTGCCGCATTGTAGCCAATTGTATTTCTTAATTCTGCCATTAAAGCTATAGTGTTTCAAAAAATATGAATATAAGCCACTTAGCCAACCATAATGTGCGATGTTCTAAGATAGCAGTGGAAGAAACAATCCAATGATCTTTAAATAGGAAAAAGAAAAACGTTCGTTGTCACTTCATTAATCTGCAAGTTTAATGTAATAAAGTCGATTACTTTCTCTCTTCCCTCTCATGCAATTATATCTCCCAATATCGAAACGTAAACGAATCGTGGTGCAGAGTTTCAATATTGCATCACTTTAGCGCCAGTTGAAGCCATTATCCAGAGAAAAGTAACATGTTCACTGAGCAGTGAGCAGAATGTCAAATGGATCCAGTAGCAGATCCTGTAAACACTGTTCTTGAAAACAAGGCCACCATCTAATAGATAGACATCTAGTATATAGCTGTAGCCTATTTGTAATAGTACAAAAACGGTACATAGATATATAAAAAAAGAAATAATAATAAAATTAATTTGAACGGATGTACTTAAATCATTTAACAGCTCTAATTAGGAAAACAAAAAAAATAGTTTTTTAAGGCTTACCTTTTTAATATATATATATATTTTTTTAACATGGTATATAAGCCTCAATACTAAACAGAGAAAGTCAAAGAGAGGTCAGCTGTCCCCTGAGGCAATGTGTTTTCTGTAGCTCAGACTCTCTAAACCAGACCCGTTGGGTGTATGGAACGGAAAAATTAATACAATCACATCTTTTAGGAA
Source organism: Phoxinus phoxinus (assembly GCF_949152265.1). NCBI lineage: Eukaryota > Metazoa > Chordata > Actinopteri > Cypriniformes > Leuciscidae > Phoxinus > Phoxinus phoxinus. The sequence goes on along the minus strand of NC_136878.1, from coordinate 16,053,811 downwards.
TGCAATCCATTTACGCTCACCAGGTTATTAAATATGGCATCACCCTTGATGTCTTGGTCTAAGTTGTGAGCTGTATCTTATTTGTAACTATCAATTATATTTTTCCAGCAGACTATGTTCATACTGTAGATATATGGATATTGACATGGCAGACATGCAATACCGAAAAATTTCTGAGGCATCTGCTGTGCATCAGTTGCCAAAATGGCAAAAGAGTGAACAATCTCAAAAGATCCAGCCCAACCTTAATGCATCTTTCACTTCATATCCCAGTCCACCTGCCACCACTCATCGACTGACATTTTACCGCAGAATTGTAAGTCAACACTGTAACAGATTTTCCCCTCAAAGCACATTTAACCTTGTGGAATATGATGTCTAACCACAACAGATGAAAGTATTCAGAAAGGTATACCAACACAGCTGGACATCATTTTCTCTGAGATTTTCTTCAAAATGGCACTGTTATCAGAAATAATGTTGTTTCATCACACATGAGAAGCAGCCGGATTCATTTCTGCATCAGCTGCAAGATATTCCTTTCTAACATGTATAATCTACAAAGTATAGGTGGGTGAAATGCAGACTACACGATCAGTGGTGGCTTTTCATTATGTGGGTGCAATTGTAAAAGTCTAAAGTGCAAACCAAAATATTTGTTAACAAAATAGATGACAATAGCCTATCATTTAATTCGTTTATTTATACTTCTTTAACTCGAACTAATTTTGTAATTCCTTGCTTCATTGCTATAGTACATGATACTGTAAAATTCAATGTTGGATTTCACCCTTTTTTTTCATGATAAAAAAAAACTAACTTAGGAACTACTTTAAAAAAAAAGGCAAATAACAGTTTTAATTTATTAGTTTTCACATTTTTTATTTGTGGTATAAATTAAACTAAGGAACACTTATTGCAAGAGGAGAAATTTTAAAAAGTCACACATCCTTTGCTGCTGTGCCTAAACATGAATTACTGTAGTACTATAGAACAAGAAATTGAAGGCAGGAGATTAAGAAAAATAATCCTCTGAAACATAGCCTACACTGTAATTCAGAAGATTCCAACTGGAGGACTAGGGCGATGTTATAGATTTATCGAACCAGTTCCATCTTTGGTCAGTCCTCCTCTATTGATCCAATCTTGGCATGTAACCTTGATGGAACTCAGTCATGGATTTAATTAAAACTAAAAGAGAAGATTGACTGACATTCTAGACAGGTGAGTTAGGGCGGGGGAAATCAATTATCTGAAATGTAAAAGGGTTTTAATGTTTTGAATACTCCACAGTGTCTGAGAGTCAGACGTACATCTTCAATGCTAATTTAAAAAATACTAATGTAAATGAAAGACTAGGAGAAAACACGCACAGACTATTTCACTAAAAGTATTGCAAAGTCTAAATCAGATTATCTGATTGATGGTAGCTAAATGGGTTGTGCTTTCAAAAGAAAGAAATTAATGAACCAGTCCACAATCCAGTATTAAAATGTTGTAATGACCACACAAAACTGTTACAATACTAGTGTTGTGCCGAATTTCAACTGCCTGTCAAATGATTACCCCCCTCGTTGAAGTCACTACCTGATTGCCTAATCCTAATCCTAACCCCACAACTAATCCTAAACCTACCTATACTAGGGTAGTAATACTTTGGCGAGGGTTTGGCACAACACTGGTTTGCCTATGCTGCTGGCGCCGCCTGGATGAAGATATGGAGCAGAGACTACGCAGCGAGTTGTGTTGAGTTTAGCGATTCCGAGAAGAGAAAACTTAGAATAATGTCACAGAGTTCAATCATTAAATTGCGAACAACACACGGCATCCGTGTAGAACCGAGCACATTCACACTTTGGTCAGAGCGGTAATAATGCGATTAGGTGTACGCCACATAGTTTAATGCGAATATGGTTACTACGATTATGATCACATTAGTTTGTTTGAAGTATTGCACTTACATGAGGTAACGTCTAATCGCAAAATTGCCAAAATCCCATTATCGCATTATGAGGGTGCATGTAATTTAATTATTAATGAATTATGCCATGTAATTTTATTATTATTTTACTCTAATGCTAAAACAATCTAGCATTTGTCATTGATTCATAGCCCATACTGTCTTAAATGGCCTCTGCGTAGTACTTCATCTTTTATAACATGAGATTTTGGTCAAATGACTGAAACTGAGAAAACTGAGCATGCATATAGCTACAATAAACTTCATAACCTGAAAGTTGATGAAAACGTAATGCAATGCACTTATTGCCTCAGATACAGCCGTTCTAATGAAACGGAAAAAAACACAACATTTGCTGGTCAGAAACTTTGTAACTTTCAATTGAGCTTAATTTTGGCTAAATGTTATTAGTATAATGACCCATGCCAGTATATGATCATATATAAAGCCACAATATCATCTTTGAAAACACAGTTTTTTAGTGTGAAAAAATAGTGTTTTTTTCACTTCCTGAAAAGGTTTCAGAGCAACAGTGGGGCGGGGTTTACAAAAATTGATTTTGCTTATATGTCAATAGAAGAAAATCCTGCCCTGGTGATTTTTTTCCCCCCAGCTAAAGGAGAAGAATCACTGATAATTGGCAGCTGGCAGTTTTTACAAGGCGAGAAGTGTGAGAAGTGATTAATGCTAATTAAGGCTGGTGGGAGAGATGAGGGGAAAGAAAGACAACGAAAAAGAGCGAGGGAGACGGTATATAAGTAGTGTTGGAAAAACCTCTGGCAGATGCACAAAAAAACATGTTCAATAAAATGGACAATTATGAAAAATTAAAATTCTGTCTGTCGTTGCAACTAATATATATATATAGGCTATATGTGCTGTCAAAATTAACACGTTAACACATGCGATTTCTTTTTTCAGTTGAATTCGATACAAATATTTAAAGGGTAAGTTCGGTATTTTACACTTAAAGCCCTGTTTACAGATCGTATCTGATGAAATAGAACGATTAATATTAAAATTTGGACACATGCTCCTGTCCCGAGAATTTTAGGTTTAGTTCGCTTCCCCCCCACACCCCCACAATGGTTGTCTATGTGCACTGGAAGATTCCTTCCTAAAACACATTAAACTTTCGTTTACAAAGACGTGAAACTCACCGAGTGGTCAGGGGTGTTCACTGGTATGTGCACTCAAAAATCGCTGAAAAATATGTATTCCAACAGGTTTTATCGTAGTTTTGTCCAACTCCATTAAGTTGTATTGGATTCGCTGTGAGGTAACGTTACGGTATTACTCCGCCGCGGGAAACGGAAATGGGGTTGTTTGCTTTTTGTAGTCTTATGCAGTCGCGGACGCGGTATCGTAGGCTAAGCTATCTAAACATTTTTACAAGATCGAAGCTATCTATGTCAACTTAGAAATGGATTCCGAGACATTTATATGGGAGGATGACGGTTTTGAGATCGATTTTGATGGACAGGGTTATAGGTTTGAGCCTGAATATTCAGAGGAGGAATTTCTGCTAAGAAAGGCAGAGTTTGAACGGCAGTTGACAAAGGTGTCCAGTGTTACGCCTGTTGCCGAAGCTGCTGCTGTCTCAAGGCTTACAGGCACTTGGTGGTGTTCCTTTTGCCACGAATCTTCCCGCAATTCGGAACTGCACAAATTCGCCACATTATTAGCTGTCTGTTTGTAATGCTTTCAATGAAGACAGCGATCTTCTGCTTCTTCTGTGTATATGCCCGTGGTTTGCTTGCAATTGGCAAAGGTGCATTATCGCCACCAACTGGGCTGGGCTCTATTATTCAAGCTCTCAACGGAAGAATCACGGGTGTGACGCGTTTGGCAAAATAGGTCCACAAAAGCTAAATAAACCTAAAATTCTCGGGACAGGAGCATGTGTCCAAATTTTTATCTTAACCGTTCTATTTCATCAGATACGATCTGTAAACAGGGCTTTAAGTGTAAAATACCGAACTTGTCCTTTAACGCAATTAATGCCGCATTTGTTTTTTCCCGTCATCCTTTGCCTAGTGTTACATTGTACGACCATGCTCTCATTCATGCAAATGTTTTTGCACCATTCAAGCATGTTAAAACACAAAAGAGAACGCAGTACAGTATTGGTGCATGTCTGTGAATCTCTTGACTCGTACGCACAGAAAGCTGCTTTAGACAGCAGTTGAACGGACAAAAACACAGAATTATTTGTCGAGTAACCTCGCAATTAATTGAGATAAATGAAGTCAGAATGTCACAATATGAGGGAAATACGGCCCTGGTGCCCTGCAAAATGGATTTCACAGGGTATTCAGTTAGGGAATTCAAAATGTAAAAAAACATATTTATACTGTATGCTCAGTCTGAAAGGCACTGCAAACAGAAAAGTACAGTGTACTTAAATGGAGAGAGAAATGTTCACACCATTCATTGCTCACCGCATCACTACTACAGGATATAGCGTCTCCATTTACATATATCGGGAATGGTTACTAGGCACTTAACCGTCAGTATAAAGAGCTTGACAATGCATGATCATGGGTTACATAACATTAAGAAAACAAATGTACATATAGTAGGTAAATAAAACATTTATAAAAAGATTACAATAATTTATATAATACTGTAAATATAGGGTTTGGGCTTTATTATTTATATTAATTTGAATCATTAATTGTATTTAAAAAAAAAATAAAAAAATTATATATATATAATATATATATATATAATATATATATATATATATAATATATATATATATATATATATATATATATATATATATATATATATATATATATACACATGTAAATGTACTTGGAATACTAGTATATTGAATGGAATTTTTATTGATAAATAAATAAATATACTTTATTGTCCCGTTTTTGGGAAATTTGTCTTGGACTTCAAATGACAATGTTTTCAACATTAGACTCACATAACACATTTAATTCAAAATACAATAAAATGAAGAAGAAACATAGTACAACAATCAAAATATATAACCCAATTTTGGAATTTTCTATTTAACAATTTAACCGAAGTTGGCACAAAAGAGGTTTTGGTTTACACATGAGAATTCTAAATAGTCACCCGAGAGTAATGCTTTAAAATTCTCATGTAGGATGTGTGTTTTGTCAGTTTCAATTTCTTTGGCTTGTTTTTAAGTAGACGCCTCATATAACTGAATGGATATTTTTTTCCCACCCTATAATTTTAGGACAGGATGAGTCGTGCAAGTTTCAATTTTGATTGAACAGTCAAGTTGCAATATCATCTTCTCAAGCTTTCAAAAACAGACTGATAAAACTAAATCTTTTGATTCACCCCAAATACTTTTAACCTTCACGAATAATGTAGCCTCTTCTGCAATCCAGAACACAGACTATTGAGAAGGCCAACATAACAACTTATAATATATAAACACTATATAAACACACAAGTATATTGTAATAATACAGAAATCCTGAATCTATTTATTGTCACTGACATGACAGTTCGTTCAAAATGTAAACTTCCATAGAAATATCCTGCTCAGTGTGTAGTGTATATTGAGCAGTGAACACTGTGAAGGACCCTGTGAATCAGAACACAACTTTTGACACCACATCCCCTTCCCCCAGCTAAAGGAGAAGAATCACTGATAATTGGCAGCTGGCAGTTTTTACAAGGCGAGAAGTGTGAGAAGAAGTGTGAGAAGTGATTAATGCTAATTAAGGCTGGTGGGAGAGATGAGGGGAAAGAAAGACAACGAGAGTGAAAAAGAGCAAAGGAGAAGGTATATACTGTAACCATTGTTGGAGAAACCTCTAGCAGATGCACAAGAAAACACACACAATAAAATGAAAAATTATGAATGTTTTCAGAAAAATTAAGTAATTTTAGTCTTTCAACTAATATATATTAGTACTATCAAAATTAACACGTTAACGCATGCGATAATTTTTTTCAGTTTAATACGATAAAAATATTTAAAGGTGCATAGCGCAAGATTCTGAGTTTTTGCAGAACTATGCCACCTCTGGCGGCAAGTGAAACTGCAGCCAGAGATGTGCACGCACTAGACAAAAGTTTTCTTTTTTTTTATCTTACGTGGAGTTTGCGTTGGTGTTTGAAATGAACTACAAGCAGGTCTCTTACAATCCATCTTCTACGGAGAATGCCGGCGAATACACAAACCTGCCAGACATAGCTATGTGAGCGTGCCGTGAACGCGCATGAAGTGACGCCCAGTCTCAAATTCCGGCCCGAATCCCTCTTATTTATTTTACTTTACAGGATTATAGAGACAATCTCAGTGATCAGAGAAGGGCCCATTCAGCCCATCAGGCAATTGTTTAAGCATGTATGGGTTAGAAAAACGGGTATTTTTAACATGAAAAGTTGCTTAATGCACCTTTAATGCAATAAACACAGCATCTGTTTTTCCCCGTCATCCTTTGCCTAGCGTTACAATGTATGACCACGCATTTATTCAAGCAAATGTTTTTACACCATTCAAGCGTTATAAGAACACAGTGCAGTATTGATGCACGTCTGTGAATCTCCTGTCTGTCTGACACACACAACTTGTGCGCACAGAAAGCTGCTTCAGTCAGCGCTTGAATGGACAATAACACACAAAACTATGCCAAAATGCTGGTTTTGTCGAGTATCCTCGCAAGCACAGTCTTAAATTAGTTAAATGAAGTCTTAAATGAAAGGTTAGAGTGTCAAATCAGTGTGATGTACGTCAGGTCTTAAAAGTGACAGCAGCCTAATAAACCTGCTGCTGTCTGTCATTAAAGGTGCATAGCGCAAGATTCTGAGTTTTTGCAGAACTATGCCACCTCTGGCGGCAAGCAAAACTGCAGCTAGAGATGTGCACGCTCATGGACCACACGCACACGCACGCTTGCATGAGCACGAGCTGTTCATAACCAAAGGAGCATCAGCCGCAAATCTTTTGTTTACAATCATAATGTCTTCAGAGGTAATAAAGTTATAAATCCCGTTTGAGCCCTAGAGCAGACCGGAGATCTCTCCATTTGTTGAAAGTCTTCCCTATGTTTACTCTCGTCTTATTCTGACGCCTGTCTGAGTCCAATTTGGCCCTTTTGGTTGCACTAGACAAAAGTTTTCTTTTTTTTATCTTACATGGAGTTTGCGGTGGTGTTTGAAATGAACTACAAGCAGGTCTCTTACAATCCATCTTCTACGGAGAATGCCGGCGAATACACAAACCTGCCAGACATAGCTATGTGAGTGTGCCGTGAACAAGCATGACGTCATGCCCAGTCTAAAATTCCGGCCCGAATCCCTCTTATTTATTTTACTTTACAGGATTATAGAGACAATCTCAGTGATCAGAGAAGGGCTCATTCAGCCCATCAGGCAATTGTTTAAGCATGTATGGGTTAGAAAACGGGTATTTTTAACATGAAAAGTTGCTTAATGCACCTTTAAGGATAATCAAAGAACAAAAAAAAGAGAATATAGCATTAATAAGGATTAATCTAGATTTCATTTATAATTTATGCATTGAAGACTGTGAAGTGTTTGACTTTATTAAATTTCATTATATATCCTACCTGTTAGACCTATCTAAAAATATCAAAGCAACGTTACATCAAAAACAATGAAAACAATATTTTGTGCATTTTGACAAGGCAAGTAAAAATCTGAACTGGTCTGATTGGGCCAATAGAAAAAAAATGTAGCCCTGATACATAGAAGTAAAGTAACTTTACTAAAGTAAAGTAAAGTAAAGTAAAGTAAGCACAAGTAAATGTGACATTTACTATAATGGGTTTATGTGAAGATTGTTTTAAGTTCATGTGGCGAGCAGGACGAGGTCGAGGGACATGAGAGAGTGGAGCGAGACCGGTGGCGTGATTACTGATGACGAGCGACACCTGCGCGACGCACTGGTCTCGTATCTCTCACTGAGGAGCAGAAGCATAAAAGGAGGAGCGACGACAGTGGAGATCGAGAGAGGAACAGGCCTGATTTTATTTGTTTATTTGGTGTTTCTGTAGCCAGCAGTCGTTCATCATTAACCACGCCACCGGTCTCACACCACTCTCTCACGTCCCTCGACACCAGATCCCTTGTTCATTTCCACACTTTAATTTCCTTTTTTTTTTTTTTTTTAATTTTGTTATTTTTGTTAAATAAATGTGTCTGTATCCACTGAGTTTGTCGTTTGCTCCTCCCGCCACTATACTATATATATATATATATATATATATATATATATATATATATATATATATATATATATATATATACACACACTTTTTCTGGTGTCATGGTATTCAAACTAAAACTATAAATGAAAATACAAAGAGAACAGAGCAACAGGCAGAGATGCGAAGGAAACCGACAGGAGGGGAAGGAGTGATGAGGTGTTAATTCTGCAAAGTCTCACATTGATGTGCTGGTTTCTCTGATGGATGAAGAAAGTGTGTTGTCAAGCTGAGCTGCAGGCAGAGAGCAAGAAAGGGTGAGCAGTCCACAATCCGCCCTGAATGCCAACAACGCCTCAGCCTGCAGTCCACAATATAACAACTGCTTAATAAGCAATGCTGTCCACTAATGATCCCGGGGTCAGGATTTACAATGAATAATAGTAATAGTAAAACAGCATGTTATTGCATGCACAGTTTAAATAAGACAATGTCTAAATTCTCCCACTATCACTTAGGGTTTGTTTAAATATCGCTGCACTGGGCTAGACGCTATTGATCTGGAAAATCAATTACTAGCTGCACAGCTGATTTTGGACCGGGATTTAATAGCTCAGAGGTAATTGTACAGCACAAACTACATACAGAGCAGGACGTCCTTAAAGATCCATAACACATAACACTCTGAATATAACTAAGCACATGGTCAGATAGAGCAGTAATCCCATTCCTAATCCTGACCTTTACTGTCCAGTCGACTAAATTCGAGTGATGTGCAATACATCTGGACAAGTCGGTATGGAACTTGTGATAATCTTTTCTCCCTTTTGTGACATATGAGTGAAATGTCTTCTTGAACAAGAAAAAAAATGTAGAGGCAGGACTTGATTTTGTCCATCAGTTATTGATTGGATCATTGAATAGTTGTGTTTTGCTATTGCTGTGTGATTGACAGGTTTTCCTGCCCTTGCACCAGTAAACACATCTTCAGAGATGTCGCTGCAAGAGGGAGATGAAGTTATTTTTATTAAAGATTACGAAGAAACGTGAATTAAAAATAATGATTTGCATGGATAAATCATTTATGATAAATACTTCAATATTCCATAAAAAAAAGAATGGTCAATTTTGATTTCAGAGTTTGAGGTTTTAAATGTACACTGGGGACAAGCATTCCTGCAAACAAAAATATTGCAATTAGTAAAATGATTTATTTAGTTTATGATTATTGGATAAATTAGACAGAATATGCTATGACTTCATATGTTACACTATTGTTGAAAAGTTTTGGGGTTAGTAAGATTTGTATGCTTTTGAAAGAAGTCCCTTAACCTCACTAAGTTAAAACAATACAATTGTATTGTTTATTGTTTTATTGTAAACAAACCCACATTTTATTCACAATCTTCTATCAACTCAAGCAAACTTACATCACCCAGACATGTACCATTCATCGTGACATTGCTTGAACACAACAGAATAACGAGTCAGGTTTGGTATTCTTTTCCGTTTGTCAAAAGATGTTAAGAAAAGAGCACTGAAAGCCATGGTGAAAACATCATTTGGTGCCCATCTTTGCTCCTTACATTGTTATGGCACAATGAATGACATTTAACAATGGCCAGATGGAGAATTGACCATCCTGTTCCTGACTCTGTCTTTAGATATAATGAGAGCATTTCAGACTGAGTCTAAACTGTCAACCTGAAGGGTAAAAGCTGATATTTTAACTAGAGGGGGTGGTATAACAAGACAGTGAGTTTGAAATGACAATGACTTGCGAGAAGTTTGAACTTTAATGGTGTGGTGGTCCTAACAGACCAGGAAAAAGTATTTCTGTTTACTTAGAAAAACGGATTCAACGAGGTTCACATGAACTATTAAAAGTACAAAAGGCAGTCATTTAGATTTATTCATAAAGCACAACAATAAAACATATTAAATCAACTGTTAACCAACGGGCTGTAAAGTTAAATCAAATAGAAGAAAAAGAAAACTGCACATTACCCCCCAAAATATTTTTTAAATGATTGCCAATATGACAGTGCACGGTCTTAGACTTGTTGCATCTTGATGTAATGCTGCATCATCCAAGAGCTTTTATTACATTTTATTTTATGATCAACTTATTCTATGAGTGAAATAATCTCTTAAAAGGTGGTTTACTCAGATAAAATGAGTACTGTCTGGTCATGTAATCTTAATGTCATCCCTCAGGAGGCGACACAAAAAAAAAACATCTTATTTTCGGCCACTATGACTGGAGTCTTTATTTTATGTTACTGTATATCCTTTTAAACTTTTTTTTTGTTCCTTTATGGTGTAAAACTTTTTAAAATTACAAAAATCACGCACCTTCAGAATGGTTGGAGGGGGTGGGTGGTGGGAGGGGTTAAACACAGTCACGATAACCTTAAAGGGATAGTTCACTTCAAAATGAAAATGATGTCATCATATACTCACCCTCAAGTTGTTTCATGAATTTCTTTCTTTTGCTGAACACAAAGGAAGATATTTTGAAGAATGTCAGTAACCAAACAGTTAACTGGTCCCATTGACCTCCATAGTAGGAAGAAAAAAAAATACTATGGAAGTCAATGGGACCAGTTAACTGTTTGGTTACTGACATTCTTCAAAATATCTTCTAACCCTTCCTTTGTGTTTAAGTTTAACTATCCCTTTAAGATACTTCTTATGGTCTACACGGCAGTTCCTGTCCCTTTTTTTCTTGTTTTTTTTACCAGTACATAAAAGAAACTACTCCTCAACAGATTGTGTGTTCCTTTCACAAGGCTCTTAATGAATGAAGTCATCCATTTAAATATTTGAAGACAAACAATCAAGGTTTTATTACCTACAATCAAAGAGGACAAGAACACAAAAACATTTTACTTAGGACAATTGAAAGCTTCATCCTGAATTCATGTAGGTTAAAGCTTTAAAGTAATTTGTATTTATTTATTATATACATAAATTGTAAATGTAATGATGTTAATTTAAAAAAAAAAATCAAATGTTGATAAATAAACAATAAAAAAGTAAATATAAATATTTTCAGATACATGCCATCCTAAAAAAAATAATATTTAGATAAAATCCTATTCTCTCGTTTTCTTTTCTCTTAATTTCTCTCTGACGGACACTGTCTAGGGGGAATTAATTAATGCTAAACTCTTTTTGAGTTTGCAGCTTTCATAGTAAACTGGAGAGCGGAAAAAAGCCCCAATTGTGGTCAGCATTTACACAAAATAATTAAACAACATACAATTATCTTCTACTCTCATCTCTCTTTTGTCTAAGCTGTTCCACTCACAGAAAATGCTGACTATTTTAAATGTGCTCTTCAGCACTGAAACACAGAAAAGCATCCTTACATGCCAAAATAGAGATAGCTGGACCATAATGGATTTACACCCCATCATTTTCAGCATGTTAAACACTATAAAAGTCATTACTTCGATTTAGTGCAGCGTTTTATGCAATTATGGGCAGAGCATGTGATTTAGGCGAGTTTGAAAGAGGACAGAAGTATTGGCCTAAGGGGTCACTCCATCTCGGAGACAGTAAACACAGATTTTTACACATAGATTTTTTTTATAGTGTAAATATATAGATTATGCATCAATCAAACGTTATGCATCGATGCCAGATAACACATAAAATATCGATATACGGTACCTTTATTTTGACACTCTCCACATCCTCACTTAACTTTTCTCAGCTGAAATAAACGCCTGACAAGATTGACTGAACAATAAACCCATTTTGTCACAAAAGCCGGTATTGTCCACTGTCAAGGCATCACGAGGTCATGTTTTACAGCAGAAACCGAAAAGCAGCACCCTTGTTGTTTGTGAACACAACTCGAAAAGTCAGTTTAAGCGAATCAGCGCGCAGTATTCATGTCAGGTGACAAGACTAAAAGTGATCGAGGATGGATAATTTCAACGAACTTGCCCTGGTGAAAAAATATATATGCCAAGTATACTTGCAGCCAGACTAATTAAGTATACTTCAAGTGCGTGATTAGTTAACTTGAAGTCTGCTATTTTGAAACAACAAATTTTGTACAAAGTATATTTTAGTAAATAAAATTTTAGTAAAGCATAACTTTAAGTGTATTTAGTGTACCTTTGTGTACTAAATTGGAACAACTTCAAGTATACTTGGTATACTTTAAGTATATGCCTGTGTAGAGACTAATTACATGCTTGATTAGGGATATGGCTTTTTTGGGCTTTTATTAGGATAGGACAGTAGCTAGGCAGAAAGTGAGATGGGACGGGATCGGGAAAGGTCCACGAGCCAGGACTCGAACTCGGGTCTCCCGAATCACAGCTGCGCTTCAAGTTGGTGCACTTGCCCACGAGGATATCAGACTACAAATTGCACACTTTGTCTTCAATACCAAATGCAAATACTTAGCTATACTTTGTACAAAATACTTTTGAAAGTATACTTTCAATGCATTGTTACAATGATCATTTCAAGCACAGATAATTTTATAGGGAATATATTTATATTGGCCACCGTGTAGCCAGTAACAGTGCAGGCTCACAAAATGTGTGCATTATTGGTCCACCGCTCCCATAATTGTAAGGACCCTTTTAAAAACTGAAACAACAAATGGAAGACCCTGACCCATCGACTTCAGGACTTCATGGTTTTGGGTATGCGGAAGCCATTACAAGTCCTCAAGACCAAAAGTTCACATCAAGTGCACAATTTAGGACAAGGACAAATTAAACGGACCAGCACTCTTTCTCCCTCTTCTTTTCCACAAAAACATCTGGCCAAACGATTATTCTGAGCCAAACTGCTCTCTCTGTCTTTTTCTATATATGTCTTTATCTCTCTTTCCTGTCTTGCACTCACTCTTTCTGATACACACACACACACACCTCTACAAACAAACCAGTGTCGCTGAAGAACCCCTGATTAGAGAGGGCCGACTGAGAGACACTGCCAAGAGTAAAAACAGGCACATTGCTGACAGACAGCATCTCCATTCATAGTTGCCATCCCATAAGAAAAAGGACCATTGCTGTCCGATTAGTCAGTATGGTGGCCCAGTAGTGCACAACACACAACATTTTTTTAAATAGTCACAACACAATGGTAAACAAGCCACAACACAACGAAAAGGGTCAACAACTTATTCACATGTGAAGCTCCTCATAAACGATTTATGTAGAGTCAAATGATCTAACAAAATCCAAATTTTGATATCCAATTTATTTTTAGGAACCCTTGAAATTTCTATGGGGCAATACATTATCATTGTATTGCACAATCAGCCCATTCATGGTCTTGTTTCTATAGAGGTGTGTCAAAGCTAAACATGCCAGCTTTATACTATAGTGGTAATGGCTAACGAAATCCAAATTTTGAACAGTGTTTACTTTACCAATATATCTTTTATGAACCCTTGAATTTCCCATATGGGCCAATAGAGCCGTCTGTTGCCCAATCAGCTCATTTCACGGTGCCGTTTCTTAATCATGTGTGTTTTAAAGTTAACATGCAGAATATATACTAGTGGCAGCAATGGACTAACGAAATCCAAAATTTTAACAGTTTTTACCATACCAATGTTTTTTATGGACCCTTGAACTTTGCACAAATTATTATTGTTGAATTCATGTCATAACGCTGTTTCTCATGGCCATGTAAATGATGCTTTAAAGCTCAAATTTGGGCTTCGTACTAGATGTAATGGTCTAACAATATTACTAATTTTAAACAGCTTTTTATGACACTTTAAATTTGCATAAATGACTTGGCTAATGGTCTACAATTATAAAGTCCTTAGCTTTAACGCACCCTCTGTAGTGGCAGAGAAAGGGAGCGGGAGCATTTCCATTGTGTTGTCGCAATTCCCCCTTCACAGAGAGTTTGATTGACATGCGATCTGACCAATCATAATCCGCCATTCACCAAATCACAAATTCACTTAAAATAAGCATTTTACACTAAAATAAAAGGATAGTTCAGTTCACCTAAAAATTACCATAAACAAATGATTTAAATATTTTTCATTTTTTTATATATATATATATGCATATGCAAAGTGTAACAGAGAACACTTTCAGATTCAGATTTTTAACAATCAATTTAGATGCCCAAATTTGTGTAATGGTTTCGTTTAAAACTGTATGCCGTTTCACCAATGTGAGGATGAGAGTAGCCCCATAAAGCTGAGTCCATTTCAACAAACGTTTTTTATGTGCATAGAATAAAAGTCAATGGAGTCTGTCAGACCCCCAACTGACTTTTCATGCATGAAAAAACTGTTTAAATATTTTTTCAAAATATCGAATTTGTTTAGAACAACACAAGGGTGAGTAAACAATGACAGAAATTTATTTTTGGTTGAACTACAATACTCTGCAAAAGTCTTCAGGCACGTTAGTATTCTCTCTTGGGTGAAAATACTAACGTCCCTAAGACTTTTGCACAGTACTGTATCTCTTTACATTTGCTCAGCACACAGTGGAAAAAGAAGTACCATTTCTTTAAAGCCAGCCCAGCGTCCTGTAGGTATTGAGTTAAGAATGGAGAATCCGTAGCTGTGAGCGAGAGAGAGTAATGAATGTCAGTGCATCTCCATCACTCAATAGATAAGGTGCCATTTACCCTGACAAGCAGGGCTTCTTCTCTCTCTAACACACACACACAGGTCTAGAACCTCTGTATCATTAGCCTGCGGAGAAACCCGAAGAGCAGGCCTCATAACACCGCTGCTCTGGGACATCACTGGGTCAGAGGAAAGAGCAGGACAACCACTCAATTTCACACTCACCTTTAGCTATTATTGATGAGGTAAGAGAAGTGTAGAATATAAATGTGGGAAAACAGAAACCAGGAGGTTTGGTTTGAGGTAATTATGCCCATTGTGTATTTTTACATACACGGTGGACTCCACGGTTTAAAAAGCACATTACAGCAAGAGACATTATGGGTAAACCGAGCATAAATCAAATAGTAAACATGTTGTTTTGAGCCTTTCTGAAACGGTGTTATGCTTTGGGGGAAAATCAATATGCTGTCCTGTTCTAACCTATAATAACTCTATAGTTTACCTAGAGTAAGACTGGTTACGAGATCATAGATTTCATTATGCATTTTATATTCAGCAGATCATCGCTGGAGATTGGCAGGTACCTATTCTATCAATCATTTAGTCCTCCTTATAATAATCTGAAACACTGACAGTCTGTATTGTAATGTGTGATGTTTAATTTAGCACTCCTTTTATCATTCAAGTAATGGATCTGTTGGAAACAAAGTGGAAGTTATGGACGGACTCCAAATAAGTCTTAAAGGTGCCATGTGTAAAAATTGAGGTAAAAATATCCAAAAAATGAGCTACATGCATTAAAAGAATGAGAAGAAATAAGGGCAATGATGTCATTCAAAAAATGTCAAGTTATAGTGCTGCAGAGATATCAACCTTAATTAGCATTAGCATTACTAGCCACAGCCCGACAGGTGTCGTAATACCAGTTTCGGCCATGGGAGGCGGTATGCGGGCAACATAACCACCAGCCAACCTGCAATACACGAATAACTCGCACGGCTTGTGGGCGTACTTGAACCTGATGTCAATCGTGTGGAAAGTACAGCCCACTACTTCATTTCAATTCAGGGAAGAGAGTGGAAGGATGGCTGAAGGATGATAGCGCGGGGGACGGCGAGCGAACTGCAGCGCATAGCCCTGTTTTACAACGTTCAGCACCCATTCTGACACGCCCGGGATCGCTTCCCATGCTTTCGCACGCATAGCTAGGGGCAGAATGGTCTCCGTGTTCTGACCGCCGCACTGCGCGGGCTCGAGAAACTGAAACGGAGGTATCAACACGGCGCGCGCGCCCTCGTTGTCTGAATATGTCTGAATATTGCTGCTCGCTGACGACAGCAGCCGCTGTTTCACATTCAATGACTCGGTTGCTAAGGACGGAGAACAATTTGTGGCGCGAACAGGTCATTTGTAGCCTACTGTATCTTTCAACAGTGTTCGTGTTTTTTTTTACTATAGTAGAGATGATCGGTTCACGTGCGCTGTCTGATGTTTACTGCATCACTCGACATGGAGAGGTTGGGTAAAGTAATAATTACAAGAGCTTCACGGTTATCAGATACAAGCATGCAACGGCCCTGTAGTATATACATATATAAATATAGGTTATTTGTGTTTGCGCACATGATATCAGGAAGCAATGTAATAACGTTACCTGTGTAATAAGTTACACACATGACGGCGATGCGCAAATCGAGTGTGTGTGTGTCACAAATCATTATTGTTTCTTCAACTTATTAAAATATCTTACTTTACTGCAACTATCTGTTTCTGCTTCTTTATCATATTTATAGTGTGTGATTTATAAAATACCTTATATCCTACATCACATATTTTGATTTTGGACGTCTGGTCACTTTATATCTTATTTCAGAATATTATATTACTGTTAAACCTACTATGAATATTAAAATAGTAGGTTAAAAAACCATGTGTCCTGTATCATAGCTACATGAATGACCTTTGCAGAAAAAACCCCCCGCGTGAAAATCAGTTCGGTATTCAGTGAGGTATGATTATTTAAATGCGCTGACAGCTCATTGCACTGCCATACAGATTACACTGAGTGGAGCGGGTGACCGGTTTAAGATGACGGCCCCACGGCTCGACCGCGCTAGTAGGCAGTAGCGGTCGATAGGGCGTCTATCTATATATTCTCGTCTGTTACTCTAGAGTAGACCAATTCACTTTATGGAGGTATACTGCCCCCATCTGGTATGGAATGTGGAGTATGACTTGATTTTTTTTTGCCAGACATTACACATGGCACCTTTAAGTGGAAGTTATGGACAGACTCCAAATAAGTCTTTCATCTTACGAAAAGCTACGTTTTCTGAATAGATCACAGAGATGGTACAAACATTTGTTGAATCTGGTAAATCAATGCACAGTATATAAACCGTGTACCTAAAGAATCTGAAACTACCACAGTTACGCGGCTCAATAAAATCTATTTATTTTTCTGAGAACTTTCAGTTAGTCAAGGACAAAGGGAAAATGGAAAATTCAAACAGCGAAAAAAAAAAGTTGCTGAGGAGCCTTTATTGCTCTATATTAAAAGCTTTCATGTTGGAAATGAACCATTAAAAAGCCAGACCACTTCAATGCCACACAGAGGCTAAACTATAGTTCATAATTTTGCTTTTGAAAGAAAAACATTTTTCCAGCCAGCATGCATTAAATTGATCAAAAGTAGCAGTAAAGACTTTTATACTGTTATAAAAAAAATCTATTTAAAATAAAAGCCGTTTAATAAAGTTTAAAAAACTTAAAGGGGTGGTTGAGTATGATTTCACTTTTCTAACTTAGTGTGAAATGTTGCTGTTTGAGCATAAACAACATCTGCAAAGTTACAATGCTCAAAGTTCAAAGCAAAGGAAGATATTTGCTTTTAAAATAAAAGGACTACAACAAACGGCTGGTATGGACTACACGACATTCCTCACGGGTTAGTGACATCACCAACACTAAAATTTACATAAACCCCGCCCCCGGGAACACGCAGTCCATGTTGAGAAGAGGAAAAGTTGTTGTATAAGAGTACATTTGTGAGTCAGCTCAAACTTTAGCATCCATCTTTTCACATACAATAGAAGGTCAATCTGTGTGCATCTCACAACAGTTCCTATACGAGTGATTTATAGATTACCATGACAGAATATCATAATTGAAGATAGTTAACTCCACATCAGCAACATAAATTCATCAACTAACCATTCAGAGACTGTTGCATTACATGTTGTCACTTCTTCTTGAGTCTCTCTATCTTTGTCTGACTCCGTTTTAACATTAAAGGCAGAACAGTTTCTGTCATTTTAGTGTGTCTGCGTGAGGTAATCACAGCTACACACACACACACACACACACACACACACACACACACACTCACACTCACTCACACACACACACGAAACCCCGCCCTCTGCAGCAGCTCATTTGCATTTGAAGGGCCAGGCACAAAACTGCGTTTTTGCAAACCCTCAAAAAGTGACAACTTTAACATGCTTTATAAAAATATCTGTGGAGTATTTTGTTCTAAAACTTTACACACACACTCTGGGGACCTCAGATATTTATTTTACATCTTGTGAAAAGGGCATTTTACCACTCCTTTAATAAATAATCAACTTTAATTAATATTTTTTTTCTTAAATGTATCAAATGTTTACCAAAAATATTAGTACAAATGTTTTCAACATTGATAGGAAATGTTTCTTAAACACCAAATCGGCATTACAATGATTTAAGACTAATTGCAATCACAAAAATAAATTACATATATACAAATGACAATAATATTAAAATAGAAAACAGTTATTTTAAAATGTCTTGGTATGGTATAAAAAGACATTATAAAAAAATATTGGCAACTCAAAACTTTTTGAACGGTTGTATTAATGTATGTCATTAAATGAATGATTTTGTTATCAAAATGTTTACCAAAAATATTAGTACAAATGTTTTCAACATTGATAGTAAATGTTTCTTGAACACCAAATCGGCATTACAATGATTTCAGGACTAATTGCAATCACAAAAATAAATTACATATACAAATGAAAACAGTCATTTTAAAATGTCTTGGTAAGTATAAAAGACATTTAAAAAAATATCTTGGCAACTCAAAACTTTTTGAACAGTTGTATTAATGTATGTCATCAACTGAATGATTTTGTTATCAAGTCACCCGCCACATTAAGAAGCATGTGAGAACAAAATCACTGTATACTCCTGAAGATAAAAATGAATGTGAAAGCGCATTGTTAAAAATAAATACTGGAAGAAAAAAAATATCTAAACATTGTTAAAATTAATAAGGTATTCAACTGAACTTACAGTTTTCAGAAAATATAGCAAATTGTTGTTGTTGGGCTTTTTCTATATGAGGTTTATTGTTTGAAATAACCTAAGGAAATCCATATGCCAATGGGTGAGGAAAAATAATTGAGCAATTGCACTTCTTATGTAAATTTATATAATACTAGATGAAGGAAAAAAATAAAATACTGATATAAAATACTGACAATAGGAAAAATACTATTTTGCAATTAATGCAAACCACAGAGAGAATGCAAACCACTCAAGCTTGCGACATAATGAGACTAAGATAAACTGTGTATGTGTATTCAGCACCTTTAACGCAGTGTTGTTGAACTGCAGCGCACTGTACACAAAGGGAACAGGTGTGAACCCTGAGAAGTTCTGCACAATGGGTTTTTGTGGGTAAGCATTGTCATGACATTGCATCATTGCCCTGCTGAAACTTACACAGATAAAAACCAGCTGCTTACTGGTACCAGAAAACAAAGTTGAGGATGGATAATGAGGACTGAATGCTGCTTTTTTTAAATGACACCAAGATACTTGAGCCTCAAGAGACCACAATGACAGTTCTCGTCATTGCTCTTGCACCAGGCCGCTGGAAAGCTCCCTAGCATCTCTGGACCACAGCTGTGGCACAGGGTCATTGAAAGTTGGCTGTTTTGTAGCCTGTGAGCCGTAGAGTCCCAATTAAACAGCCCCACCTGTTCTCCAGAGGTTCAGCGACCCATCTGTCAGCCTGCTGCCCTGCTACAGACAGCTCACCTGCTGCAAATGACTTGTGTGAGGCTTGTGTGTGCTCTAGGTCTCTAAAATCATCACAATTTCCAAATGCTCCCTGTCTCCCGCTGACAGCACTTTGCTAACTCTCATATGAAAGAAGCATTTCCAGGAATTAACATCTGTTAAGCAGTTACAAAAGATGCCCCAAGGGAGCTTTTTAAAACTTCTGTAGATCAACACTCTGGGGCTCAGGGAGAAGTTGTTGATTGGTATCCATTCAGTCACAACAAGGAGATACATAAAAAAGTAAACTAACAAAAAGACATTCAAAAAAATCAGAAATGAGAATAACATCTAATGCTGTGTGCACCAAACGAGAGTTTAATTATTTGCGCGAGTAGATTACATACAAAGTCAATGCAAAGATGTGAACAATAGACGCAAACTGGGCGACGCGGTTGCCGTGAACGCTCGATATTCGCCTCAATCGAGTCTTCCGTGCAAGTAGAGAAATTTCTACTCGAGCATAAAATTCGCATGACGCGTTGTCGCGCAAGCCAATCAGTTAACAGCTTTTTGATAAGTCCGTGCACTGTGCACCTGTCATCCTCAAGTAGTGCTGGAAACGGCTTTCATTCAGGAGCAGTTCCTGGAGTAGACGGTCCATTTTAATTAGTTGTGTGCGCCTCTGGATGGAGCTGTGAACCCAGAGACCTTGGCGTTTCGGAGTTCCACAATGGATACAGTGCCGGGAGAGTAGTTATTTCCAACATGGTTGATGATTTTTTTTTTGTCTATGTTTATTGTTGTTGATGTTGATGTGGGTGACACATCTGTTGATTTATTTGTACTCTTATGAACTTTTGGTTATGAACTTTTGGTTATAGTCCGTTTCCTTTGTTCCTAGTTTTTTAGCTGGCAGTCATCAGTTTCCATGGACACTCAATCATCACAGCTGTTATTATCACTGTGTATTCCTGTGTTCTCAGTTGTCTTCAGTTGTCCGGTATTGTCGTGTATTACACGCTGTTACGTTACCTGTTCTTCATCTGTGGACTATTGAGTTTGTTTTATAATAAATACCTTTGTTTTGAACATTTTCAATGCTCATCTTTATCATCTAGACCTTAACGTTACAATAGTAGAGGCCACAAGGTTTAAAAAAAATGTGAAAATACAGTTCAGGTCAAAGGGTCGGTAAGAACCAGAGATTTCTGGCACGGCTCTGGGCACGACAACACAGCAAGCTCAATCCCACAGGCTTACTGGACAACCCTGTTTGATGACATAATGATGTACGAGTACCCATTCAACTCTCCTTTTTCTCCTTGCTCTAAGGAGCAGGTGTGCAGATCAGTGCCTCTTGATCTGTCAGTATAAATACAAAAATAGCCATTACAATTCAGCTGAGACTGAGACTCCAATGACCAAACCATTGACCTCGAAATTGACCTTGACCAGCATTTCAAGGTTCCTGACATTTATAATTAAACTAAAAGCCTCTCAAGGTGAACTGGTCAATGGTAGTATCCCAGATCTCCATTCTATGATCATTAAAGCGATAGTTCACCTGAAAGAAAGGAGCATTTTCATCCAACATCCAGTATTTTAAAGTAACCCTCTTATCTTCTCATGGTACTGTATTGAACCATATGTTGTATTGAACCATATGTTGCATTTTACGCCCGTTGTTTGGACAGTTGTTGTTTTCTACAGTAAGTTATGCCCGATGATCCAGGGTCAGAGTCAAAAACACTGAACTTTTTTTTCTGATTTTGTTACTGACTGTTTAGTTAAGCTACCGGTAGCTGTTTTTGCTGTGGTATTAAATTGGAATTGAGAATTGTTACATTTTGCTGGTATCTAAAAGTTTGTTTTATTTATTAATTAAGATACAAGATTACATGGGTCAAAAACATATATAAAGATGTATTATTCTTTATCTTTAAGTTATATTTAAAGAATACTAGAGAAAATGCATTTGAAAAAATTATACATGATTTGTGATCAATATTTACATTTACATTTAATCATTTAGCAGACGCTTTTATCCAAAACATTATTAACATTATTTTAAAGAATAATCAAAACCCAGCGAATAGTGTATTGATTAAATTCAGGATTCATTGAGATTCACAATTCACAATTTTTTTTTCAAATGCATTTTTTCTATTTTATTTTTTAAAGAATGCCAACCCAAAAATGCACAGCCCTATTAACTATTGCTTTAAAAAAAGACAACATTTTCTGAAAATTACATTTGTCATTTTTTTGAAGCTTGATAGCAGTAGTCAACATTCACTTTCACTGTTTGGGAAAAAAAATTAATACTGTTGCACAAAAAACAATTCACAAAGCAACATCTTTTTTGGCTTAACTATCCCTTTAACAGATCTAGACTACTAGCATTAAAATATCCTAGCTACTTTAGCAGAGCTACTCTGAGAAAACGGACCTTTAAAAAAACAAAACAAAAAAGAGAAAAACAAACAAAAAGCAAGAGAAGAACTACTGCAACCCAATTATTTCCCCTTATCTCAACAACCCCAGAGTAAAAACAGACAACAGAAGCACCTTTAGATATCCAACTCCATTCAATGTAATCCCTCTATCCCCATTCTACTGTCGTCAACATGCTTGCTCAGTGTTCTTCATATCAGCCGTAAGTTCCAGTGAAAGTGCATCACTGAGAGTTTTCCATTGTGGTTTGTGGTCGGTGGTGGTGGTGTGAGTATGCAGTGTCAGCATGTTGTGCCGTAATGAGGCTGTACAACTACACAGAACCTATCACCAACCACCAGCCAATGTTCGCAAACTGGTGCCTCAAGTAATTACCCCTTCAGCCCTATGGATCAGCCCACCTAGCTTTCAATGTAAACACACCTCACTCGCCACTCTCAGAAAAAGACTGGTCCAATAGGTGGTTTCTCCTGAACATGTAACCTGCAAATATAGAATACGATTCAGTGGGCAGACTTGCCTTTAATAGGAGCAGTTTTCCATTTTTACTCAACATGCCCCATTACCCAACACAAACTCAGGCACAAAAGGAGACACGTTTCATTAGGTAACAGGTTCGGTTTGCCCCAGTGCAGTAATTGTGATGTGACCAGAGCCATCATAATCAGGTCCATCCCTGTGGCCCTTTAGCAGAGGTTCTGTAAAGAGCAGGGAACATGGAACAGAGCGCAAACAAGGGAAGCGATGGAGAGGGCCCCTGGCACAGACAAGGGTGGTGGAAGAAGATACAATCTTATTACAATATAGAGCATCGCTGTTGATCTGCACTAATTATGTCCACTGAGTTTATAATATCCATATATACTATTATTGTGAATATTATTGTTACTTGTTCATCATTGTGTCAGTGTTTTATTTGCTGACTTTAGCTAGCTTCTTTGCATGAAGAACAACATATCCACGAAACGCGTTTGTACGTTTAGGGCCACAGTCGAAACATGTCGCCGCAAAATGGCACATGTCAATGTAAGGGGACCCGCGGTTTATGTAGATAGAAATGGCTCATTCTTAGGTAATAAAAACATAACGGTTCATTAAGGTCTTTATTCACCACTGAAAACAGTTAAGTATATTATATTGCATTGTTGTCTACAGATCATCCTAAATATTACACAATGCACCTTTAAAAAAACAATTTATATATATATTCTTTGTAAGAAGCCACATCATCTGACAAAGGAGTGCTCAACTGTTATTATGAGGGAGTAAAAAAACGTAAATGTCGTCTTTTGTTGGACAAGAGGTTCATAAATGCTTCCCATGTTCAGAAAGATGTTTGACGTGTTATAAGCGACTGTGCTTTCAGATGGAGCAGCATTTCCTACTGATCACAGAGCCGTGCTTCACTGACAAGCTGCGCATAATAAAAATATTCGCAGCCTTTGCGATTTCATAATCACAATAAGCCAAATCGGTTTAAGCGCGATTTCAGGTTATTTGAGATTAATCATGCAGCCGTTTTGAAAGGTATATCTAAACTACTGCCATGGGAAATAAATAAAACTGCATGCAGAAAGAAAACGGGAGGAAACAAGACAATGTTACAGAGAGGGGGGGAAATGCTGAAAGACAGCGATGGCATAAATTTAGCTGAAAAATAAACCAAGCATGGCCGTTTAATTGGCCTCTCTAACTTGTCCAGTCTAAAATCTCTAGGGAGCCAGAAAGCCCCTCATTTAGACAGCCATCAGAGAGAGAGAGAGAGAGAGAGAGAGAGAGAGAGAGAGAGAGAGAGAGAGAGAGAGAGAGAGAGAGAGAGAGAGAGAGAGAGAGAGAGAGAGAGAGAGAGAGAGAGAGAGAGAGAGAGAGAGAGAGAGAGAGAGAGAGAGAGAGAGAGAGAGAGAGAGAGAGACAAAACACAAAAACGTCTGATTTACTCTTCACAGGCATTGGAGAATGTTCACATGTAGTTCGTTCTCTCCTACAACCAACGAGGAGGCCATCACTAGTCACATCAGACAGATACTGGCTGTCAATATCTATACATACAGAAAACACCATTTCAGTTATTTCTCTAAAGTGATTGGCTGATGATTAAACAGGTTGTAGGTTGTGGGTTGGCGGGGGGATACTTGTTGTAGAATGGGGGGGGGGGTATACTTGCACTGAAGGAATGATCTTTTTTGACTTGAGCCAATGTGAAACTACCTAGCAATCACACAGAACAGCTTAGCAATGCCCTAGCAATCATTCAGAACACCCCAGCTCCCCTTAGCCTTGCAGCTGTGAGTTTTCCAAAGACAAACACCACTCATTTGTAAGTATTACTATACTTACTATGTCCACATATTACTCCTGTACTTGCCTCTCTACACTGGCTACTGGTCAAGTTCCATGCTGATTTTAAGATTTTGCTTTTTGTTTTTAAAGTTCTACAGGGATGTGCTCCCCAGTATATTGTAATGTCCTTACTCCATATACCGGTACTACGATCTCTTCAGTCATCAAATCAATTTCTCCTCTCAGTCTGTCGTTCACATCTTAAAACTAAAGGTGAGCGGGCATTTTCTATGGCTGCTCCAATGCTCTGGAATAGTCTTCCCTTTTGCATAAGATCTCACCCTTCTATTTCTATGTTTAAATCCTCTTTGAAGACTTATTTTTATTATTTATGTTTTAATTCTGTTTGAGGGTGTATAATTTGTCCAATTGGTTTTTCAGATGTTTTTTTATGTTCCAAGTATGTTCTTTATTTGTTGTACAGCACTTCTGTTTTCAACATCTGTTGTTTTAAATGTGCTTTATAAATTAATTAACTAAACTAAAACTATTTACCTTTGTTCAGTGTTTTGAACAACAGTACAACTCTCTATTGTTAAACCAAACAATGTTTTACAGCTGTGAAGCACTAGAAGATTTATTTGGAGTGAGTGTTGATATATTGCTCTGATTGGGTTTCATTCCTTGCCATGTTTCCTCTGATTTATCCCCCCCCCCCCCCCCCTTCAATTCCCCCAGTCCCCCTCAGAATCTGTAATCTCAAAACACCTATTGCATTTCTTTGTCTCTCATCCCAACGACTAAGGCTCAAAATAAATATGTCCTCATTGTCGATAAAATGCCACTGTACAGCAATTCTTGTTACAATATGTGGACATACAACAATGTTGAATTGAATTTGTGATTAAATAAAGGACTGCATAGCATTCACTTGTCCTGAATCCTTGATGAAAACTTTTTCTTTCTTTTTTTTTTTTTTTTTCTCATTTTCATTAAATATATGATATCAAAATGAACTCAATACCCAGCAGTACAAATGTTCCCAAAAACCAGTGCAGGGCATTTGGAAACAAAAAAAAAAAAAAAAAAAAAAAAAAAAAAAACATTAGTTACTGACTGCAAAGTGTGGGTCAGTCTCTCAGATTTCTTGGGTGCCTGGTCAATTATAGCCATTTCCTTATATAGAATCTGATAGGCTGCAAAAGTAAATATTACTTATATGAATATTTTATGTAAATTTCCTTATATAAAATTCCATCTTTCTGTTGGCTTCTGGTCCTAATGAAGTCTAACACTGTGCCATTGTGCATCCGCTGTGAAACGCGACTTCCTATTCCGTCTGTGAACAGAGGAAGTCAACTTATTGGCATTCAAATGTCCCAAACATTATCTTGCAGCTGGCATAAACTCATTCTCACTTTTCCACGGCAAGGCAGATCAGATTCCAGCCTTCATTAGTTATTCATTGCTTCTGATGTCCAAGCAGCTGGTCAATCATGAACAATATGTTACGAATCACTAAACTCTCAGAGCAGCACGATGTAACCAAAATGATTATGATAGCTTGAAGAAAATCCCATCTCACTTTATACTAAAAGCAACGATTCATATAGAGTGCTGACATTGCTTTTAAATCCTTCAAGAACCGAGTATTTGAATAATTCAAAAGAATAAAGGAAAAACAAAAACAAAGTAATAAACAGGACGAGGGTGTTTGAGGCATGATGAACTGAAATAAACATCTCTTATGAGAAATGTACACATTCACATGCATGCACATGCACATACATCAGCATACATACATCTTCATCAGCCACCATGGCTCAGTTATCTGATATTCCCATTCAAATGTCTGCAGCGAACAACTCAAGTGTCATAGAGGTGTGAAAAACTCAAAGGTATGAGATTTTAACGGAGCAAGAAAAATCCATTAGACTCAAACTCGTACGCTTTTCCCAGAGCAGTGTGAACGACAAAAAGGATTAAACTTTAATTATGGAGCCACACTCCATTCTACCTCAAGGCTTTAGACCAGCCCTACACCTCTCTCTTTCTCACCCTCTCTCTATAGGCAATGCAGTACAAAATATGTTAATATGAGAGTGGTGGATGGAACATCACCTCAGGATTATTCTCAAGTAACACAGATGAATCTCATCAAGGAGGAGGACAACAGATGGATGCGGTACCACGCTCCAAGACAGAATCCATAAGAAAGTGAGCAGAGATACTAATAACATTGGGAGGAGAAAGTAATTAGAAATCATAGATGTAGGTGTATCATAGAAATGGAGGAGTCTTCCATGCCTCTTTCCGTCAGGGCTGTTGTAAAGAAAAAAACATATTTGCTTCAATGTGCTTTTGTAGCTGTGGGGCTCTACACCGTCAGTTTTCTTAGGGGTGTAATGAAAACACACAAATAGGCCACAATTGTAACAGATTTGTCAGCAACCTCTGTCCTGACTTATGTTATAGCCTGATGCCCGGAAACCTGGTACAATAAGATTCAATAAGATTCCTCCATTAAATCTGAGTTAAGATGAAGTGGCAGGAGGGTAAACCAAGCACGGTCAGCTAGACTGATTATATTACAGTGTAATCATTGCGGTTTAAATCAATCACTCTCTGCTTGATGAGTTCAATTACTTTGTCCATACATTTGTATGATATTGCTTAGCTGGAAATTACACATTTGGAAAATTCAAAGAGACAGTCAGACACCGTTTTATTAAATCAATGAGAAAGCAATTATTTATGAAGTTTGAAGGACAAAGAAGGCAAAATCAATAAATAAAAAAAGCCCATGCAAAACTCACTGCCACAATGCCAAGGTGTTTTGTTTGGTTGCTAGGATGTTCTCCGTGGTTGCTATGTGGTTTCATACTGAACCAAGTCAAAAGAGGCCAAGTCTGTGATATTATGGTCCCTAGACCATAGCAAAGCATTCCTCAAAAGCTTAATACTCAAAATCACTCTTAGCTAGCACCACTATTTAGAAAATTAACAGATGATACATTCACATACGAAGCACTCAGTAGATGTTACATAATTCAAAAAGGAAAAGCTAAAATAAATCATTAGTTCATTGTAACATGAAGTCAAAATGAAGATATATGTACTATCAGTATAAATGAAACTGTCAAACAAACCCCCGAAACATTAAGACACAAAGAGAAGAGAGAAGCTCAGGCAGATGCCTCTCTGAAGTCTTTGGAGCTCCATTGAAGAGCTGTCAAGAATTTGCTCAAATGAACTTCATCTGTCTCTACACCATGTCAAAACAAAGTTGATTTCAATAAATTTATCTGACTGCTTAACTCTCTTCGGAGTCGGTTCTGAAACAAAATCTTGTTAGCTGGTCTGGCATCAGGTCTTTTTTTATTATATTCTCTCTGTGCAGTCACTGTGGGTAATGGAGGAGATCATTTGAATATATCTACATGACTGTGTCCTTTAAAAAAGCAAGGGAATCAGGGCAAGTGTGAGAATGTTTCTGTGAGACAGGCAATCTGACAGACAAGTTCTGTCATAACTCCCCTGAGCCGCTCCTTTTAAAACATGCGTCACAAACACGGTCAGCCCTCTTAATACTCCTGGTTTGTATATACATCTCCAAAAATATATTTAAACAGCCCCAAGCTACCAGAAAGCATATCAGCGAGACAGCAATAAAAATAAGGGAAATAGATAGGAGCTAAAAAGAAAGTAAGGGTAAGACATGCCAGGAATATCTGTATACTGCTCTAAGGAATGATGTGCAGACTCAAACTGCTTGGTCAAGTAAGAGTAATGACCAAAACTCGTCTGGTCGAGTTTTATTAGACAACCCAGTATTTGTGAAAATATGTAGTTTTGCACAATAACTAAATAATTGAAATTATTAAGACCTATAATATAATACAAATACAAAATAAAATAAAAATAAAAAAACATGCATTCACTACAATTTAAAAGTTTGGGGTCAGTAATGTAATACTTTATATCAATATAGTTAATAATTAATATTTTTATTAAGCAAGGACGCCGCATCAAACAGATCAAAAGTAGTCAGAACAATGCTCTGTTTTAATTTTGCTTTAATTCTTGTTCCCCATTTCCATTTTGCCTGAGTTCTTGATGCTAGTTTGCTACCATGGTTGCTGATTGGAGTTACGCACCTGTTCCATGTTGCGTTGATTACATCCTTGTACATTTAAGCCTTGAGTTTAGTTCTGCACCAATCATTATTTTTTTAATGGGCGATTCAGATTTTTTTAAAAGCTCTATAACATATATTTGCTGTATAACAGGCAAACTGGCCTTAAACCAAAAATATCTGAAGCCATTTGAAATTAGAGGCAACCACTGCATTTCACGATCCAAACAAAGATGCTACTACATTGGTTCTGAAAAAAGTAGGTGGCACTTATTTATGGAACAGCTGCGGTACTGCTGTACACAAAGCAGCGCTGTACTTATAAATACTACATTATGCATAGGTAAGAGGAAAAGAAAATGCCATCGAAACTTTTCTAAAGACAGTCCGTTCCCTTCAGAGATGCATTCATATAAACCCCCATCCCCAATTCAATATTTTTATTCCTATATTTCGAGCATTGTGAACAGTGAGCTTGCTGTGTCCGGTACAGTATTTTCTCTGCTGGCGTGTCTGTGTTTCTCTTCAGCGTGTCCCAACTCAGGCCAGTGTTAACGTCCTCTTTACAGACTTCGTAATATTTCCAAACAAATTATATTTTGGGAAATTATTGCAATGCACTTTCTGTGCAAGTCCAGAATAGAGATCGGCCAAAATAAAAATAAAAACCAATCAAAAATGATTTTGTGTTTGGAGCAAAAACCGTCTGGTTCCGATGTATGGCCGGTCGACCAGAGTAAGAGTTCCTTCTGTTCATTGTTCGGTGTCAATGATAATGACAGTAAGTGGTTCTTATCTCATGCATCATCCCTCATGTGGATTATAACTAACCACAACCATAAAGCCAGCAGCCAAATCACCCATTAGCCCAAGACCGGTTGCCCACTGAAGTTAAGCAGGGCTGAGCCTGGTGAGTACCTGGATGGGAGACCTCCTGAGAAAACTAGGTTGCTGCTGGATGAGGTGTTAGTGAGGCCAGCAGGGGGTGCTCACCCTGTGGTCTGTGTGGGTCCTAACGCCCCGGTATAGTGACGGAGACACTATATTGTCAAAGAGTACCGTCCTTCGGATGAGACGTTAAACCGAGGTCTTGACTCTCTGTCGTCATTAAAAATTCAGATTTTTAGCCCCTTGGCCAAATTTGCCCCTTGGCCTCTGTCCATCATGGCCTCCTTATCATCCTCATATACTGATTGGCTTCATCACTGTCTCCTCTCCACCAGTAAGCTGGTGTGTGGTGGGCGTTCTGGCGCAATATGGCTGCCGTCGCATCATCCAGGTGGATGCTGCACATTGGTGGTGGTTGAGGAGGGTCCCCCCTTCCATATGTGAAGCGCTTTGAGGTCCCAGAAAAAAGCGCTATATAAATGTAACAAATTATTGAATTATTAATTATTATAAACACTGTAAAGTCATTTACAGTTTTACAAAACATTTTCTATTTCAAACAAATGCTGTTCTTTTGCAATTTCCATTTTTAAAAAAAAACTGAAAAGAACCATCATGCTTTCCAAATAAAAATGAAGCAGCACAACTGTTTTCAATTCAATATCTATAATAATAGCATCAAATCAGCATATTTAAATGGTTTCTGAAGGATCATGTCACCCTGCAATGGAGTAGAGTAATGGCTGCTGAAAATCCAATAAAAATAAATAAATGTCATACTAATACACTTCAAGGGACAAAATGTAGGAATTACTCCCATCTAGTGGTGAATTTGTATTTTGCATTCAAACTAATTTTGCTCTCCTGCGCCTCGCTTTTTCAAATGCGCGTTGCATCTACGGTAGGCGATATGTACCAAAAAGCTTTGACAGGATGTCTTCTAATAGCACTTCGTCAAGTTTTCCTTCAGGTGAACAGGTGTGTTATTTCAAACAAACTGCAACATGACAACAAACAAACGAATGTTACAGTATGAATTACTGACTGTGAAAAACATGAAATATTGTAATTAGTAGTTATGCCTTCTTTATTCGTTATATTTTCTGAATTATGTTCATTGTTAGATATCATCATCAGATGATTCAACAATAGGGAGAGGAAGAGGTAGAGGTAGAGGACAGAGAGGCAGTGGATCAGTGGGATCTAGGCGAGGAGGTGGACGACGAGGAAGAGGAGGAGAGCGAGAGTCAATACCACGACAAAGATGCCCGGCAGCTACAAGAGACGATCTTGATAGAATTGAAAGTTTACAAAAGGCAGAGAAGAGAAGCGACCGAGGTTTGTACAATTTATGTCTAGCAATAGCAAAGAATTTTCATTGTCTGTACAGTTCTATGCACGTAGCAAATTATTCACAACTTGAGCTAATGGATTGTTTTTGAAAAAGGAGAGCTATATAAAATGTTATAGAGAGTACCGTTTTATTTTGCACACAAATAAAATTTTATTTTGTCAACATTGATACATGAGATCCCTTCTGTTATGAACTGCTCCGAGACGAGGTTTTAGATCCAAACGCAGCTTTATTGTATGGGGCAATCCAGAGGCGTAATCCAATGTACAGGCAAGGGTCATACACAGACAGGCAGTCAAACAAAGAAACAAACAAACAAACAAACAAAACAGGCAGGGACCAGAGGCAAGAGAGTAATCCAGGGACCAGAGGCAAGAGAGTAATCCAGGGACCAGAGAATGATATCCAAAAACCAAATGACAAGAAACCAGGGAAAACGCTCGGAATTGCAGTGAAACACTAGACAAGACTTCGCGGTGAGTGAATGAAATGACATGGTATAAATAGACAGACTAACAGGATGATGAGACAGGTGAATGCAATCAGTGAATGAGGTACAGGTGAATGTGATCAATGATAAGTGATGATGAGTCCGGGGAGTGAGTATGGGAAATGTAGTTTGTGAGTGATAGTCTTATGTGGAGTGCCCTCTGGTGGCTCTCAAGGGCACTCCAGCTGGTGACCGTTACATAGCCCCCCCTTTAAGGAGCGGATTCCAGACGCTCCAAAAACTGTCCAGGAGGGTGGTGTAGCGGAGGCGGACCCGGGGGCGGGATGGAGGGCCAGGACCGTGGAGCAGAAGAGGGCCTGGAGATTGAGGCTGGACAGACGGCCAGAGCGGAGCAGGCTGTGCAGGCGACCAGGGCGGAGCAGGCTGTGCAGGCGACCAGGGCGGAGCAGGCTGTGCAGGCGACCAGGGCGGAGCAGGCTGTGCAGGCGACCAGGGCGGAGCAGGCTGTGCAAGAGGCCAGGGTGGAGCAGGACCCTCGGGCGGCCACGGCGGTGAAGACCCCTCGGGCGGCCACGGCGGTGAAGACCCCTCGGGCGGCCACGGCGGTGAAGACCCCTCGGGCGGCCACGGCGGTGAAGACCCCTCGGGCGGCCACGGCGGTGAAGACCCCTCGGGCAGCCACGGCGGTGAAGACCCCTCGGGCAGCCACGGCGGTGAAGACCCCTCGGGCGGCCACGGCGGAGAAGACCCCTCGGGCGGCCACGGCGGAGAAGACTGTGCAGGCGGCCGGGACAGGGCAGGTCCTTTGGGCGGCCATGGCGGAGACGACCACTCGGGTGACCACGGCACAGGAACAGAACCAGGAACAGCGACAGACACCGGCTCAGGAACAGCGACAGACACCGGCTCAGGAACAGCGACAGACACCGGCTCAGGAACAGCGACAGACACCGGCTCAGGAACAGCGACAGACACCGGCTCAGGAACAGCGACAGACACCGGCTCAGGAACAGGCTCTGGGGATGCGGTGGCCATCTTGTCCGAAGACACAGGCGTGGAGTCGACCATCTTGTCCGAAGACACAGGCGTGGAGTCGGCCATCTTGTCCGAAGACACAGGCGTGGAGTCGGCCATCTTGTCCGAAGACACAGGCGTGGAGTCGGCCATCTTGTCCGAAGACACAGGCGTGGAGTCGGCCATCTTGTCCGAAGACACAGGCGTGGAGTCGGCCATCTTGTCCGAAGACACAGGCGTGGAGTCGGCCATCTTGTCCGAAGACACAGGCGTGGAGTCGGCCATCTTGTCCGAAGACACAGGCTCAGAAAGAGGAAGAGATTCAGGTTCAGGCTCAAGCACAGATTCAGTCTCGGCGGGACGAGACTCTGGATCGGCTTCTGGCTCTGGCTCGGCAGGACTGACGTGAAGCTCTGGCTCTGGCTCGGCAGGACTGACGTGAAGCTCTGGCTCTGGCTCGGCAGGACTGACGTGGACAGTCTCTGGATCGGCAGACGTGACGTGGACAGTCTCTGGATCTGCAGACGTGACGTGGACAGTCTCTGGATCGGCAGACGTGACGTGGACAGTCTCTGGATCGGCAGACGTGACGTGGACAGTCTCTGGATCGGCAGACGTGACGTGGACAGTCTCTGGATCGGCAGACGTGACGTGGACAGTCTCTGGATCGGCAGACGTGACGTGGACAGTCTCTGGATCGGCAGACGTGACGTGGACAGTCTCTGGATCGGCAGACGTGACGTGGACAGTCTCTGGATCGGCAGACGTGACGTGGACAGTCTCTGGATCGGCAGACGTGACGTGGACAGTCTCTGGATCGGCAGACGTGACGTGGACAGTCTCTGGATCGGCAGACGTGACGTGGACAGTCTCTGGATCGGCAGACGTGACGTGGACAGTCTCTGGATCGGCAGACGTGACGTGGACAGTCTCTGGATCGGCAGACGTGACGTGGACAGTCTCTGGATCGGCAGACGTGACGTGGACAGTCTCTGGATCGGCAGACGTGACGTGGACAGTCTCTGGATCGGCAGACGTGACGTGGACAGTCTCTGGATCGGCAGACGTGACGTGGACAGTCTCTGGATCGGCAGACGTGACGTGGACAGTCTCTGGATCGGCGGTCGCGGCAAGACCAGACCCTGGGATGGTGGTCTCGGCGGAACGAGACTCTGTTCGGACGGCCCTCTTGGCCGTACGTGCTGACATCAGCGGTGGATCCGTCATGTTAGAAATAAGTCCTGGACTCCCATAGACCGATCTGGTGGCAGGCTTTATGGTTGGCGTGATGTGAAGATTCTCAGGCTGGGCAGGCGTGACGTGAAGATCAGACTGAGGGGATACTGCAGGTTCACGGAGCTCCTTCTCCTCCTTGCCCACAGTAAACGATGAACCGCTCAACAACAGGGCCAGGTCTATATATTGATCTAATGTCCCGTGAGGATCATGGTCGGGCATCAATGACCGGAGCGGTTCAGATAATCCTCCGCGGAAAAAGATCATTAAGCACTCGGTGCTCATAGGCGTGAGATGTGCCAGTTCAATAAAATCTGCGACGTAATCTTCGATGGACTGATTCTCCTGACGGAGACGCATGATTTGGACGTCTGGACACATAGTTGGCATGGCTGCTGGATCTCTGTGTGGCGAAGTCTTCTGTTATGAACTGCTCCGAGACGAGGTTTTAGATCCAAACGCAGCTTTATTGTATGGGGCAATCCAGAGGCGTAATCCAATGTACAGGCAAGGGTCATACACAGACAGGCAGTCAAACAAAGAAACAAACAAACAAACAAACAAAACAGGCAGGGACCAGAGGCAAGAGAGTAATCCAGGGACCAGAGGCAAGAGAGTAATCCAGGGACCAGAGAATGATATCCAAAAACCAAATGACAAGAAACCAGGGAAAACGCTCGGAATTGCAGTGAAACACTAGACAAGACTTCGCGGTGAGTGAATGAAATGACATGGTATAAATAGACAGACTAACAGGATGATGAGACAGGTGAATGCAATCAGTGAATGAGGTACAGGTGAATGTGATCAATGATAAGTGATGATGAGTCCGGGGAGTGAGTATGGGAAATGTAGTTTGTGAGTGATAGTCTTATGTGGAGTGCCCTCTGGTGGCTCTCAAGGGCACTCCAGCTGGTGACCGTTACACCTGCAATGCCTCCAGTGCAATATACTGCAAAACATGTTTTTCAGCCTTGTGACTATATAGGTCTATCTAATACAGACCTGGGCATTGTACGGCCCCCGGGCCACATCAGGCCCTCTGGCTATCCTTGACCGGCCCACGTAATGTAATTGGTAAATAAAAGCTGGAGTCCGTAATTTTTTTTTATTTTCTCAATATATAAAAAATTAGATATTGAGTGTGTACATCATGAATCAATGTTCCAAACCGTGTTTGTGTCTTATCCTGAATCACTATGGTACACCTATAATCAGTGTTTATATTCGGACTATTTTAGGCCGGTCGAGTCGGCACCGTTGCAGAGTAACACTGTCCCTGAGTGACTCGTCATAGACATGAGAGAAGTAGTTCCAGCTGCAATGTTCTTCCGCAATACGCATGCAGTTCTGTTTAATAACCGCTAGAGTGCCAAAAGTTATGGACTGCTGTCAAGGCAACTGATTTTGTTTATTTTATTTACGTCAGTCACAGTGTGTGTGACATGCACCTTCACTCAACTGTATTCGCGCTCATGCAGGACAGCGTTCAAGAAATGCGAGTTTACCGTTAGCCCTTAAATATGTCAGCTAAAAAAAGAACGTTTTTGTGAACGTTAATTAAATAGTTATATAATTGTGTGTTGTGTTAATTTAATTAATTTCATTTACTGTTTTTCTTTTTTGAGAGAGATGTAATATATTGGGCAGAACTGAGTCCGGCCCTCTATAACCGCCCCAGTTTCTCATGTGGCCCCTTGGGCAAATTAATTGCCCACCCCTGATCTAATACCTAACTTTTTTGGCGACGATGTTTTCTTCTCCTGTGACGCGGCATATGTATGGTCCATAATAGCAATGCAATTGACTGGCTGGCTCTGAACGAAAACGCGTTGTGGAAACGCGTTGGCTTAGTATTTTTTGTCCCTCTCTGCTATTATAGTTTTGCAAGATGGCGGAACTACAGCCTCCGTGGGAAGCCTCCGTGGACCTACCCGTCCCATGTATATAAAGATAATAAATTCTTCATTTATAAGGATAAGTCAGATAATTGGCTGAGGTATTTGTACACCATTGAGGACATATTTATGAATAAAAATATTGATTTTAGATAATAAAATACATATTGTCCCTTTAAGTACAGAATTATTGATCAAATAAATGCAGCTTCTTTCAAAAACATTGCAAAATATTACTGACTCAACAGTAGCGGACATACTGTATGATAATATACATCATTTCAATTATTTAAGAATTAACAGGCCTTTGATTTCGATTAGACCAGAGCAGAAATGCGCAGTGGAAACATCAAGCCAAGGCAGAACAAATGATGTGTGTGAGCAATAAAGTACTGACTATTAAAACCTGCTGAACCTCATCTTGGGCTCAAAATCACTTAAGAGTCATTCAACTTTGACAGCAGTATAACTATTAGCCTGTTAATAAAATCCCAGCATGCATCTGTGTTAATGAATCTATCAAGTAGCTCAATGGACTGTAACTAAAACAAATAAAAGTGCAAATGCAGGCTCCAGATCTTATCTATTTTTATATTTATTTTTCATTTCTCTCTCAATACATGCAGTGATTTTTTACAGATTGAATAATGGGTATAATTAGGACTGCAAGACATATGCTGATTGGCACAGCCAGTCTAATACTGATTTAATGTGATTGTTATGACACACCTCATTCATCTTGATATGGCTGCTGAAGCGGTGAATGACGCTTTGATATATGGGGATCAAGATTTATTATCATAAAGAATCATGTTTAGATGTTGGGTATGGGCAATTTATCTTTGTTGGCCATGGATTGTCTCTTTGCATGAAATTTACTGCCACAGTTCTGAATAATGCGATAAGAGGAGTAATTTAACATGTGGTCCTTAAGCATGGTTGACACATGGGGGGCTTTTTACTTTCAAACCACTCTGGCTGGCATCACTTGACAATAGTAAACTCGCACAAACATCTTAAAACGAAAATCACTACTGATAAGAGAGTGGCTCTACAGTCTACCAAATCAACAAAAATGGTTACGAATCAACTTATGTGTTCAATGAAAAAATGCTTGTATAAAAGCAATTTTTAACTGTCTATTTGTCTAAAATGTGTTCTAACATCTCCAAAAGACATTTCAAAAGCTGCAATTTCCCTTTATTTAACTTTGCCACCCACCCTGTGCTGGACTGCATGAATCATATGAGCTTATTCGACAGGTAAAATGCTGCCCAGCACAGCTCCAAAATGAGCCCTCAGAGAGGTCATAATTTAAAACATAACAATTGGTGACCTCCAGAATAACCTTAAAGGAGCCGGAGAGCCACACCAGGAGCACAACACAAATGGCAGTGTTTCTCCCAGGAGGAACAGTTTGTTCTATTGTGTAAAGCAAACATCGTTAGACCCACGGATCCGCAGTGGTGTGGAAATCAGAGAGTAATGTGAGTCCAGGAGGCCGTAGGATATGCAGAGAGGAGATTGTTCCTGTGATTGAGAGGTTGTCTTGGACTAAGCTGGAGCTCCAATTCAAACTGTGCCATGGATTACAGACAAATGTGCCAAACAGCACAGGCCAAATCAGAACACCTCATTGAGCAGCGATTTCTTTCCAGTCTCCCTTTCCTTTTCGTTTTCTCTTTCTCTCTTTTGTTCTTGCACCCAAGCCCTTATTCAATTGGTTTGCCTGACGCATACTGTCCCCATAAGAGGCTTCCAATGAGCATATCCACATTCTATGCTCCTAATTTACTCATTCATTAAATGAGTGATAATTAGCTATGGGTAATCAGTTCAGAGGTAGGACAGAGGTATCATCCTGCACTTTCAATGGTCCATTTGTTTATGGCCATTAGGAAGAGTTGGTTGTAGCTTGTGGTACAATTAACTCTAATGCCCTTACACTCCACAGCATATGGCAGGGAAGCTCTACAATGCTTTGGTAATGGATAAACAGTTTCAGGTCCACGAGAACTACTGGGTATATCAGCATAAATATTCAATAATGATCCCACACAGCAGTTCTTTAAAGAGGAGCATGTTACCTTATTCAGTGTTTTATTTAATTTGACAGGAATGAAAAAGAGTGTGAACGATTGACTACACTCTCTTCAATGGGTTGTACTACTAGTTTGCGTTGATTATTCAGCAGAAGAAAGATTGGGGGAGAAACACATTTCCACACAATCTGTAGACAAAAACTCCAGAAAAAATAAACCTTTATGGAAATTAGATGTGATTTAGGGTCTTTAAACAGTGCATGGTTATTGAAGAGACTGCAAGTCTATCCCTTATATACTCAATTACCTTACTGTCAAAAATTAAATACGGTGCTACTGTGAATAAGGCCATGTTACACCTTTTTGTTTTTTTTACTTTGTTTATATTTTTAATGAGGGTGATGATTTGATAGTCAGAAATCATTTATTTCTCAGTGTTTCTGGAATTGTACATGTACGGTTACTTATTTTGAATTTTTTCCCATTCAAAAGTTTGGGGTCGGTAAGATGTTGTAATGTTTTTGAAAGTACAATCTTATGTTTACCAAGGCTTCATTCATTTGATCAAATATAGTAAACTGTAACATTTAAAATATTGTATTTTCTATTTTTACTGTGTGCTACAATATATTATTTTTCTTTGGTGGCAATTCGGAATTTTTAGCAGCCATTTCTCCAATCTTCAGTGTCCCATCTTTCAGAAATCATTAAATATACTGATTTTGTGCTCAACAGCATTTTCTTTGTAAACAGAACAGTAATCATTTCTTTTTTCAAATCTTACTGTCCCCACACTTTTGATCACTAGTGTACTTGCTCTACAAATCTTTTTCAAGGTTGTGTCTGTACAATGTGTGGATTGCTAGAGAAGAATAAAGGAGAAAAGGACTGAAAAAGAAAAATGTTTAATAAAAGCAAAGTCTATACTGTATTTATTAAGCTTAAGACTATTTGTATCTAAATGGCACATTAATTCAGTATGTTTTCAAAGATGTGTGTAGCAAAAGTAGGCAAAGTAAAAAATAAAAAAATAAAAAACATAATTAGTACTCTTTCTAGAATATTAAATGAACCAATTACATAGTTCACTGCTATCTATGTGAGATTACTGCCAACAACTAGTCACTAATCTTTTAGAGGAAATGAATTAGAAATGTGAAAATTGAATCTCCACCTCAGTAACTACTGGGGATTAACCACGGATTAATGAACTGCTTCCCTCACCACCAACACGCTTGTTTTAACTGTCAATCACTTTGGAGACAGCGTCTTTCAGTTATTCCACTCAGAATATTAAAGCCAAGACAACTTGGCCTTGGATCACATACTTTGTCACTCAGAGAAAACGGGATTTCCAAGCAAAACAAACTTTTATGCATGTCAAGTCACATTATTTATAGCGCTTTTTACCATACATACAGTTTCAAAGCAGCTGTACAGACATAACAGGAAAATATTGCAAAAAAGTTTGTTTCCAGAAGAAAATAACATCACAGTCCAGCTTAAGTAAGTTCAGTGATGTTTTATTTTTGTTTTTAAAAAAGTTATTTATTTAGTTCATATATATATATATATATATGGCCGCTCTGGAGTAAACCGTGATGTCATCGTCCAGCTCAGTTCAGTTCTTGTATAATAGTGTCAATGCAGGCAGATCAATATTATTGTTGAATATTAAATTAAATGTTAAATGTAATGTCCCCAATGACCTTCAATAACCATGCACTGTATAACGTTGTTTAAAGCCAAATGGCAACAAAGGTGGAAAAAGGTGACATTGGCAAGGAACCAGCTCAATGAAAGTGGCTCTCTCTAATTCAACAAAAACAACTTCTCATATGCAAATGAAAAGTAGCTCATTTATTAAAAGGCAGTCTCTGGGTGTTAAGATAGCCTGCTGTTTGAACACTGATAGGACATAATGAGCAATCCTTCATAGTAGAGACAGAAGCTAGGCCAGATGAGGAAAGAGTGACGATTAAAATCCTACTTTGTTTTCTACTGTAACTTTTAGTTCGGTTGGTTCTTATGGAGCATTCGACTGGTGTACTCTTAACCAGACTTCCTCATCACCCCGAGGCATTCTGTGCTTCTGTCGCTTTACATTGCGCAGATTCATATCGACACTGGTTAAACCTGAGAGGGAATTTCAGTCAACTTCATGGAAACCTAAGTAGCTGAAAAACATCCATCATCCCCTCAGCTACTTTAAATGCAGACATCAAAAATGTAACCTTTTGCAATTGATCTCTCTGATCACGTAATGGATTTTGTGTCTGCCTGACTGACGGCTGTAATGGGATTCAGCTCTCCTTTGGCTGATAAGAGACCTGACAGTTCCTCAGGCCACCACGGGAAAGTTGCACACAATAGTAAATGGGGCTCCTCAAAACCACAACATCTCAGGGCACATCAGGTAAAATTGGCAAGAGACTCAGTCAGGGGATAAATCCCACTACCAAAAGTAAGAGAGAGAGTTCAACGATAACCATCTAGGTGAACATACTGCCATGTCTTACTTGGAAGAAACAGGCCTATATGGCGCTATAAATTTGTAAAATGCTTAATATGATGAAGACATATCATATATCATCATAGGGGATGTTGCGATCACCCGACTTCACAATTAACAGCGATAAAAAAGGTGACAATTACTAAACCGTAAGAATTTGGAAGCTATAGTTAACAAAAATGAAAATTAGTCTTTCAGACTGGTGTCAACTTGTGCCACGTGTGCTGTGTCCTGTGTCCGGATGCTCTGTGAGGCAGTTGCTATATTTGCTGAGTTCATTAGGTGACTATGATTGGTTTATTTGAGACAGTCATAATCCTTTTAGATGGTTCTTTTTCAAAAACATAATGATGATAGTATTAGTAATCTAGTAGTGTTATTTTTTTCTAGTCAGGCATTTTTCAACAGTAGGCCTATGTTTTCATCAATAGTATTTCTCTTCATAGCTTCGAAAATGTGCAGGGACTAGGGGTGTGCGATATATATCATCTGCGATATCGTAATTGTTGTTTTAACGATGTGCGATTTGACATTATCGAGTATAGCCTATCCCTCACACACACCCAGAGAGTGCATGCATATCGCCTGCTTTTTGCTCTATTTCACCAAAGAAAATAGTTCAAAACAAAGCCACACACGGCGGTGTTTCCTTACTGAGTGAATCAGCTTTCTGAACGAATCCGTTGACTGGGATAGATTAAGATAGTCAAGTGAAGAAGATTTCCTTGAATGAATCAGCCATTTGAATGAATCGGTTGAATCTCAATGATTCGCTCATTAACAGTGACTTGCTGCCACCTACTGGTGGTTTCAATTTCACATTTAAAATATCTTTCCTTGTTTTAAATTGACACAAAAGATGATGCATGCATATAATTAGGTTTAAAAAATGGCTTTATAAAAAGGTAAAAATCTATTGAAAAAAATACTTTCTGTCACTGCTGTGAACTGACCACCACACAGAGTATGAAGAATATCAAAAACTTTAGGAGTCGGCTGTCCACGACAGTCCTAAACCTGCCAAAGTACCAACACAATAAACGCACTCAGCAAAATATCGTCTAATAATCGTTATCGAGAAAATAGAGATATCATTTGTCAATATCGCACACCCCTAGAAGGGACGTCTGTACTTGATAAAGTAAATGAAAATACAGTTAAGTGGAAGCTGTGCAGCGCCATTAGTCTGGCTATCACCAGACCAAGCTCAATCTTTTAAGATTGAACATTAGTCTGGGGAGTCTACTCTGTATTTCTACTGCACAAGAGGCGTGATCAACGGGCATAGTTCAAATGACTCTGTACGCAATTGGATAGTCCTTCATTCAACCAATCAACGACGGAAAAACTCCAGGCAGGAAACGAGTCAACAAACGTGTTGGTTTGTAGCATTGATTAGCGGTTTGCAGAAGCAGCAATGGCAAAATCAAAAAAACATGAAAGTGAGTGGTATTTTTTACACCCACTGGAGCGATTTGTTTGCTAAACTAAAGAACCCATTGAGCATAGTCCAGAGAGGTAAAACGGAATTGGATTGACGGACGTGCGAGAGACGGGTAAATCAGATAGAGTGCGCTTCTCTATCGTCACTGGGTTAAACCCGGCAATAGCGCGCCAGGTGGATAAGCCAGTTTAGGATTGGTTCCCGCAAATTTGGAAAGGAAGCAGGAGAAATAAAATGTACAGGTTTCAACTTTCCAGCCTGATCTGCAGGGCGAAATCAAATCTGTTTACTCAGTCTACTGTGCAACATTATAATAAGAATACCATAGAACGTTGTGAATTCTTTTTGCTTTAGTTGCCCGTGTTTCAGAGCATTGTTACTTAAAATACAAAAAAGTAATTTTTGGTCATACAGATAAGAGTAATACTTGTATTTGTGTAAACTCACAATAACAACAAAAAATTTTGCTTTTGTAAAATAAAGAAAACAAACTACTTTCTGTCTCCATGAACTGGAGCACGTCACAAAAATGAACTGAAACTCATAGGCTGCTAGTAGCAACAAATACTCTCAAAAGGTGCATTACTCTCTAAAGGCACATCCATTGTCAATACCGCAGAGATGATTAAATCAACATCGTCAACTTCTTTGCAGCTGACACTCACTCAGAAAACACTATTTTATTCATTAATAAACTCGGGCTCCTATAATACGCATAGGAGCCGAGTTCAAGAAGTTTAAAGGTCGTGGAAGTCAAACCTTTGGCTTGTACTCAGCTTTGTTGCAGCTGCAGGGTCGGTGTAAAACTCTGAATGACCCCATCCATTGGGGCCATACTAAATGGAAGAGGCAGGACTTATGGCCGCCTTCGCTACTTGTGTCCTCCATCACTCAGCACAATGTCTGACCTTGTGTTATGGCACGGCATCCCTCCTCTC
Organism: Phoxinus phoxinus; assembly: GCF_949152265.1. Classification (NCBI taxonomy): domain Eukaryota; kingdom Metazoa; phylum Chordata; class Actinopteri; order Cypriniformes; family Leuciscidae; genus Phoxinus; species Phoxinus phoxinus. The sequence continues at coordinate 16,011,406 of NC_136878.1, read as the reverse complement.
TCATCCTGAGACGAATAGTGTCTCTACTGCCTCAAAGCCGCTCCACTAAGGGCCTCTACTGACATTAACAGCTTCACTCTCATTGTCTAAGTGTCAAGGCAGCAGGCATCATCTATATCAGCTCAATCAAGGACACAAAATGGGGGAAATACACATGTGGTGCATGTGAAAAACATGACAAAAAAAAAGTGCAATTAATTTGTGCTGAAAAATAGTGGCTGGGGACACGGTGTTAGTCAACTTTCAAAAGACTTTCTAGGTTCTCATTTGATTCACAGCTATATAAAAATCTATTCTTGTAATGTAAACCTCTACATGCAATGTTTAAATAGGAAATACAATTGGAAATGTCATTTAAATAACCTTGACGGAACAGATGGCTTCTAAAACTAAAAGAAATCTGGGAGACCACAAACTAATCAATCAAACCAGTATGGCAGTCTTATACAAGCTACAATTAGAGAGAGAGAAAAATGCTTGCCGAAGCTAAGCATTTTAAGTATGACGTGAAATAAAAACAAATGAATACAATCCTGCTACAAAATCACCCTTCTGTAATCCCTTTAGGACATTGAGCACTTTTTCCAGATAAGATGGGTGGAATTAGAATTCAATAATAGGAGCATAGGCAATGCTTAACTACATCAGGGAAAAGACTAACAGATATCTCATTTACATTGCTTCAAACACAGTCCCCTAATAGGCTAAAGTAATTCAAATTCAGAAATACTGTAGTCTCGCTGGCACTCACAGGCTTTGGGTTTCTACCATCTGTTTTTGAGCCAGTAACAGCAAATCTATAATGATTAGGGGTATGCGGTGGAACCTACGGCGGAGATATGGGCATATACTGCGGCAGCATTGCACGCATGCAGCGTAGAGCACATTATGAAGAGTAAAGGTTTGCTGGGAACGGATTGGATTATGATGTGTCAATGAGAATGATTCCAGGGGGAGGAGAAACAGCTGTTGCCATTGATTAGCATGATGATTCTGGCACTGAGCCGTCTGCAATGAAACAGAAATCATAGAGGAAAAAGCTTTCTACACACAGCTGACTCTTAAGCTTCCTTGGCACCATTTTCACATTACTTTCAACAGGTATATTATAAGATGCAGTACATCAATCATTTTCTATGGTATGGGTTTTTTTTCGGCAAGCAATTTCCTGAAAGGCAGTGATAAAAGCAACACATTTTTTTTTTAATTGCTTTGTGCTTTAACATTGTCATTTATGATCTTTCAACTGGCATGACAAAGTCTAAGATGCCAATTCGAAGTTCCTTTTGATGATTTCATCATTTCTTTCAGCTTCAATGTTGCTTTGTACTTATCAGTCGTCACTGGAGGCAGTTGGATCCATTAGTACCACAGGTGCTAAATAAAGAGATTGTGAAATGTCACTTGTATGCTTAACATTTTTTAATTAAATAAAAAAAGAAGAAATGGGACACCCTGGTGGAATAATTAAGAAAAATGTTGATTGGGTTAATTCAAATTAATTCCATTTATTTATCTGCTTCATCCCTTAATCTGTCTGAGTGCTGAAAACGCTGTATTTATATTTTAAAAAATAGTAATACATTGAGAAACATTACTTGTCCTGAGAAGCAATTAAAATATGGAATAATCTGACCAGTTTGAAATGTAGGTACTAAAATCAGAAGATGGTATTCATGGACAAGGTGACTTGCGCTTTATTTGCATATAATTGAAGGACATGGAGATAAATCTGCATAAATCAGGATTATGGAGTGACATGTTTCTATACAGCTTCTCCACCTTAAGTACAGGTTTATGCCCATCCAGCCATTCAGACGCCTACAACATTTTCTCAGTCAGTTTTAAGCACTGCTAACAGTAATTATTATTCTTGCTTATTTCATTCTATTATGCGGTGAATACTAAGGATGCATGATTTGGGGGGAAATTCTTTCTGATAATAACTGGGATTTCTTTTTTTTTAAATCTGCACAAAATTGTATATCAATACGGCTATATAATAATAATAATCAGTAGTAGTAGTAGTGTTATTTACTAAAAGCAAAATAAGAAACATTACACTTGTAATATTTAGATAAAAAAGTATTAATTAAAATTTTTAATAATATTTTCATTTTTCATTACAGCTCAAATAATTTATTCATTTTGAAACTTTATACCATCCAACTTTTATTTTGACTCAAAACTGCAGGGAGTACTTAAAGCTTCTCTTTTGTTGAGAAGCACTTCTTATTAGAAGTATGGGAATGGTTGGCGCATGTTGCGTTCTCAGGTGGACATTAAAGTGACCCAAACTCGGAGCACTTGCAGAGATGGAGCTCATGTGGAGCAGTATTTACCGTGAACTGAGCCACTCTGAGATGCTGCAAACACCAGTGTATAATAAGCTGCTCACATGCAAGAACACACATTAGTTTATTTAATCAAATCACCGCTTCTGATAACTGCACTAAGCCATATCGCAATTTTGGTTTTATTTTGATTAATCATATAGTCAATGTGCAGCTAGTTTTTAGAATTAAATGTGGTGCACAAGTAATCCTAATTCCCATGTTTACTGGAACATACTTATTAAAAACTAAAGCAAAGCTGTAATTGTGGTGCTATTAGCTGGTAGGCTCCTCACTCTTACTCTTTATGCAGATAATTATTGCAGATACGCTAATAAATATGCTGTCATCAGCAAATATGATGGCTTGGTTGTTCTTTTAGACTGCATAGCAGTCCAGCATGACAACGATTCCAGCATTCCAGCATGTTTCTAGCCAAAACTCTGACTGAGTAGCAGTATTTATATGATCAGACTAAAAAAAGCTCACAGGGGTCTGAAAGTAATTCAACAATCTCCCTGTTAACTCTTTCTCTGCCAGTGTTTTTTTTTTCTTTAAAGTTGCCATTGTCACAAAACATTGGCCCCCAGAATATTTTGTTGTATGAACATCTGTGCATACAATATATCAAAAGAAAGAACAGAGCCTCTGCTTTAAAGAAAAAAAATGTGCTTCATGCATTTTTTTAAATACACTTTAATGTGGGTAAGTTTCATAAAAATAAAAAAAGAAATACTACACAAAAGGCATAGGCCTAAAGTAATCAAATGTAGCCTATAAAAAACAATGCATAGTCTTTGTGTAAATTAAATATATATATATATATAATTTATTCTTAAAGTTACAAAAGTGATTCAGTACTTAAATTGTACTTTGTGATTAAGTTGATTCAGTTTTTTGTTGTTCGATTAGCATTAATAATGACAGCAGGTACATTTGGATGCTGTCACTTTAAGACCGGCTGCACATTATACTTGCGTGTTGTTCACCCTAAATTTCTCAGACCAGTTTACGTTCACTTAAGAAATAAATTACTCGGTTTACTTGCAAATACATGTCACTTTGAAATACATGTAACTTTGACACATTTAACCATTCAAGTCCAATAGTCGGCAAAAAGCACTTCTCAGCTTCATGTCGCTCTGCTTCTCGGCGCTTTCTGAGAGACGTCTGAGACTGAGAGCACACACATATCCTGAAATGAGTTGTCTTTCACTGCTAATTGCGCTTCAATGGTTTAGAATAGTTTTAAACCGCAGTGCTTAAAAACATACGCAAACGGTAAGCTTCCGTGACAAGCATTTGCGTGATAAGCTTTTGCACAGCAACGTCACAAAATCTCTACCGGTTGACATATTTCTACCGGTTAATCGTGTATATCGCCAATCCCTATATCCTGCTTAGGTGGTCAAACTCAATCTGTCAATCAAAGCAATAGTAAGTCTTAAAAATCATTACGGTTGTATGATATTCAACAGTCAACAATCATATTTCATCTACTTTGCAAATCTTTCTTTCAATTCTAACAAAACATCGTGAAATAAATCATGACTTGTTATCTTGTTTATGTTTGGTGTGAATACTTGGAAAGTTCCAGAATAAATTCCAGAAAAAATGTTTTTAATTAAAACTTTTCTTCCTTCTTGGCTGCCAGCCCATCAACAGCCTTCCCGCTCCTTAGTCTGCGAAAACAAAACTAAATTAGCTTTAGCACTCTCACGCATCTCCTCTAAATGCAGAGATAACCCGTTTACTGAAGGAAACTTGTGACAAAACATGCTCCACGAAAACAAAGGCAGCAGCAATGACATGTAAATGTCATACTAAGAGGAACCACTGCACCATTTTGTCATTAATGTAATAACACCACCCTCATCTCTTTCCCTCTAAACGATCTTAAAAAGCATTCAGGCCAATCTCCAATCCCACAAGTGGATTTTGGTCCAAAAAAGGCTTACAAGGTGCATTAGCAATACCTCTTATTCACTTGAGTGGACTGGCATACTAATGTGACTTTCCAGTCCACACAGTGTTCAGGAGCGCAAAGGCGGTACTGTGCTGAAGGCCTTTTATTAGAAATTATACACATACGATTAATAAACATCACCCCAGCGCTGTCCCCTGGGATGAGGAGCCAGAAAAATTGGCCACTGATAATGGAGGCGTATCCATCTTGTTTGCCTGTCATGTCGTCCTCCCAGAGCCACATCTGCATGAAAAAGTGCTGAAGAGAAGCAGAATCATCAGAGGAAAAGCTTTATAAAATACAATACACAAATTACATATGTTGGACAAAAGAAGAGATTAGCACTGCATTAAGATCACGATCTTGCTAATTCAGACAACTAAAAAATGGGTTAACAGAAATGAGAAAGCTACTTTTATTTTATTTTTTATTTACTTATTTTTGCTTGCCCCACTAATGCAAATACTTCCAAAAGAAGCCAAAGAATGATGACACACAGAAAAAAATAAGTTATACAAAAAGTTTTTACTAATTATAGTACTGTTGGACTAAATAGACACTCTTGGAGCAATGCTTATGAAATCAAATGAGTAGACTGCAATTCATTGTTCATAAAAAGGTTAATAACTTAGCATATAATTGCATACATATAAAGTATGCATATTAGAAATACTGAAAGGAACCGTTCACCCAAAAATAATAATTCTGCCTTAGAGCAGGGACATTTGAGCTTCCATTTACCATATTTTATAAATATAGTATGTGCTTTGATCAATATTTATACATGAATAATAGCCAAAATTAAACCGGTTCATCATATAAAGTGACCATGTCTTTTCAGAAGACTTGGAATAAACGATTCAGATGTCAGTTTTGGTGGAATAGACCTTAGTGGAGAGGTTTCATTAAAAATACATTTCGAAGATGAACGGAAATATTATGGGTTTGAAATGACATGAGGGCAAGTTTTATGATAATTCAAATTTTGGGGTGAATTATCCCTTTATAGATCAACACTGCACGACAATCTAATGTATAACAGGTTTGTCCTTAGATAAGTGTTTTACCCGTCGGCATCTGTTACCATTCGGTTCTTGTTTTTGCCGATTGAACGTTGGTGCAGTGAATTGGCCTTCAGATACCAATATATTCTGTTACATAATGAACTGTCAGCTACATTTCTTAAGTTCAAACATCCTTGATAGTGCTCTTTTCTTGCAACACGTAGGAAAGAAGACACATGCTGTGTTTGAAATGTCAGTGAGGATTACAGAGAGATGTGCTCTGACAGAAACGCATGACGAACGGGTTGATGGTTTAATTTACAGTCATAACACTTAGAAGCCATTCACACAAGCAAAATTAATTGTGCAGAATGCAGGGAGCAAACATTTTTAACTAACTTTCACCTTCTTTTAACTTGACACTACATCTTAAAAACAAGGTGTTCATGGCCTTAAACAAAAAAAAAAAAAATCAGTCATCCAATGAGGTCCATGTACTGTAGCATGTTTCCATGAAAAAACAGTAAATTAAATGCTGTAAAGGTGCGGTCACATTTACCGCTGTTCTGCAAATTTTCATGGATGTGAGGTCAAAAGATTTCCTCACAATGATTTCTCAGCGTGAATCCTGATCAAGTTGGTCAACTGGATGTACAGTGTTAACCAACACAAACCCTTGAAAATGACTTCTGGTTTGAAAGTGACTTATGTGAGCTGTGCTTCATAAAATCGCTACACTATTGACAATGGACCTTTTTTGCCTGTGAAAATATGCTAATGTGACTGTACCTTAAGTCTCTGTTTTAGTACTTTCTTTCATTAGAACTTTTCATTGAAATGTATTCATGAAGTCCACAAAGACAATAAAAACAACAGAAAAAAATATTAAAATAAGATTGCGCAAAGGAATATTCTGCAATGTTTTGTAATGGTGTAAGTGGCATCTACAAAAGCTCTATGCTCTGTTCATGGTTTCTGCACAGAAATGCCAACATGATCTAAATAGAGATGAATTTGGCCCAAATTGTTCGGACTGTTGCAAAGAGGATCGTTTTCCGATACGCCTTGAATAAAAGCAGAGCAAGTAAAGCCTGCAGACCTGCTGCATAGAGAGCTCAGGGATTGTTCTCCTTTGGCAGCCCTGTAGCAGACCAATAGAGATAAATGTAATCACTGCACTTTGTTCTCCCCTGTGATATCATGCCTTCTTATTACTTCTCAACCGGTCTGCCTCTCAGTCCAAGATCAAGATCTTATTTTGTTGCACATTTGCTTTGGGCTTCAGCACTCTCCGATTTCAGCAGGTAATTACACTAGTGTTGTTGTTGCCCTTAGACCGAAGACACATCAAGTCACAACTACGTTTGATAAAGCTGTGGAAAGCGCCAGTGCAGTTTTTGGTTGTCCTTTTAAGATTACTAACTAAAAATAGACCATGTATAATGAGAAGTATAGGATTTGAAACCAGTCTTAGATCAGTGAAAGAAGCTAATTCTAGCTGCACATGAATCCTACCCTGACATTTATGTCTGTATTTTTTTTTTTAAATCCCTATAACTGTGGCAAGTTTCAGCTCATCAAAAGGAAGCGGTGATGATGACAAAGGTGGCCTTTAAGAAAGGCCTTTGACTGAAGACAAACCAAGGAAAATAACATTTATCAAAGTCTAATACCATGCTGCTGATGCAAATAGAAAATGTCATTCATCAAGATATTCCACAATGCCATGACAACCCGTAGCATTATTATGGATGTTTCTGCTAAAACAGTCTTGCCTTAAATGCAGATATTTTTAGATATCTGAAATTGTTAAACCATAACAAAAATCATTCCTAAATTTAGTCTCTTCTTTAAACAGGTCTTGAACTTGACCACAACCCAGTTTTGACTAAGGAAGATTTGTTAATTCAGCAATTTTTATTAGATCAGATGGAGTATAGCTATGGGATTATTATCTAGAAAAAAATATCTGGCCAAAAAATAAGAAAATTTAATTGAGCATGGAAATAAAATCACCTTAAGCCCTATTCGGACGGCACTACTTTTCTAAACTATGTTTGAGTTACAATTCTGATCACTCGACATCTGTGATTTCATGTACCAATTCGGACTGGACTAACATCTCGGGACTAACGATAAACATCGTGTTTATTACAGTTGTGGGACTGTGTGTTTTCTAGGCGTGGCCATTACAGAAGGTCATGTGCTGTGTGTGCGTCACGCATGTCTAATTTAATGTTCATTTATTATTTAAAAAAAAAACATTTAAGTAAACTTTATAGCAGTGGATGTTTATAATAAACAAGTGAGCAGAGAAATCTAGACAAGTATCTTACCTGACACTGATATTTAAATAAGCAGTCTTCACAGTTTCCTCGTTTTGGCTCAATTTATTAATTGTATATATTTTTCCGTCGGATACCATCCATATTGAAACTAAATTAAAGCATGGCGAAGATTGGTGTGCAAACGGTAGCTCAGGTCAAAAACACATGAAGAGAAGCGTTACAATAATACAACATCAGCAATTACAGATATTTGCATTTGGACGGGAACGGGATTAGAATACTCAGAGGACCACTGAGTTTGTGTGAGAGGTTGTGTGAGAAAAACACAGACTTGGCAGTTTCGGACGGGATTAAAATCGCAAAGTATGTCTGTGAAACACAAATTTCTCTAACGACCCCCTAGAAAACTAGTCCTGTCCGAATAGGGCTTTAGAGTGTAAAAACACACTACACACCACCCAAGAGAGTGGTTTGTAGTATTCATTACAATATCCACACCCTACTGTGTCTAAGAGTCACTAATACTACTGCTGGAAATTAATCACGGACCAAATGAACCCCAGCTAATTCCCCTCCTGCTTTCTGTGCCTTTCCCTCTACTGATCTGAATGAAATCAGAGCCACAACCGTAACCACCAGACTCATGTGGGGATTCAAACCCAAGAGCACAAATGGATTGAGCCGCCTCAAGTGCCACAAATGACTGGTGATCTTATGCTATCTGGCAGTACACTAGAGAGGTTTCAGCTACACAGTACTAAGAATTAGGAAAAAGATATTTACTCTGAAGTAAAAGTTAAGAACACATCATTTTACAGTCTGCTGCTTTTTAGGTAAAGGACATTTGTGCATAATTATCTATTAAGAAAAATATATCTCAAGCATAACAAAATTTGTAACTGCTTCAACTTAATTGAAAATAAAATTAAACTGCTTAAAACACATTTTCCTGCGCATGTCTTTATCAAATGGTAATGTGCTAGCTTTCAGAAAAGATGCATCTCAAAATAGGCCTGGATGTAATAATCACTGTTAAGTTGACAGTCCCTGTACCTTGTCTGGCAGAGTGATTTAGTGTTTAAGTGACATCTGCTAAATTACAGGCGTGCTATTTTAGCAGCCCAGCAGTGGCACTGAATTATAGGCTTTCAGTCATAACCAAAGTACTGCAGATTCAAGATGTGAAAGTTCCAACATTTCATATTCAAGAAAAAAAATTGGAAAATGTTTTGAAATTCATACCTTGGGTCCTGCAACTAGAAAAGACAATAACACAGTACACCAAACCTGTTTATGTCATGAATATGTAGCCTTAGGCTTTGAAATCATTACGACCTTTGACCTCAGACCCATCATAATGATATAATGACAAAGCACTGCAATTATCTCTAGCAGGGAACATAATTACTTTGATTCTGCTCTGATATTGTCCCGCAGCGCACACTGATGAAAAGCGAGCTAACAGATTGATGTTTTGTTTAAGATTTAGTAGAGGGGCTGAGTTTACTTTTCAGCCTGACTGCTTTCAGTGAAGCACTTCATTTAGACAGCATAAATATTTCATAGTACCTCATTAATTATTTGAACCCTGGATACACAATCAATGTGTTTCCATTAATTACAGTTTATTCAAAATGTATATTCGCCTGCCCACTCATTGATATATTTACACAAACAAATTACATCGTTAGACATGTATGCCCATTCTGTTGATGTAGTGGCTCATGTTTCCCTGATAAAATGTCACAGCCATTAATGCTGTCATTTTTGCCGACTCTGTATTCATGCAAACAGTCCCTGAGTCCTGACCATAAGATATTCTAACGACGGTAGAAGGACAGTTTTAAAATCTCTGTCTGACCTAGAGTCAGTCTTTACATTCAAAGAGCTCAGGTGTGATTTTAATAGTATTTCCTAATTTGATATTTGCCCTTTGGATAGTAGGTAGTTTATACACAACAAGGACAAGTATTATATGGAAATGGGAATGGGGGATCCTTCAGTTCGCATAGATGGCTTTTATCTGCGTGTCCTTCCAGTGCATGAGACATTAAATCACTACGAGCCAGCTGCATCTATGAAGATGAAGAACAAAATGAAGGACAAGGTATGCATGCAGTAAACCTCAGTCATGCGAGCAGTCCTAAAAACATGCTTCTAGATGTGCACATATGGTGAACTGACATGATCCGTCACTTAAATGTGTAACATGTGCCAAGGCAAGCATTACTTAAGCATAGAAAACATAATCTGAGAAAAATATGGTATTTCATTAAAGCTTCATTGCCCAAGTGAAACTTCTTTCAAACTATAACTTTGAAATACTATGCATAAACAAAGATTTAATGCGGAATATGTAGCAATGGAAACGTTGTCTGATCAAGCCCCTAAGCAGCAGCCAACAAAACAGCATCCTAAGCATTTTTTTGTGATAGGAATGGAATGTTTGATGATGCTCTGTGTTTTTATATTAAAAACGTGTATGCTCATAAAAGCAAAAAAGCCATAAAAAAAATGTAGTTATCAAGTATTGCCCTTTAATAAATAAAAAAAGAGGTTATTTCTGGCACTGACCTAATGTGCAATGTGATATTGTAAAGCACTTCAAGGTGAGAGTGTTATTACTCAGAGGGTTTTCCATTTGATCTAGCTTTCTCCTGTCATCCTATTGCTGCGTAAGCTAAATCTCATCTGGCCCATCAGCTGACCCAATGCTCTGACCCTTATTCTATATATGGATGCGAGTATGGTCTGAGGTAAGAGCTTGAGATGTCTTCAACAAAAACTGTCCCGGAATACTTTTTAAGGTTGCATACACTGTTATAAAAACCCTCCAACTTACCCTTATGCTGTGCATATGCCTCTGACATCATGAATATCAATATGACTATTTTTGGACTACACATAATCTATGCCAAATTTAATTTGAAAGTCATTGATATTGGTCACCTTCGTGTTAGGGTAAAAACATTGGCTATATTTTGTGACTGAAGCAAAAATGCTTTATAATCTGGGAAAGGCTTCAATAGTAAGTGCCATGGGGTGCCTAATTGGTTGCTTATGATTTAAAGGTAGATTAACCTCTAAATGAACATTACGCTGCTGGCTTGAACAGAGAACTGGCTGGTATATGAATAATCAACAGTTCTAATTTAGAAGAAAAAGCGGAAAGCTAATACATGAAACTGCACTGTTTTGCAGTATAATGTTTATACTTCATTCTAATGGATCAAAGGTATTGTGAAATTACTACAGAACATTCCCGAACACTTTTGTCCTCTTCTAGTTCTGTGACTCCTAAATGCAGCATCAAAAAAGCAGAAGAATTACCATGACCCTTGGTGTAGGTGTAGGTTAAATCAAGAAAAAAGCTGCCAAGCATCCTCCTGGGATGGATAAGAAGAATGTAGTGTCAGTGAGAGGCGGGTGGAGCCCACTGTAGGTTGCACTCAGAAAAACTTAGGCACTGGAACAAAAGAAAAGGGCACTTATGATCGAAACTTGGAAAGCACAGACAAGAGAGCGAAAATGGCTTGAGGCACTCAAACAGTGATTTTACACCACTCAAAGCAGATCGGAGAAAGTGTGTATGTATAATGTGGAAGTTAGTCAAGCAGAAAAAGAAGAAAAATCAATAAATGCCACCAGAGATGATGAAAGTTTGGTTTCTCCCCCCACACTTATTGCTTCTTTTGATCTCCTGTTATACACTCCTACATAATTGTGAAACAGCGATACTACACATAACTTACGATCCAAAAAAGTCTGATTCAAACTATAGGGGAACGCATCACTCACTGCATTTCTGGTTATACAAAAAAAACTTTGATAAATAGTGACAAAAGGAAAATAAAAAAATAAAAATCCAATGGTTTGCTGCTTCGTTCAGAGACAGAAAACTGTGCTTCTTTAAGATGCACTTTCGAATTGCAATAATACTTTTCTGATGCCTTGGGAAGGCCTGCAAATTGTACTTTACTGCATGTAGCGGTAAATAAATCTGTAAAAGAGAGGAAGAACACTTTGGATATTTCATGGTTCACTTTAATGTGAGTGGATAAAACAATTTACTGGAGGACAGAGACTGATCTTCTTGTAGAGAAGACACAAATAAATCCTGCAAACCTAACAACTGCCTGGGCAAAAGGGACTATCATAAAACCGGCTTATAAAAAGCTCATTTGGTCTGTGCCATCTGTAAACACTGACACGGAAAAGGTTCCTGAACCAGAAAAACACAAGGTCTAAGTATAACAGCTATTGGCTTTTGGATTATTGCAGAAAAATAATCTCTGTGACCAACAAAAGTTTATGGTTTGTACACATTTATTCATAAAGATAATCTTCACAAATTAACAACTTTTAAGAAATTTGATGCCCAAACACAATCGGCAGAAGTAAAAATCTAAGGTTAGGCTATAAATGAACTATAAATATAAATTAACTACAACTTCAAAATCTACATGTTGCAAAGTTTAAGCTAGAATAGTTTGCGAGAGAGCAAGTATAAGTATAAGCACAACAAGGTTGTAAAAGCAGTGAGTTGATGAGTTTTCACAACAACAACAAAAAAATCACAAGTGCATGGAGTACTGATGAATTCTTCTTTTCTTTTCTTTTTTAAAGAATAAAATGTGAAAAAGACATGAGCTTGTGTTTACCACAGACATTATTTCAGGCACTTAACCAAAAACCCATTCAAAAAACCATGACTTCCCAATGAAAATAAGCGATAATTACTAATAACTAATTTCCAGGTTTAAGGACTCATTCCTGCAGCACTCTTTATTGTCTTTGACATTAAACAAATTTACAACAGCAAAACATGTGTAATTCTGTACACCACATTGCTCTACCACGGTGATCTACCACACTACAGTGATATAATGATAGTGCTGTGTGCTTATTTGATTTTTATTATGCTACAAAAGTAGAAAAAAAATCTTCATATGCATTGAGTTGGTCCTGTACACAAAAAGAAAGGGATCTCTGAGGATGCAAAAACTGCAAGCTTCCAGATTTTATCAGCAATGCCATTTAGAGCATTTGTGTAGATTATTGTAAGAAGATTTGCATTATTCTCTAGTCAAGGCAAAAAAAAAGCTGGTAAATATAAATGTTTAACCTTAAGGTCAAAACATATTGTGCATCTCTAAAGAGAAAAACAATAATGCCTTAACATTCCTGACATGCAACTCCTTTGTTGTTTCACATTTTGCATTACATTTTTGGCTACAGTATATAAAATCCTGCTGCCTATACATATTTTGCAGCCATTGACTTCTGGGGAAAAAGGCACTCTTTAGAGATCGACCAATAATCAGTTTTACAAATTTTTTCCCGATATTTAAACATTTTTCCATAACCAGGTCTCGGTTTGGTAATATTGTTTTTTTTTTAAATTGAAAATTAAATGCAAGACCATCATTAAAGCATTGCGCCTGAGGGGAGATGAGTCAACATGAGCCTCCCTTAATTAATAAACTTTATTAAACAACACCATTAATTAACAAATGAGATATGCTATATATAAATGCTTGATATGTAGTTTCGACAACTTGGTGCTAGAAAATAGAGACGAACTGACAATAAAGATGTAACTACTTTACATTAATGAAATAAAACAGCCATTAATAAAGTGCATGTTGGATTAATTTAAAGGTCCCGTTTTTCCTGTGTTTTTGAAGCTTTGATTGTGTTTACAGTGTGCAATATAACATGTGTTCATGTTTCGCATGTTAAAAAAAACACAGTATTTTTCACAAAATGTACTTATCTGTAAACCGCTGTTTTCACTGTCCTAAAAACGGGCTGATGACTTTCTTGTTCTATGAAGTCCCTTCTTCAGAAATACGTAACGAGTTCTGATTGTGCCAGCGGTTCCTGTGTTGTGATTCGACAGCAGCTTAGCGCACGTTGCCCGGAAAGGTCACGCCTCTTACCATAAAGTGGAGATGCATGCGCTCAGTGTTATTGTAAACATGTCTTTAATATTACCTTATCAATTTAAGCCGGAATCAGACCCGGAGAACATTCCTCAGCGTTTTTAACCTTATATTATAGCTTTTTGTTTCCATTCATTAATTATTGTAATATTGTTTGGGCAGCTACCTATCCTACCTATCTGAAGAAATTAACAGTCATACAGAAGAAATATCTTAGATTTATCTCTCATTCAAATAGATATACACCCTTGGCACCCCTTTATAATAAATTCAAAGTTCTCCCTATTGATAAGGTAAATATTTATCAAACATGTCTACTTATGCATAAGTTTATATATAGGAAACAAGATCTACCAGACTCTTTTCAGAGATTGTTTATCCCTATTTCACATGTACATTCATATCAAACTAGACATAGCAATAATACTTTACTCTTACCATACACACGAACTACAAGACATCAATTTTTTATTTATTTTAGAGGTCCTAAGCTCTGGAGTGAATTAAGTCCAATGTCCTCTTATTCTGCTTTCAAAAAGTATTTGAAGAGACTACTATTGTTAGCCTGACGCCTTTATGTAGTCCTTTCTAGGTATTGCTGCTTTTTCTGCATTATTATCTAGAGATTGATCATCTTGTGTGTTATTGAATTGTTGTTTTGTATTGTTTTGTTTTGTTTTTTTCTTTATTACTATTTCTTCGGTTTATGCTTTCGCTTTGTTTCGTTTGTTGTTTGTATTTTATTTTTGGTTTTTTTTGTGTGTTTAGTGTGCATGTCTCATGAGTTAATATGAGTAGGAGTGGAACTCTGTACAAGCCTAGAGTGGCTTCGTTCCCTCCTTGCATAGTTTTGTACTTGTACTAAACATGTGCTAAACAAATAAACTAAATAAAACTAAATAAACTAAACTAGATGAAGAGGATCGATTAGAACCTGTTCAAGCACGACTTTTGCAGGATGTTTCACAATGGTAAGCTGTTTATTTAGTAGTTGTCATACTTTTACGTTTGGCTGTTACCTTGAATTGGTTAAATTGTAATGTTAAATGTTACAAACTGTTATAAAAGCTTGTGGTATATGGTTTTGTCCGTCTGTCGAATTAACGATGGTGTTGTTGAATAAAATAAGTCCATTGTTTATTTCTACTTTAGTTACACGTGAGCACGAGTTTTGATTAGTAATATATGGTTTATAGGTGTACATGTGGTAACTGTGACAAAATGCCAACGGGGGTTGAAAACATCTGCTGCAAAGAAATACAAAAAGTACTGTAACTAACTAATCTAACTAAATATTTTTTTGTTGTGTAGGCTATAGTTCTTTTGAAATTGTTTTCATCCAAACAACTTTATATAAATACTTTATTTTTACCATGAATATAGCCTTAAAAGCTTCCATGTTGTGTAAAAGAAATCGTTGCCATGCATTACAATAATTTATTTATTAAAAGTTGAATGTTACGTGACTGCACTGCTTTGAGCTTTATAATTTTACAGGTATTATTTATGCTTTAACAGCAACATTACACACTAGCTAAAGTAAAAAAAAAAAATGGGATCACGAAGAACAGGACCTTTAATTCTCTCTCTGTTTTGTCTATGAACATCATTTGTCTGGTAAAGTTGCATTCATAATGCCATTCACTCACCTGATGCTCAGGAATGCTCCAGCATGACCACTGTTTTCAGATTTTAACAAGATCCACTCAATTAAAACTCCCGACATTATATTAACATTTACTATATAACCTTTATTTCGCTAATAACATCTAAATAATTCACAAGAGAAGTTCTGTGCAAATGTATAGATGAAAAAAGTGCTCTGTCAGCAAGTTATTTTATAATCTCTAGACCGACAAAAACTCTGGGCCTTGCCTATTAATAATTCTGATAAAATGCCAGATGAGATGGACTTGGAAATTACGGTGAAGCATTTGTCGATTTGTTTTTGTTTTTCTGACAATGTATATTCCAGCGAATGTATGTGTATTGTGTAGTATATTTGTATTCCAGCAAATATTCCAGAGTGTTCTATTCTGTTAAAGGGATAGTTCACTTTAAAATTAAAATTCTGTCATCATTTACTCACCCTCAAGTTGTTTCAAACCTGTATTAATTTATTTCTTCTGCTGAACACAAGGAAAGATATTTTGAAGAATGTCAGTAACCAAACAGTAGTCTGTACCCATTGACTTCCATAGTATTTTTTTTTCCTACTATGGAAGTCAATGGGTACAGACTACTGTTTGGTTACTGACATTCTTCAAAATATCTTTCTTTGTGTTCAGCAGAAGAAATAAATTAATACAGGTTTGAAACAACTTGAGGGTGAGTAAATGATGACAGAATTTTAATTTTAAAGTGAACTATCCCTTTAAAGGAACCGTATGTTAAGAAATGTATTTCAATTAATCATAAAATGGCCCTGATATGTCAGTAGACATTAAGAAATCATGTTCATTTCAAATACTTATATCACTGACAACAGTAGTCCGGCCAGGATATTGTCATTTAAAAGTGAAGTCGCAGCCCTCAACTGATGTTGATGTTGTCATGTTGTGTTTTGGCCTGATGCGCCATCCTCCACCTATCTACCAATCACGGAGTCAGTAGTGTTTCGGCATCCAGGTTGCCAGCTCTGCTCTAGTCTTGCCGTTGAAAGCTCCTTGTAGCAGCCTACGTTCCTGCTAGATCCTGCAGCCTATCTGGCAACCTCGAGTCAGGGGGGAGGGGGAGGAGATACACCGCTCTACAGTAATTTGAAAGTGATTGCAGTACCAGTTTTGGCCACAATCTTACATGCGGTTCCTTTAACTCTTTAGCCTATATAAAAACCTTTTAAAACTCTATAAAACTAATGTTTATATTTATGCAAAGTTGATAGACTCCCCAGTCATTTATTTTGTTATTAAGTCTATGTAAATGTATTGACCCTATCATTAGTATTACTGCTGTTGTTATGAATAAGGAGATGCAACTGGGAGTACTAGCTACACTAAAGTAGTAGTAGTTTTTGTATTCAGGCTTCTAGATTTAGATGTTTTTGTTGCTTTTTTTTCCAATGTTATAATTATTTTCACATGCTTTATTTGTTACCTGTTTGTTAAGCTGATCAAAGCTTTTATTTTTTTTAAAGACACTATTTATTCATTGATGTAGAAGTGTGTTTTGTTTTGTATAAGGAGGGAGTTAAATAACAGAAATTACAGTTTTAAGAAAAAGGGTTAAAACAGTTTGTTCAGTTCAGTGGTGTTATAATATAATTAATTATATATAATTGTCCAAATTAAACAAATATTGGTTCTTTATATCGGTTATCGGGGACACAAACATGCAAATAATCTGAATCGTTATATATATAAAAATGTATTTCTAAAATCAATATCGGTTGTCTACTAAGACAATCATTATCTAAATGTATTAGTTAGCTACCATATAAATCATAAACTGATGGCAACAAGATTAAAGAGTTTTATTATAATGCTCCAATTATCTTGATTCCAAAGATCTAACACTTATGACTACCGGTACATAATATCGCACAATATGTCCACATGTTATCAGAATTTGTTTTGCAAATGTTGCAGAATGTGTGAAAGCATCTGCTGAGCCCATATATTATCTTGTGTCTTCAAACATAAGCTTGCATATCCTTAGAATAAAGGAAATTTGAATGACACAAAAATGCTAAAATGGGACATTTCTTGAATATGAGTGTGTTTATAGCATGTAAAAGCTTTTAGTGACTGCACATGGTTAAACACTGATCGTTCTGGAGGTGGGAGAGGTGTTGAAAACCAGAAAAACTGCCTGATGGTGGATAAGCCCACGTAGCTTCTACTTTAGACTAATGAAGTTAAATTCACTCTTTCGTCCAAAAAAAATTAATATTTGCACAGAGCCCCTAGCTGAAGAAGTGCATAGAGAA
Organism: Phoxinus phoxinus; assembly: GCF_949152265.1. Classification (NCBI taxonomy): domain Eukaryota; kingdom Metazoa; phylum Chordata; class Actinopteri; order Cypriniformes; family Leuciscidae; genus Phoxinus; species Phoxinus phoxinus. The sequence goes on along the minus strand of NC_136878.1, from coordinate 15,993,942 downwards.
AGCAGTCACAGCAAGCCCATATTATTTTCTTCACACTCAAGTATTGTGCCAATAAGTTAATAATGCTCAAGGTTACACTACTCTAGGTACTTTCTCTTACCAGATTTATTCCATCTCTGGAGGCCATATATGAGAATAGTTTTTCTTTCACAAAAACAAGGATCGATCATGTAATTTCCTTATATACCAACACAGATCCCATTAGGGCCTAATAACAGTTTCAGGTAGAGAATTGTACTTTTGCAAAACAAGGAGGTGGTACTTTTTTTACTGACTCTCATCTGTGAGTGTTCAGTCATTTGGTTTCATTTAAATGTAAATTTGAGCAGTGAGCAGCACTGCATTGGCACACTGTTAGCAGACCCGAGTTGGTGATGGATTTTTATAACCTCTGTCGCTTCCAGATTGGCTGCTTTTTCTCACCGAACGGTCCACTGCAGAGTTTGGCGGCTAGACGATTTCGCTACTAAAATTAGATTGTTGCTGCTAAAACTGCATTGTGTGTGCAATAATTCAAATTCTAACTAAATCCTTTAGCAAAAGGGGGGGAAATGTTTTTACTTGCGTAGTTCTACAGTGGGTTTTTGCCAAGTTAAGCTACATTCTTCATCCATCTACCTAAGTGTACATTACACAATGCTCAATCAAAACTTCAACATTAAAAAAACAATACTCTGTCTTTCGGAGCAAGTGCACAAGGACAAGTGTAGTCCGAATAGCATGCATTGCATACGCACAATTATGGCACACCTTTGCTAAGTCGGACTAACAGAGACCTAATTAATGCTAACAAAAAAACAAAAACAACAACTGGTTAATTTTCAGACAAACTAAAGCATTTAAATGAAATTTTAAAATAATATTATTGTTTTAGTCTGAAATTGAACTTTTAAAGTGCATGTAAACATATTTATGAACTAAAAAATAAGAAAAAGGGTATCACATTGCATCCATATTTAAGTGTACAGCAAAAGTGAACAACTTCTAATAAGAGGCATCTGTAGCAACATCTAGTAAAAAAAAATGTGGTTAAAAAAGTTATGCATTGTCAAACAGATCTTTATATTCTAGCTGAGGTATATGCCTGGATGAGAATGAGAGAATTTTGCGAAATCTACCTTTTCAATAGCGAGAATAAATTAATGCACCTCCGCCAACAAACATATTTGAACCTACCTATATGGAGTCATTTATTAGCTCAGTTTTTTCCAACCTTGTGCTGACACACCTTAATTTACTCTCATGTCTATGCAATCTGTGCCGCCTTCTGTTAGGGAAAAGAAAAGAAAGCTAACCATCGCGTGCCGTTATGTGGGGTCCACAGGGCACGCATGCTCGGGTGGATGCATTGAGAACCCTTTTAAAGTTTCATATAGGCCCCATTGGGCTTGCTGAGAGCAGTGTAGCACGCAAGAGGTCTCAGTTCCTGCTCCTTCACGCGAGTTGTTGTACAGATTTGATGCTCATCCACATTGATTTCAGAATAGCTAAACCTGACAAGCTTCAAGACATCCCAGACAAAAATAACAAGCCGTGACTTAAAAGCTGACTTTTTGTGCAGCTTACAGCCTCAAGGCTTTTACAGTCCTTCGTGACAACTGGATAGTTAAAAAAATAAAAGTTTTATAAAGATTTTACTCACAACGATCGATTTTTTATCAAATTTAGATTCTATATAAGCCTGATACTTTAGCATTTTATTAAAATATATGTTTAAGTGTTCTATGGGATTCATAATATTTATTAACATTATAATGACCTTAGTTAACATGAAGTTTCCTATAAAGTATTTATTCATCTTAACTTAGGCTATTTCAACATTTACTAGTAGGCTACATTATCAAAATCAAAAGTTGTATCTGTTAATTAATGGACCTGACCTAACGAACTAACAATGAATAGATGTATTTTTTTTATTAACTGACGTTTACAAAGATTAATCAATACTGGAACCGATGTATTGCTCATAGTTAATGATAGCTAATTGCTTATAAAGGGCCCTTGTTGTAAAGTGTCACTGTACTATACACGAATAAATTACAAAACATGTAATACCAGTAGGCCTATTGCTCAAAACCAATACTTCGCTTTAACATCCATTGATGTTTTCCATGAAGCCTTGTATATCGAAGGAAAAATAATAACTGGCATCATATCGCCTGACAGTCCATCCACTTCACTTCACCTTAGTCACACAAGAGTAAAGAGACAGCAGGACAATAGCTAGCTACTTTTGAACACATCATTTTAATACATACTATCTTAAGTCATGTTTGTCTCGAGTCGGGTATATATGCGCTCACAAACTGATTTCAGCATAAGTTTTAAATAACAGCGAGCTGCATTTAGAGAATGTGTGTGATCTAGAAAGCTAGAACTAACGTTACTCAAATATATGGTCGCCTGTTGAACATGGACTTTCTATCGAAATTGTCTATTTAATGTAGGCTACTCCAGCTGTATCAACACATTTCTTCAGTTTCCTTTTATTTTACCAATAATCTTGACACTGATACATGGGAAAACTGCTGCTCTTTTTCAGAACAGAATGTTACAAACTTTCAATCTAACTGTCACCTCGGTGTTTACATCAACCGAATCCGTTAAAAACGGCGAATATACAGCCAAAACAACATTTTTTTAAAAAAAGCTCACTTAGTAGGTAGCCTACGGATTAAAAACTACGCAGTCTGTGTGGCAGTTTTTTCAGAGATAGACGCTACCGCGTGCACGATCGCGTGGGCAAAGAGGAGATCAAGCAGGTCTCCTGATATTCTCTACCCAGTATAAAAGTTGAACAAATGACAACAGGAGATTTATTGCGCTTATAATACTGTAAATATCACAACATATTTCCTCCCGCTTACAGCTCTTACCTCGACCGTTGGTGCAGGTTGGACAAAGCGCGAGAACCAAGATGATCTCAAAAAAGCGCCGACGTCCCTTCACAGTAACGTTACTTCCCATTTCTATTCTTTTTCTCTCAATCATTTTAGGGGGCAAATTCGCCCGTTATTGTGATGTTGTGACAGTTCATTGTTTTCAGCTCTAACCGTCTCTCTCTCACTTTAATGCTCTGACTTCTTTCTGAATGATCAGGAAACATCATTCCTGTACGCTGAACTTCAGACACCGTGCAGGCTCGCGCCCTCCCTGCTTGAGAGCCTCGTTCTAGTGCACTCAGACTTGCAGGTGCCGCACGCTCACTAGCCGAACCAGCCAATGGCGCACTGAGGTGGGCGGAGTCAAGTTCACCACAAGCATCAGCACCAGTCAGGTGGGAATATTCATGCGTTGTCATATAATTGAATTTTGATGTTGCGTTTGAAGTGTGTCGTCTGGAATCTAATAGGGAGAAATATTGTTACCTGTCGTCAAATGACTTCACTAAAAACAGTTTAACGCTTAACGACTGTGGCAGCTGCTGGATTTCTTCCAATTAACTTGCACTGTCGCTCCTCCTATTATTTTACTTTACAATATTTCATGGTACAAACAAGGTTTTGTACTTTTTTTCCATAGGCATACATGTGAAAATATATAATTAAATCTAAGAACCTTCTAATTAATATTTTATGTTTAAATACAAAACATTCTTAAAGTCGACATGAAATCAAAACTGACCCTATTTCCTTTGTTAGCGCATATTATTAGTCTTGTGGTGAACAATAATCCATGCAAGTTAATACAGAAAAAAATGTTTGCCGTGGTAATCTTTAATCAAAGTCTGAGAAGTTACTTCCGGTCTGAAATGGCGTTCCTTTTCTGATGACGTCAGTTTGACGGCTTGGGTTGAAAACACTTAAACACTCCCCTCAAACCGTTAGTATATGAGCAGAGATGGAGAGGAGGAGCGCTGACACTAAAACCCTGCCCTCTGTTCAATATTCAATTTCACTTAGAAATACGTCACAACACTGGAGAAAAGTAATTTGCAACTTCTGGTTCACGTGGACTTTAAGAATAAAATTCTTCTTAACTGCTATTTTCTTCTTATTTTCTGACTTAAGAAAAAAGATATGAATTTCATTCATATAGGCCTACCTATACATTCATACTATATCGAACACATTTTTTTAACGTCTGTAAAGTAAGTTCAAATTCAAATGTAGTAGCAACTCAGACAGTATGCGATTTCGGATGCAGCGAGGCTTTCAGGTTGTTTTCATGTTCCAAGTCTTAAGCAATACCCACCTTTCAATCAAATAAGAACATCTTAAATGTTTTCTTAAGAAGAAAATTAAGGTTTGGTCGGTGTTAAGGAAATATTTGAGAACGTCTTAAGAATTTTTCAAGAATTGCACTTAGGAACATTCTTACGCACATCGTAGAATTTATCTTAAGAATTTTCCTAACTGCTTTCTTAAGAAGATTTTCAAGATGCTCCTAGTTTTATAGTGCACGTAAATGAAGCAATATCACATAAAAACACAATTGCTGTTGTATTATCAGCACAGCTGCTTCAACCGTAGGCACAAGGCCACAGATAACAACCTTGCTGATATATTTAGTACTGCAACATGATTGCAAATTCAATTTAGCTAATTTTCATTAATGTTTAATGTATGTTTCAGACAAAAACTGGCCAGCTATTTCATATATGCCAATGAAAACAGTTCCACTCCAGTTTTTCCATTTCACACTCCCAGCTTGCTAGAGAGAGAAATCCTGCTATTCATTTGCCAATGAAAACACAGATGTTTCGACTTTCAAAAAACCTGATTCCACTCTGTGGTGTTCACTTTTTTAAGTTGATATACAATTATTTTTTACAGTATACTTTACGCTGAAATGCTGCGAACACGTACAAGCGTAGTGATAAAAACAGGAAAAAGGAAGGCAGGAAAAAATCCTTATGCTGTGTAGTCTAATTTTTTGGAACATGTAAACAAATTTGAGGACCGGAATATACAGTAGGCTAATATCTTCAGTCTTCCATTGCTTGTTTGTTTGTTGTTGTTTTTTATTTTGCTGAGCAAGCATTTTATTCTGTAAATAGCGGCACCTCAAAATATACTTAATAGCTTAACACAAATAACATATATTATAAATGCATATGATATAGCATTAACGGATGTGTAATGTGGCCCATAATGGAGGAATGTGCAAACATGTATAATGGTTTCATACTATAGATTCACAATAATGCAATAATCTCCCCTTTAGTTGGATAGAGGCACTGAGTAAGAAACAATTTACATATCCAATAGACATAAATGATGCACCTGAGGGGGCAATATTACATTTGAGAAAGCAATTCGAATGTATAATGTGAATAACCTTTCATAGTGGGCGGCATTTAGAAACAACGTTTTTCTGTAAACTGAGTTATGCAAAAGAGAAATATCATGCATTGTTTGTTTCCTACCAGAGGAAAACTGCATTACAAAGTTTGACGAAAAACAGTTTCATGATTTTTAGAGTGGGTATGTGTATTTGTGGTAGTTTGTATATCATTGTGCTTCAGGGGAAGTTTTATTTCATATAAGGAAAGTTTGAGGTAAAGGTAAAGGTCACTATTCAAATGGATACATTTCTATATCGGCAAGGAAATTCAAACTATTTAAGATTGTTTGGGTTTAAAAACACAAAGTTAATGCCAGTAGCTTAATAATGGCTCTTGTGTAATCAACATACACAAACCAAAGTGAGCCAAGCTATAAATACCCTCCATAAAAATCGTATTCATAATTAAGATTCCTCAAAACATACAGTAGCCTATTGTTCTCAGAGGGGACAGCACCATACGTTTAAAAAAAAAAAAAAAAAAACAGATGAAAGAGCAATTTGTTGTAATTGTAAATGATTCCTGTATGATTAGTTGTTCTAAAGTTCATCTGAGGCAGTGAAAGTCCTGAAGATAGTATTTCATTGTTACATTTAATTGTTTCAGGAATGATAGTTTCCATCAGGCTCTGAACGTCTTTGTTTTCCTCAGCTTTTTATGGTAAGCTGAAATTTAATCTTTCAGACAAATTACAGAGTGAGTTGAGTATTATTCACCATTTGTATCAAATTTTAAAGATGAGTAGGGCACCAGAAAGCACTGCTTCCATGAACACGAAGCACAGAAGGATAGTGTTGAAGAACTACTAAGCAAGCTGTAATATATGCTTGGGGGTTACAGAGGGGGGTCATTTTTTTCCATCATTATACTGATATCACTGAACATGTAAATATATGAATCAACCTTCAGGGCTTTGAAGTAGCTCTCTAAACAGTAAGCTTCATAAGCAAATACTTTTTGGGAGATGGATTTTTTTTGTTTTGTTCTAGAGAGGTTCTAACTGGTCTGACTTTGCTACCATTTGCATGAGCTCTAACTTCACCAAAACATTGAAAGTACAGTAAGAATACACAATGGGATAGATCAAATGAGCCATGGGCAATATATTCAGGAAGGGAGACATTTTAATGAGCAATGAGCCAGTGTTTTTGGCAGTTTTCTTATTCATCAAATACATGCACAGAAATGTTACTCCTTTTTCCATTTTACTGCTGATATAAAACAATTGTTCTTTGAATCCCTTAAAAATTTGATACAATTGTATATGCTACAAACAGTACAAAACGTCGCATCTCTTTGCATTCAGGAAACTTGTTAAGCAGTCTATGGATTGTGTAGTTTTTTTATGTTTCTGTTTCAAGGAAATTCTCAGATGCTCTTCAAATTATCCACAAATGATAACCTAATTTGAAATGTGTCTGAAGGCACGCTTGTATATGATTTCAATGCACCATCTGGTTAACAGTTAGGAAGCTGAATAGATATGAAGTTACTGACACCAGAGACAAGACTACAACATAGACAATTCACTGCTCTAACCTTTTTTTTTTTCCACAGAGATTCTCCATATGGTGAGTCTGCAGTAAACATTTGCTATTGGAGAGGTCTAGCCTTCGAGTCTCTTAAGCGGCCCTGAACTTGCTCTGTGGTTAACCTCCTCAGGGTGAGTAAATGGAGTAATCGACTTGCAGCTGGCAGAGCAGAACAATGGAATGAAAATCTGGCATTCGAGCTGTATCCCTGAGCGGAGAAGGCAAACTGATAGTCACCACTTATAGGTAATCTAAGAAGGCATCAATATCTGCCTTCATTTTGATATCTCTGTGAGGTCTGATGGCAATTCCGAATGGTCTTTCCATTTTTGTTTATGCTGTGACTTTTTCTAGGAAAATTGTCGCATCATATAGTTTACAGTGGGATAGTTACTCCAAAAACATTCTGTCATCATTTACTCAACCATGTCGTTCCAAATCTATGACTTTCTATAACTTTCAAAAAAAGCTGTCATTAGGGTGGTCACAAGCTTCAAGGAGTCTGCAGCAAGAAAGGAAAAACAAGTTTATACTGCAAACCATATATATTCATATGATTGCTGAGCAATTTCTTTCGATTAACAGCAGTGAAGCTATACCCACTTGCTGACCTTCCTCGTATGAAATGGAACATAAACAAGAGTTTCATCACAGTGATGTTTGTTTCCACGGTCACATAGATAGAAATATTTCTCAACTTTTTCTTGCATTATTTTTATGTACTGTAACTAATGAGCAAATTAAAGAAATAAACTTTTAAAAATCAAGGCTAAATTTAAAGTAACTCTTTCACAATGCATCCATCAAGCACTGAAATATAACAGCTAGTGCTTTCTCTGAGTATATCCGTCCGCCTCTTCTAATGTGAACAATGCCTCTGCCTGAGATATTAACATTTTTCACAGTTGAACAAGTTATGGGCATGTCTGTCCTTCAACTCTAACACAGAGCATAAATCTTGTCACGTAAGCTGTACATAAAACAATCACAAACACCATCAACGCATAAGCTGTTCAAATGTTCCGATATGAAAGTGACTGTCTACAAGAATTGCAAAGTGTCAATAAAGATTCTCACTCTCTTCCATTTTTAAGCCTTTTTATCATCGCAAACAGTTCCTCAGCTTGTTGAAACACTTGAATCCTGTGATATCACACAAAGGCTATACTGACACCCATCTGCACTCTTTCTCTAACTCTATTGGCATACATCACCTTTACGCTGTTCTGAAAAGGTCGCTCAATGCCGGGCTGGTTTCTGTTCACTATTTTATATACTGCTGGCATTAATGATCAATTTAAGCTGGAAAATGTGTCATAGGGCGATGCTTGCACCAGACAAGAAGCTCAACCAGGTTAAACCTTTCTTGCAATAGTCTGAAATGCAAAAAGTGAAAATATGGCTATTTTAAAAACAGACAAGTCTCATTATATTTATAGGTGCTGTACTGTATATGTGTTGGCACTTTTTATGATAAAAGAAGCTTTTTCAAAGCCCTGCTCTTAGAGCGATACTCAAATACTAATCATGAGCTTCATTACAAACCAGCAAAAACTATGTTGCCTGACTAATGAATGCGCTTCTCATCATGCAGTGGCCCAGATATAATGCAGTTTTTAGTACAGATTTCTGTATACTTTTAACTGACTGTTAGGTTTCCATTTCCATCACAAATGATGACCATTGACAGATATTATCAATGGTTTGAAATGAAATGATGAAGTGTGATAGCGGCATGGCGTCTGTTGGACCAGCTGCTACTGGGACTTGATCAGACCTCCAGTCAATTATTTAGCACACAGCATGTTCACAAAGAGTTTAGCATAGACTGGGAGACTGTTGGCTCTCAGCGGGGGAGCCAGTGAAGTGCATCAAAGAAATGAAAATCACCAGAATCACAGGGTGAACAAATAAATGATTTTAATGCATCTGTTATGAGTCTCTCAAAGATCATCATTATGCACTCTTCATTGGTGCATTAGCAAATTTCTACTGCAGAAAAATCATCCATTCCCTTGCTTACCCTGCCCCTTCCAGTGTCAAAACTCAGGTATCTATGCTGCCTTCAAATGCACCTGGGAAACTTGTACCTCAGAGTTGGGCATTCAATATTGCATTTCAATTGGTAATCAACACGGAAGTAACTTAAAAGAACACTCCACTTTTTTTTGGAAATAGGCTCATTTTCCAACTCCCCTAGAGTTCAACAGTTGAGTTTTACCATTTTCGAATCCATTCAGTCGATCTCTGGGTCTGGCGGTAGCACTTTTAGCATAGATAATTGAATCTAATTAGACCGTTAGCATCTCTCTCAAAAAAATTAACAAAGAGTTTCGATATTTTTCCTAATTAAAACTTGACTCTTCTGTAGTTACATCGTGTACTAAGACCGACAAAAAATTAAAAGTTCAGATTTTCTAGGCCAATATGACTAGGAACTATACTCTTATTTCTGTGTAATAATCAAGGAACTGTGCTGCCGTACCAGCAGGCGCAATGATATTACGCAGCGCCTGAAAATAGTCCCCAGCTCGGTAACTTCCAACGTGACCGGCACTAAGTTTGTAATATAATTGCGCCTGCTGGTACGGCAGCACAGTTCCTTGATTATTACGCAGGAATGAGAGTATAGTTCCTATTCATATTTGCCTAAAAAAACTTTTCATTTTCTGTCAGTCTTAGTACACTATGTAACTACAGAAGAGTCAAGTTTTAAATAAATATATCAAAACTCTTTGGTCATTTTTTTGAGAGAGATGCTAACGGTCTAATCAGATTCAATGATCTATGCTAAGCTATGCTAAAAGTGCTACCGCCAGACACGAAGATCGGCTGAATGGATTCGAAAACGGTAAAACTCAACTGTTGAACTCTAGGTGAGTTGGAAAATGAGCATATTTCCAAAAAAAAAAGTGGAGTGTTCCTTTAAACAATACAAAATAATTATATTGTGAATAATAAACCCAAATAACTACTGTACATGTTCATTCAAAATGAGGGAAATTCATTTCTATTACTTATTTATACATTCTAACAAATAAAGTTGAGGGAAAGTCGAGTTATTAACTTGATTAAGCTGTGTTTTCACTTAAAATTAAATGATTGAAATGCAGCTTTGTAAAACTGAAAATTGATGCAAAGTAATTCATTTTGATTCACCAAAGACTTGGTTTTTGCTTACAATGTTTTGAATCAATATAATGTAGATATATTACATAATAGCATCTATATTATCAATGTGTTTCTGCAATGTTTCAAATCGACATACCCAACTTATGTATCATTAAGAATTCTTAGTTTCCCACTTGTATACAACCTTACTTGGTCATTCATGTGGTTGGAACTTGGAACACATCCTTTTTAATATTTCTGACTCCACTTGATGGCCTCAGCATGACCCTCCAGTTTGTTCATTGATAAAAAAAAAAAAGGCAAGCGCCGAGTCAGATCACCAGCTCACATCAGAATCAGATCATTTGACTTTACTTAACTTACAAGTGTACCAACGCCACATTGCTGTGTTGTCTTGTGTTGTTTGAAAGTCCAATTCATTCTAGTGAATTGACTAGTTCTAAACAATCCTTTCTCTCATATGTAGCGCTGCAAAATCAGATTCATTCTAAATCAGTTCATTCAGACGGTTCATGTAAATGTACACATTACAAAAACAATTCACCTTTGAGTCTCTGAACTTTGTGAATCTTCTGTATGACACATGCATATGAAATATATAATATAATCATCTTAAAGCAGTTTAGCATTCATTTATAGTTGCATGCACATGATAGCATCCAGAAAGCTTATGGTTCGACATGTATTCAGAGCATAATTGCCTTAATATATCTTTCATTTGCACAAGACCAACTTTTATTATGTAATCTATTGAAACTTTTGTGCATGCTCCTGATATTTTTTTCTAGAGGCCCCACATGGAATGCCTTTCAGTTCTGCATATAATTGTCATCAATCATGATTCTGATATAAGTACCAGCAGTGTGGTGTGTTCCACCTCTCACCCAGTGGAGGAGACACTGGGCTAGATGAGCCATAGAGAGTTATTGCCTGCTAGATATTAATTTGTCTAAATCAAGGACAAGGCTATCCAAAGGAGCTATAGACCTTCACTCATGCCCGTCATCAGTCTGGCTCCCTCTCCATGCTAAATCAATCAATGAATCAATGGGCTGCAAAAGAGTCACAACTGCACAAAACAAAAAAAGCCATGTAACAGTCAGCCAGCTCAGCATATGTGGCACTATATCTCTAGGGCATGATATTAATAAATCACAACAACCTTAACCCTAATGTAAAATATTAAATAACCAATTGGGGCAAAAAGGACAAATAAATGAACATCCAAATGACAAATTATATTGTTATGAGTAGTGTGATGGTTTGGTATGATTTTCATCATCGAAGAAAACTCACTGGCAAATAACACTAGACTTGGGACAAAGAACTCGCCCACTGTGAAAGGAAGATAATAAAAAATAAGACTGTTTCACAGATTCGATTTTTCCCCAAAGAAAAGTACACGATCAGTAAGTACTGTGAATGGGGAACACTAAAGGTGGTCTATTTGAAAACAAAAAGAAAAGGCCCAAAGCCAAACTCTAATTCTGAAGAGGTTATTGGAGACAGGAACGGGAGACCAGGAAGGACATTGGGAGAGACTCAGTAATCGGCCCAGAGATCACGTCAGTGTGTTTTATCAGCCTGACTGCCCTGTGAATCAGCCATTGTGCCTCTGCTCAGGTGATAAATATACAAGCAAGGGGTCTAACATACAAGATAGGACTCCTTGTTCGGGGAGCTCGGTCTGTATTTCATTGGGCGGTTTCAGCTTGTGATGGATGGGGTGAGCCTAAACCATATTTCTCCCACCGTCTTGTCCCTGGCACAGTGTTGAATCTGGGGAGTACAGACGAGGAAGAGAGTACATGGAAAGGTGGAGCAGGGTATTCTGGGATAGAATGTCAATATAACCATTGCTATTCTGCACTGCACTCATACTGTACCAATAAAACAAAACATTCACTCTGAACAATTACAATTGTAATTTGGCAATATCTGGTCACATTTAAATTCAAATGATTTCCAAATAATGTTACATTTTAGATGTAGATAGACCATTTAAAATGAAAAAGAGTGAGCCCTCATTCTCTTGTACAGCAAGTCTATTTACTTCCTGAACAATTTCTAAACAATGTCACGTTGTATGTGAAGACTGGAACGTGAGGATGAAACTGAGAGCATGGTAGCATAATTCAATCTACGCACCATACTCAGCTTTATTTTTTAAGAACTTGAATAGTAACAAAAAGTATACACACATAAATTACCTTTTCATGACATCTCCTTGTGAAATATAATTTCTGTCATGACAACTCTCAGAGAGATTGGAATGGTAATGATATGGCAATGTTGATGTATTTGGTCTTGGCGGAATAGATCTGCTACTGTACGTTGCTGATTATTGCTGCAGAGCAAGTACAGAGATTAACTACTGCCAATACAGTACATTACAGACATGCTGATGTATTTGGTTGCTTTTTCAGGAATCTTATGTAAACTTACAGCTAACAAAATGAATTACTATTATAAGTTACAGTTCTTTTTAGCGAGATATATGTTGTTTTTAGTGAATTAAGCACATACAGCTTTCAACTCTTAATCAGTGTTACTGACAGATACTCATTATGTTATTATTTTTTTGTCATTAGTATTTTATAAAAACAAATGAATGAAATATGTTATTTTATGTTTGTTTAGTGTTGTGTAACCTGTATGGTTAAGGTCAGTTAGGCTATTTGTCACTTATTTGATCATAATTATTGGACCACCTAAAGACTGTGAAAACGTATTCAAATCTGTGTAAACACACCTTTTGCAAGATTTTCTTAAAAATTATTATTATAGTCTAATTTTTCCAAATATTTATTCTTTAGAAGTAATAAAATAATGTTTAAATAATGCAACTGCTAAAGAACCGTCATTTGATAGCACACTGAGCAGGGCCTTTGTAGAGCAGGGTTTTGGAAAGAGATTTACTATGTCTAATTCACTGGTTAAGTCTGGCAGAAGTTCTAGAACTTTACTTACAGCACTTTTAAGACGTTCTATCGCAGAGTGTGCTCTGCTTCATGTCATTCAAACACATGCTCCATACTGTTTCTTCTGCTTCATAGTCACCTATAGACCTTGAGCATTGAAGCAGAGCAAGTTGAATTGGGTATAGCTGATACATTTGCCCTCATTGAAGCCTTCAGAAGGAAAAAAAATGAATGTAGTATGAACTAATGGAACAGTTGTACAAATTAAGTGTGTTTTTTAGGTGTGTCATAAGGCTCAGAGGGGTGTTCAGTACCCTCAGGCTGTCTTTGATGAGTGTGCGAGTGAGCCAGAGTCCCGCGGTGTTGTCTAACAGCAGTTCATGCATTACCCATCTCCTGATGAGCATTTGAAGGCAGCACTGCTGCTTCTAAATCCTACTATATAGCTGTTACCTTTTATTTCTGCCTGCAACTGTCTCGCCAAGTCCATTCACTCTCTGAAGAATTAAGCAATTAAAACAAGAAACCATTTTGCGGCTTCACAGGCTTTGCATTCCTTGTACGCTGTAGAAGGTAAAATGTTCAAAGGCTAGAACAGGCTTTTCTCATAAATCACTTATTTATTCTCATAAATCACTCAGTGGCTTATAAGAGGAGGTCAGCTTTGCTTAAAAGGGTCATATCGTGAAATACCGGATTTTATCTTGATCTTCCAAAAGTTTAATGTACTACTGTTTATAAACACACCACAAACTGAACTCAAAACTCCCTGTGTACTTTTCTAACATCACTATAGTTGATGTTTCCTTCAAAGCTGCAAATGTAATTTATGGTTGGGGGGAATATATTCAGAATCATCAAAGCAACAATTTAGATGCAAATTGAAATGATGGTGACTGCCATCATGTGATGTTTTAAATCTAAAGGCACTTTTGAGGGGATTTTTTTTAAATAATGTAGCGCTTTTTATTCACTCTCAATTCTAAGTGCTCCTTTTCCTCTGTTTCCTCATGTCCTTGAAAGACAATGAGCACATTGTCTGTATTTTCAACATCAACAACCCCAAACAACAAGGTTTCTGTTCTGATGATTATAGTTCAAGGTAATTTTGCAACATTACCTCGCCAGCACATTATTCTCTCACACACACCAAGTATTTGTGCAAATGATTTCTAAACAAAGCACGGTAATAGGTCTTGGCGCAAATAATATCTAACGAGAAGGAGTCACCCCCTCAGAGCACTTTGATTGGCAATTATGATAAATTCCTTTAATTACTGCATGCTCAGGGGAGGGTTTAAATCTTGAGTTTGGCATCAACATGACAACTTTTTGTGTACTTAAAGAGAAAAATAGCATTTCCGTGCCATCCTATGGAGGCCATTACAACTGGTAGCGCAGCTGTTGGAGAGGCACGTGAGGAATGGCTTTGGGACCTGGCCATCTATCACAATCTGGCCCTTTTTCCCTCCTTTTTTTCCCTTTCATAAGAGAATTCATCAGGCAGGTTTGGCCTGGGGTCACTTTCTCATGCAGGTAATCTCAGCTGGGCTGCAGCACGGTGGTGCTGGGTCAGGACTTTACAGCAGCTTTGCTCATACTTTTGACCTGGATGGAGAAAAAGCAGTGTTGATGCAGAGGTTTACTACCTCTTAAAACCACAGGAGGCTTATACCGGTCCAGAATGCTGATCAATCTCGCTGTTTGCATTCTTGTAATCTCTGTAAAACTATTATACTGTATAAAACGTCTGTGCTTCATATGATGAGGTAAATTCCCTTTGGACAATAGTTGTATTTTAGTTAGCTTTGCTCAAAGTGTCATTTCTGCACTTCCAGAGACAGGAAACATAATGGCAAAACGATGGACAAAGTGTTTTTGTATATATACTGTTATTGGCCTATCACCTTGACATTCAATTACAGAAAACTAGTCAACGCTGCTTCACGAGTTTATCTAACACAACGGCTGAGGGAGGGATGGCAATTTTTTCTCTCTGCTGACTATCATAATCAATTTCTCAATCTGCCGTGGCTCGTGAAGGGCAGGTAAGGGCACTAAAATATTCATCCAAAACATAGACCTCTGTATAAACTTAATCAATAACAAATTGTAAATGTATTCAGCATTCTGCAACAAATGTTTTTCTGATTTTCGAAACTGTTTTAAGGCGTAAAGTGAGGAGGATATTAAAATGTAACGTATGGCTTCGGCAGGCATGTATTATGATGCTAGGCAGCAGGGCGCCTGAGCCTTGTCTAGCTCTATAGAGCATCCCACAATTTTCTGATGGAAATCTGAAAAATTGGGGCAGATTTGAGATCTACTCCGCTTGTTTTCACATTACCTTACGTAAACCTCACTCCAAGACAATATCACTCACTCCCCTTCAGTTTATATATCAGTGTATATTGGTCTGCATCAGGTCAGAAACTAGTTGTCTGTTCTATGTGGAGTAGCGTATCAAATGAATGAAAACCTTTGGGTTTAAACGTGCTCATGTGAATTGCCTTTATATTCTGTTGTGTTTGTTTTATGTTTGTTCTGAGAATAGACATCCCTTTCTTTTCCGCACTGGAAATCCTCCACAACTTGTAATATTCTGAAACATAATTTGAAGGCAATAAATGCTACATTACGACAGTTCTAAAGTAGCATTCTTTGCGTGTGCCTCAGCATGTGTTCAGAGATTAGAATAAAGCTTAAAATGTTTATCATAAAGAGCCAAGACCCAGAATCCGCCCTACCTAACTTTACAGTCAGGAGCCGCTACAGCTCTCAATACTTTTTCCTCTTTTGTGAAGTCATAGAAACATAATCATGGATTGTTGCTATTGAAGCAAATGGAAACACAAAAATCATATTTTTGTAGTTTTCTGTTCACTCCTATAGAAGTATGGTGACTTCCGCCTCTAAGAACCCTGGGAATGTGAAAAGGGTCAATTGTTTTCAAACAGGTTTTCCAAAAGCTACTACCGCCCCCTGCTGACAATGTTCAGACAAACTCATGTGGGACCCCTCAACCATAATAAACTCTTTGGGATGTCAACTTATAAATGCTCCGCTAAGTTGTATCTGCACATTAAACTGGGATAAAAGAAAGATTGACTTCGAAGAAATAACACACTTCACCTTTGAAGTTTGACAGATTGTTCTGGCTTTTGACAGATTGTTTGCCCACTCAATTATGCTTATTCTACATTCATCTCCAGGTCCTACTCATTAGAACAGATGCGTGTCATTTCCCCACCTTGTTTTATAATGTGATGTATCCTGGCAGCAGAACTCATCCTACACCCATCTCCTCAGTATCTCTAAGCAGATGACAGATTCGAATGACAGATTGCCAATCAGAACAGTTCGGAAAACGCTGGATCTTGTCGATGTCAAACGAAAACAACACAGCTGTTGTTCTAATATCAAAGTTGTTACTCATCACGTAACAGGATGCGTCTTGCTTTTATCAGCCGTCACTAACCTGATCTCGAGTCAAGAGAACAGTAACTTACTCCCTCAGGGGCTGACATGAAATCCGAAGCTTCTTATATGGCAGGTGATATTTTCTGAAAGAGTTGTGAAGGCACTTTCAGCTTATGCACATGAAGTCATTCTTTATCATAGTGTTCAATAAAGCACTTAATGGACGTGAGCAGCACAGCCGGCGTTTGTTTATTCGCAGGGCTGATTTCTCCTTAATTGTGTGAATGTATGTACTCGTTATATTATGAATCAGAATCAAAATGTATGTGCATTTCAAAATCTGAAAACAACGGATTGCATGCATATGAGTATTTCACAATATTACTCTTTTTACTTATTTTTGATCAAACAAATGTAGCCTTGGTGAGGATAAAAGAATAGTGGTTCATGTAGTTTGTCTACAAACCGGAAGGCTGGTGGTTCTATCCCCGGTTCCACCCGACCAAGTGTCTAGGTGTCCATGAGCAAGACACCTAACCCCAGCTGCTCCCGACGAGCTGGATGGCTTGCATGGCTGACACCGCCGTCGGTGTATGAATGGGTGAATGTGAGGCAATATGTAAAGCGCTTTGGTGGCCATGGGTCTGTTAAAGCGCTATATAAATGCAGTCCATTTACCATTTAAACAGTTGTGAATGTGCAAAATTGTGCTAAGTCTATACTGTGACCTTCAAAGCCAGTCAACACCTATGATGTTTTGCCTGGTAAGACATTTCATTCACCCAGTCATCTCTTACAAAATACACACTTTGCACATTGCAATTTTCTTTGATACTCAGTAGCTCATTCAAATTATAGCACTTAATCAATGAATTATTTTTCATTTTTCTTGCAATGACTTGTATTGAAATTCTACAGACCGTTTCACTGTATAATAATGTGTGTTTTCTGTGTACATGGTAAATTAATATTGTTTATACTTTTGTATTTTTATTGCCTATAGGAACTACATTCATCTCTTTTCCTCTTCTGTGGGAGAGCAGTGACAACAAGCTGTGACTTGACTTGAATATATTCCATCGGACATGTTGTGTCCAAATTCGGTTATAAATTCAACAGAGACTGAACTAAAGTGAATTATTTTCATGTTTATGCCAGTGAAAACAACAAAGCAATCAGATGTAAACAAAGTTTTATAGGTGGAGCACTGCGACAGTAGTCAATCATGTAAAGTATTTCAGCGGTGATGACAGAGAGCAGCTAGACTAGCTCATTCACTCTGCTGCCATGCACAAGAGCAGGACACCAACATCCATCAAAGCTGTCAATACCACTGTTCGCAAATAACATCAGGTCTGGCAGGGAGGACTGTTGAACACTTCAGATTGACTTACAGTACGACTCTATTTACATACAGTGGCCCCAACAATATTTTGCTACACTTAAATATGAATATCACTGCATTAGATGGTTCCCTCAAAAATAAATTCTGTCATCATTTACTCAAATTTAATTTTAACCCTGTTTTACTTCCTTTCCTCTGTGGAACATAAAATAAAATAATTTGAGAATTGTCTTGTTTTTTGTCCATTCAATAGACATCAATGGTAACCAAAATGGTTGGGTGATGTGTCACAGCAGGCCAGACGCCAATGGAAGCTTCTTTCTGCCACGGAAATAAACAAAACAAATGTAAATAATTGCGACTTTTTATCTCACAATTCTAATTTCTTTTCCCTCAGAATTGTGAAAATATAAACTCGTAATTGCGAGTTATAAAGTAAGAAATGTGGGATATAAATTCGCAATTCAGACTTTTTTTCTTGCAATTCTTCTTATGAAGACCAGTGTTAACTCTTCAAAACCTCCCTCAAGTTTAGTGTTTCATGAAAAAACGAAAGTCATATAGTTTTGGAATGACATGAAGGAGGTTAAAATGATGACAGAATTGTCATTTTTGGGTGAACTAATCCCTTTATAATTTCGAATAAATATAACTTGCCAGTCCAGGGATTATTATTTGAGGAAAATATCCCAGAATGTGTGTATCCAAGCAACATTTGTGCTACACAATTCTGTAATACATTTTGTGAAGATGTTTTATTGACTAAGACAATTGAAGCAGTTGAACAGTATGTTATTCTCATCATCATTTTAAGCATTTTCAGCTTTATACTGTCATGGGATAGCCTACAGCTCAGAGGATGGAGAATCATAAAATAAGATGACACACACCCAAGGTCTTGAGTTTATGAACTGTAGGATCATTACTAAAGCAACCTTAGCTAACTGAACCAGCGAAGAATCAAGGTTTCTCATCAAATCCCTTTAAGAGTCATATCATGGCACAGTGATTTCAGCACTAAAACACAACGCAGGGCTTTATTATTGTCCATTGTGCTGAGCTTGTATATTTTCTATATCATATCTAGCACAAAATCAGTTGATATCAAAGATAAAATTAAAAAATTGAGATTAGCCCACTGACACACTACATTAGCTACTGAACACCAGTTTGATGTGTTTTTTCAACATTTAGTGCTACTGTATATGATACCCTAATTTATTTCAATATCTATATTTTAACGACATGAAATTTAATGCAAATATTAAATATCAGGTGATGTAACACTTTGTAAAGGTGTAGTGAGAGCACTGTGCAGTGTATTAGAGAGGAGGGCACGCGAAAAGCTGCCCTGACATTGACAAATAGGAGTAATCTAGCACAGGGCTATTATTTACATATTTATGTTTCGACTTTGTCCTACTATTCCTTCAGGATTAAATGAGCATCTATTATCAACTACCGTTTCAGTGGCGAGAACATTAATAAAATAAGGCTTTGTAGTGAGTCTGGATTTCTTCCCGTGTGTGCATTATTTATCACCTGTCACAGTTTTAAATGCAAATCTTCAATGAACCTGGTTTTGGCTACGAGTCAAAGCACTCGGGTCTTTTTTGGGTAACCCACAAACAGTGTTTACACGGTTGCACGACGTCAGCGAAATTTACACCGAACAGATTTCAGAGTTTTATAGTAGTTAATCATATAATGTGCGTGCACACATGTTAAAACAGAATCCAGATAAAGGTTTTGATGCTTTCTGTGTTTTTCATTATCAGAGAACAAATGTTTGGTATTAAATGTCTGTTCTGGCGCCATAGCTTATTAGAGTAGAAGGGTCTTACTTCTCAGCATGGTACGGAGTAAGAAGCTTTGATAATGAGGATTAGTTTGCATCTTGTGTGGCATGTCACCTAACTGAGGAAGTGCCAAACAGCTCCTCTGGGACAATATTCAGTCTGTCTCACACAGCCTAGTCAAGAAAAACAAAACAAAGCAAAATATAATCTGACAGACACTGACAGGAATTCAACACAACCATAATGTGCCAAACAAATGTTTAGCTCTTCACACAGTAGCTGAAAGAGTGCTGATAAGGAGAAACATATAGGTCAGGGTTTAGCATATAGCTCACAGCTAGAATGGCTGTGTTGGATGTTTGACTTCTCCTTCACCATTAACAACCGGAGCATATTCATTTTTAAATTACTTTATTTAAAAGTGATTTTATTGGGGTGAATTTTAGATCAGCTTGTGTATGGACATATGCATGTGTTGCTCATCCAACAAATCTGTCTCATTTATTAACCATACATGTATTTGTGTGTAAAATGTACATATGGAAAGTATCAACTCTGATACCTTATGATAAAATTCAGACTAACTAAAAACAAATCAAATCAGTGTATGTAAAAAAATGCTCCAGGTTTTGAAAATGCCACACGTTACTCAGAGATCTTGCTGCACATGCAGAGAGAGATCTGAAGTAGAACGGAATTACGCTCCGTCATCCATTAAAAATAGAACGAGGTAAATAAAAATTTAATGTACGCACAGAATTGTATGAAATGAGTGAATAAGGTGCTGAATAACTCCACAATGGCTGACAAATATCTTCAACATACTGAGGCTGATTCTACCAGACCCCCAGCTTTCTAGCTTCTCCTCACCTGGTCATCAGCAGAGCGAAGACGAGGGAGGAGGGAGGAAATCACTGCTAGGGCATTTAAAATAAGGTGAAGACGAAGGCACAATCTCAATTATTGATAATTCATTGAGCATTTTATTAGGAGATGAATTTTACAAGAGCTCTGCACTGGAACTTAATAACAAGAAGGATATTCCAGCATGTCCTAAATCATATCACTATGAGAACAGTGTAAAGTGAAGGTCATTGGAAAGAAGATCAGGGAATCAAGACTTCAGTGTTATATTAAATAAGTGATTTAAGTGACATATGTCTTAACATTGTTTATATACATGTCTTTTTTTTTTAATAAATTTTGTCTGCATGTGGGGACCATTACAGTTTCAAATTTGACGGCATGTTGCTTTAGAAAACAGTTTCAATGGGTTATAGAAGAAGAAATGTCTTAAAAGATTGCATAATACTTTTATGCTCAATGGTTATTTTACTTTTTTAGTGATAAAGTATATAGTGATAAAGTATGTGTGTATACTGTTAAATTCATAAAATGTAATCAATATTAAAAACGAATTAATAAAATAAATGAATGAAATCTAAATCCAGCTAAAATATTCTGGTGAACGTAATTTCACCAAGTACAACATGTTCCTGGATCAAATACTTTGTTGATTCCAATCAACCAATCAGATTTGAGGGACAAGTTCACAGTTTATGTCAAGTTTAGGCTTACAAGCAGGGATTTTAGGGATCATTTATGTTATGGGTTGGGTCAGGTTTAGGTTTAGGACAAAATTTTCAGACATGAATGTCTTACTTGGCACAATCACGGTGACCAAAATATTCTATATAAAGTGCCTGACAGAACCCTTTAAGGTTCTACATACAACCTTTTCTTCTAAGAGTGGTAATTAAATGGGATGACAGGGGGTGCAGGGGGGCACACAAAATTCTTACCTGAACATAAAGAAGATTCTGTTTCATTAATCTTTTGTTCAACATTTCACTTTGTAATTGGTGACCACATGCACACATACAAATTTGCACTGTTTCCCAAGATAATTAGCTCGATGTGTCTGACTTAAAGACATGGTCACCACTGAACACATCTTTCCTTTTGTTACCAAGAACACCAGAGCAGGCCAAGAACCTTTAATGACTTCTCAGTGAAAGTTACTTCAAGAAAAGTAAGAAATTATCACAGGGAAAGAAAAAACTAACAAGATGGATAAATAAATGCAGGAACACACGTTGTCCCTGTTGTTAATTTGCCCCTGAGATAAATCAAGTAGCTCACCTCTGATAAAAACAGGCTGTCTGTGTACTCCACTAATTGAGTTAGGAGAGCAGCATATAGTAATGGCTTCATTATACAACTCGAAAATATCCAACAGCTCATTATATACTGCTTTGTGGACTAAATGAGGTCGTTAAGCAGACAAATGACAGCATGTGCACCATTCAAGTAAGGTGAAACACTACTATACAAATTGCTTCAATTATTATTGAGTTTTCGTGCAGGAACTATGCAAATACTGTTACTTACAGGTGTTTATGTATTGTAATTCTTTTGGGGACACTTACAAAATGAACATTTTAAGACGTGGTAATATTTAATATCAGAATAAGTACTAGCCTGAGGGAAAAGCTGTAGTCTCACAAGAAGAAATTTGTAAGGATGCTAACCTAACAAATAAAGATATGGGCTTTCGTTTACTTGAATGTGGGGTATAGGCCTAATCCATAGCATTGGAGTGGATAAACATCATTTAGATGCTTTGTTGTGGTCAGATTCCTTCTGTATCATCCACTCTTTTGCTCTTGGCTAAAGTACTTAAATCAACAACAGTCCCACAGCGATTGACCTTGACTCTGGCTCTAGTGTTTTTCTCGGTGCATACATTTATCTTACTGTGTATCTTAGATGCAATTCAGATAACAAAAAAGGAAACTTACCCATCCAATTGATACTAGTTTTCTTTTTTTCCTTTCACTTTGAAGAGCTATATTGACATTTTAACTTATTTGTTTGTGAATAAATTCTTACATGATGCCCCATGCATCACTTTCATGTGTAAACAAGCCTTAGTGATGATTAATGAGTTATAGTTTTATCATGTTTGGTTGTGTAGTCTATCTTTACCTAAGAGTAAAAAAAAAGCTGTCACACTGTGTAACAGTAGCCAGCTAGTAAGAGGGGTTACATTGCATTGGTGCCGTGACCCAGATGGGATTGAGGTTTAGGGGGGGGCGAGTGTAACAGAGGCTAGCTAGAAGGAGCTGTGTGAGTACACCTAACTCCCCTGGCCTCAAGGGGCACACTAGATACTGTGGTCAATAGTGTCCTTGATGGTTCCCACTTCCCATGATGGTTCGAGTCCCGCTCAGAATGGGGCGAGTTGCACCGGAGGGATTACAACTGCAAGATACAAAAACGTAATTGTGGATTTAAATAAACACTAAATAAACACTGCAAAATTATACTTCTTATCTCACAATGTGATGTAATTTCTTTCAATTTGCAAGACATTTTGACATTACATCTCACAGTGTGACTTCAGATCTTAGGCTATGTCAATTCATGCATCACAAATCCTGTAACTATACTTTTTTTAAACTTTATTTCACCATTACTTTTTATTTTGTTCTCTGGAAATGGCTTCCATATGGTTCTACAGTGTCACACAAAACAGAACAGTAGCAGATTTTAGACCACCTCCTGAAATAAAAGGATTGGAAAGCTGAGTACCACTTAAAGTATGCTTTCCCTTACGATCATTAAAGAAGCAGTCAACGCTGAAGAGTAAATCAAATCCAGACATATGTCCTGTCCTTGGGTTGGTGATGTGCCCCTTAAGCTTACACAACAACAGACTGTAAATTGTTCATTTGTTTATTGGCTTTTCACACCTGGTATTCCATACTCTTCAAACTTGGTGTTAGAACATCTAAGCAGTGTGTTAAGTGCCTTTCAGTGAGTTCATTAAGTGCTGGAATCTCACATTTCTTCAACTTAATGAGGCTATTTGTCAGACACATGTCAAAGCAATATCCACTCACTAGAAATGTACAGACAATTAACGAAAATACATCTAATAGTGTAGGTGCACTTTCAGCCAGATTTACAAAATTGTACCTTTTCTTAACACAGCATATCTGTTGATTGGACTGTCATCTAGCTGTCATGTACAGTAAGTCAAACTTTGGCAACACAACAGTGGAGAAGTTATTTATGGCAAAGTGTTTTACCGCATACGGAAAATGATCAAAATAATGGCATCTACCTTACTGGCCTCTTAATTAATGTCAAAATTATCTCTGCACTCACAGAGGAATATTTTATTCACGCACAATTAAATTCTCTCATGTGCGAATCTACGGTCTCCAGCTAAATTCATCAGGAGCCAACTCTCTTCTGCAAGTATCTGTAGGGTTATAGTAATTCGCAGAGCTCTGGAAAGAAAGAAAAAAACTAGAAAGCTTTGGAAATGTGCAAAAAAAGTAGCTTACAAATGCTGCCACCAAAAGTAGAGAAAGGCGTTACTCTTCATTTTCATTTCAGTCTATTACCAAAGTTGACTTCAGCACCCTTCTTTCTGCACCAGGTTGAACTTTTACAATGGATTAGGGTCATTATTTTTTCATTTTCGGTTCCTCATAAACAGGGGGAGGTTGAGCTTGTAAATCAATGGGGAAACGTTAAATATATTAAATAGTACACTCCAAGGTCTGTGGCACAGCAATATCAATAAAATGTCATGGTCAGTGATATGTTCATGCATAGAGTCCAGTGTAAGAGCTTGCCATTCGTTTTTATAAATTTGTTGATAATCATACATAAACCTTGAATCTACCTCCCCATGAATGAATGAATGAATGTTTCCATGTCACCCCACTTTAGAGCAGAAATGTTTGTTTGTTTGTTTGTTTGTTTGTTTGTTTGTTTGTTTGTTTGTTTTGGGGGGGGGGGGGGTCTGTTTTAAATAACTCTTCTGAAATAAATGTAGTCCAACTTTACCAAGTATGGAAACGAAAAATATATACTTAAAATGATTGATTGGCTCTAGTTATCAAGATATGGTCAGTAATTGAGGAGATTCCCCCTTCTATGTAAAGCCATTTGAGTGCTGAGAAAAGCACTATATAAATGTAATGAATTATTATTATTATTTTTAATTATTATTAGTATATACAACATATACGAGAGTATAAACTTAAAGCTGTTTTGCTGCATAATGGCAACGTTTTGCCATCAATTCCAGTTGGTCATGCAGTCCAAATGAAGGAAACATATGACAACATGAAACAACTTTTTAGGTGTGGAGACTATGACCAACATCAGTGGCAGCTTTTGAAGGTTCTTGATCTGCAGATTGGATACACAAAGTACTACTGTTTTCTCATGCGAATGGAATAGTCGTGCAAGAGATTCCCACTACATCAAGAAAGATTGGCCACCCCAACAGTCATTGGAGCCTAGAAAGAAAAGTGTGCCAGCATCCACCACTTGTTGAATCAAGGAAGATTTTGTTACCACCCTTACACATCAATCTGGATAAAGACGGCATGGAAAGCCTTCCAGTGGGAATACATTTTCTTGGAAACAACAATGCAGACAACTACAGGTTGTTGGTGGAAAACCTCCTCAAGGAATACATAAACCTTGGTTGCAACATGCCACTAAAGATATATTTTTGCACTCTCATCTAGATTTTTTCCCACCGAACTGCAGAGCACTGAGCTAAAAGCATGGCGAGAGATTTCACCAGGACATAGCAACAATAGAGAAATGCTATCAGGGCAAATGGAGCCCATCAATGCATGCAGGCTGTTGCTGGACAGTGACAAGAGATGCTCCATTTAATGAATACAAGAGACAAGCCAAGAAGCGCATAATAGACACTGAAAAGGACTAAACTATGTAGATAACCCTTTTGCTGATAGTTAAAGTGTTACTTAAACAGGACGTACTACACACAATATACATAACATTCTGGGCCCTATTTTAACGATCTGAAACGCAAGTGTCAAAGTGCAAAGCGCAAGTAACTTTGTGGGCGGATCCCGGCGCTGTTGCTATTTTCCCGGCGGATAAACGACTCTTGCGCCCGACGCAAATGTAAAAGGGGTTGGTCTGAAGTAGCTTCATTATTCATAGGTGTGGTTTGGGCGTAACGTGAAATAAACCAATCAGAGCGCCATCTCACATTCCCTTTAAGAGCAGGTGCGCTTGTTCCGTGGCGGATTGCTATTATAACGGCGGATTTGCCGGCGCATGCCAGGAGCAGTTCACAGCCGAGGAAACCGACGTTCTCGTCAGGGCTGTAAAACACAGAGAAGTGACATTGGGGATGATGGGAGAAACCCACCCAAATTAGGATCGGTTAAACAGGCGTATAATTTGGGTAAATGTGTAGCCTAATCTAGATTTTTTTTTTTTTTTTTATCTAGATAGATCTTTTTCACATCTTCACGGACACAACAATGATTTCCCTCGTGTGTTAATATTTTTCCTTGTAATAATGTATGATTTGCAAAAATGAAAACTGCTGCATCTGTTTATATTAGAGAATCAAAGTGGATGCGCGTTAACATTATGGCCAAGCACGCGCCCTTAAAATACCATATCACTAACGCGCAACGCGCCACTGTCTTTAGACTGTTTTTTTCCTGATCAATGGCGCAATTGCTTTCTAAAACTGGAAAATAGCACCATGGAAGTTTTGCGCCGGAACACGCCTTCTCTTTGCGCTGAACCGCCCCCGCGAGCGCAAGTTCATTCCCTAATTTACCGACGTGCGTCTGTGGAGGGAAAAGTCCGCTGTGCGCGGGTGCAAAATAGGAATGATACATGCGTCGGTGTTCAAAGTCAATTGCGCTGGGTGCAAGATAGGGCCCAAAGTGTCAAAACTTTAGTTTCTTGGAAACAGAAGCCAATTAGTTGTTTTAATTGTTATATTTGAATTAAGCACATCATAATATTATATAGCACATTTTATCTCTGAAGCAGACAACTTGTAGACCAGTGTAATCGACAGTGCCTGTCATCTCTAATTAATGGTTTGCATTAAGACAGGAGTGTTGAGAAAATCTTTTAATAGCGTAAAATCAAACAGGAAACAGGTGTTTGCTAATTAAATCGCAGAAAATAATGAGTGACCCATGCTGCCTGATACTGAATCAATATAGCCCCTGCATATGCTGCCTGCATTCCTATCAATTTATCAAGTTATTTCAACAGTTACCAAGGCTTTAATTGCACTGGTACAATGATTTAACTGAGGGGCTGTTTACACAACACCGTTTTCAACTAAAACCGGAAAAACATTTATGCATTTTGGCCATTTACACGACAGCGGCGTTTTAGGGGCCTGAAAATGCAAAATTTCGACAAAAAAAAAGTTTAAAAGTGCAAGTTTGAAACCGATGCTGTTATCATCTCCATGTTAACTACAAAAATGTGATTTTGTGAAAGCGGTGATATCATACCACTCAATTTTGGGTCAAATATGGACATATTAAATAAACTAAAACTGTTATATTTTTTAGTAACACTTTACAATAAGGTTCCATTAATTAATGTTAGTCACCTAATGTTAACTAACAATAAGCAATACATTTGTTACAGTATTTATTCATCTTTGTTAACGTTAGTTAATTAAAAACAATACAGCTGGTCATTGTTTGTTCATGTTCGTTCACAATTTATTGACTAATTTTAACAAATAAAACTTTTTATTTTAATAATGTATTAGTAAATGATAAAATCTACATTAACAAAGATTAATAAATACTTTAGAAGTGTAGTTTATTTTAACTAATTAACCAATGAAACCTTATTGTAAAGTGTTACCGTATTTTTCATTGTTAGTTCATGTTAACTTATATGTGCTAGCCATTTCTTATTGTTGAACTATATTAAAATAATATAGGCAACATCAAAATAAAAAATGACAACTAACAAAAACACACATATCACTATATTCGTTTTGCCATTTCTTGCCTAAAATAAAACATTCTGCAATAAAAGTGTCTGCTTGGAAAGTAAATGTTCATTGGTCAGGTTGGCCCATCTAATTTACTCTGGTTTTATCTGCCATAAACTACACAGTTATGCATTTGGCCAACACTTTAATCCAAAGTGACTTGCAGTAGTGCGTTTAAAGTATAGTTATTCTCCCAGTATATCTCCCCTTCCATGCTGCATCAGTGGAGCTGTATACAGGGGGAAACAAGTAAATAAAATGAAGTAAAAAGGAGCCACTCACAAGCTTTCAAATCCTCACCAGTTTGATAAAGATGGATCTCACCGTCTGCTCACAAGAAGTCACTGAGGAGTCAGTGATATATAGAGCATAAAGAAGGTTCCTAATTAAAATCCATACTCTTAATGAGCTTTTAGACAACAATTGGTTAACATGATTACAAAAGATAAGGGTGGTAAATCAAGGTCTTTTTAATTAAGTCTAAGATATGCTTCCTTGCAAAGATAAAGAAAAGGTGCCATTAGCTGTGCTTGCTCTGTTTTATGGGCCTTGTATTGATTCACAATTATGTAAGTGTAATTCTTTAAAACAAATCACATTAACATTTAATGCAGTGAGACACGCCATGCTAAAAGAGAAAAGGGCATGTTATAATGAAATGCTTAAAGCTATATGAAATAAGCATTTTAATAAGTGACAATTTTACATTATGACTTTTTTTAAACAATCAAATCAGGTGAATATAGCAGTTGGGAGTCCGCTAATAAAATGTTATTCTATTCATTATGATATGCGGGTGATCCCCCCCCTGCTTACTTTGATTTAAAAAAAAAAACGTGAGAATATTTCAAACACTGCCAGATTCGCAGAATGAAACAAATCTGGTTCTCTATCTTTCCAGCTGAGCCATTAAACACGAATTATGATTGATTCTTATTATCAATGCTCAAACACAACAAATGCTTCATAGGGTTTACATGAGCTCTAATGTGAGCCAAACACAAAAACAAAACTCCGTGAAGCAAGACAGCCATCCAAATTTGAAGTTCAAGATTTGTTATTCAAATACTATTCAGCACACTTGTTTTCAACATTGATAACAAATGTTTTTGTATCAAATCGTTATATTAGAATGATTTCTGAAAGATCACGTGACTATAAAGACTGGAGTAATGATGCTGAAAATTCAGCTTTGGCATCACAGGAATAAATTACATTTGAAAAAATATTCAAATAGAAGACAATTCTTTTAAAATGTAATAATATTTCACGATTTCATAGCATGTTTTTACTGTTTTTAATCAAACAAATGCAGCCTTGATGATGAGCACCAGAGACTTCTTTCAAAAAGAAATGTTGCTGACCCCAAACTTTCTAACAGTTGTAAAGCATTTTTAAATATGTAATTTATTATCTGGACAAATCCACCGATGACACTGTCACTAAACCCATCTGGACTTAATACTTGACTAAAGGTCATCACAAGTGCTCATTTTGATGTAATGTAAACAAAGTTTGAACAGTTTCTCCTATACCCTCTGTATCCATATTGCCTGACATTTGAATTCAGTCACTCACTGATCTCTCTGACATTTCCCCACAGGAGGCATGTGAAATCTGACACATCTTTCATGCCTGTAATGACACTCTTCTGACCTTTGTGTTGATTCAACACACAGATTTTTCTATAAGAAATAACACTGCATTTGTGCTGCACGAATATTCTCCATTTGACTGTAAAATGCATGTAAAATGCCAGAATAGAGACAGACCCGCCTCTGTGTTGGATAGACTGAAAAACACTTTTATAACAACTCCCAAGTATGAGAAGCAAATAGTATGATTAGATTTGATTGGAGCACTCTAAACTTGTATTTGTAGATTCTGTAATCTACATTTGAATTGTTGCCTCAAGATCCACACAGACACCACAGCAGTGACGGCACTTGGAATAAGACATCACCATGGATACCACAAGTGTTTTTCTCTCGTCTTCCACTTTTAGGGTACAATTGTCTGTGTGAGGAAATAAATTAGGACCCATATGGCTTTTAAAGGATACAATTATAGTGTTTTTGACTTGGTAAACAACACATTTAGAGCTGCTGGGAGGCAATTGGACTAAACATGAACCGGACCTTCAGGTCATTTTCCTTATATGCTGTGGTATCAGAAGAGGGTTTAGTGGTATTTTTTACATGATTGCCTCTAATAAAACTTTTGATAAGGAGCAGTTTGTCTTCATAGATATTGGCAAATGTCCCGTGTGGCATCAAAATACACAATGTTCTCATTGTACCTTGGTTTAATGGACTAAAATC
Source organism: Phoxinus phoxinus (assembly GCF_949152265.1). NCBI lineage: Eukaryota > Metazoa > Chordata > Actinopteri > Cypriniformes > Leuciscidae > Phoxinus > Phoxinus phoxinus. The sequence continues at coordinate 15,964,354 of NC_136878.1, read as the reverse complement.
TGGTTAGAGACCTTAGTTTTTTGTTCAAGTGATCCAGTTACTTCCAGAATCAATTAAAGTAGAGTAAATGAAAAAGACATTTCAGAAATCTTTTGAAGATATAATACAACAAAACAGGAGGATACATAGTGTGTTAGGATGTGAGATTTAAGGGTGTCTAAATTTAATTCTATTTGATCTTCATGAATTATGTGCAGCTCTTTATTATGCTAATAATGTGGAGTTATTTCAACAATCTTAAATTACCACAGTAACATTTGTGCTATTTTTTCCAATTGTTGCTTGTTTAATAAACTGTGCAACAATAAGATTAGATGTGTTAAAACCACAAGCCGAACCAAGACTTTTACGTTGTTACAAAAAAAAAATTTTTTTTTTAAACAAATTATGTTCTTTTGCACTTTCTAATCATCAATTAATCCTAAAAAGTAATAATGTAGCCTAATAATATGAAAGTATAATAAGAAATGTCATGTCTCGAGCACCAAATCAGAATGATTTCCAAAGTGAAGACTGAAAATTCAGCTTTGCCATCGCAGGAATAAATAAATTTTTAAAGACATTACAATAGAAAACTAAATTTTAAATGGTAATAATACTACACAGTATTATTTTTTCTATATTTTTCATCAAATGGTCATCAAAAAGCACTCAATAGATATAGGAAATAGTATGGGACCACTCGTAATTAATATTGATTTCTACATAAATTGGTCATAACATTTTATTTACCCTTCAAAAAAGTCCCAACACTCAAACAATGATAGAATTCTAGAAACACCATGCAAACCTTCACAGTGCTGGAGGAATGTGAATGTGTGATTTCATGACTGGTTGACCCTCCTTTGGCAGCAATCACCTCCACCAAACATTTCCTGTAATTGTGGATCAGACCTGCACAACGATCAGGAAGAATTCAGCACCATCCCTCTTTACAAATAGCCTTTGAGTTCAGCAATATTCTTGTGATTTCTGGTGTGAATTGCTCTCTTACCAAAGCATCTCAATCAGGATGAGGTCAGGACACTGACCTGGCCACTCCAGAAGGCCTGTTTTTTTTTCTGTTGTCATTCTGTTATAGATTTACTCTTATGCTTTGAGTTGTCCTGTTGCATCACCCAACTTCTAATTTAATTGCCAGACAGATGGCCTTACATTCTCCTGATGAACTTGGGAATTCATTTTCCCGATGATGATTACAAGCTGCCCAGGCCCTGAGGCGGCAAAGCAGACCCAAACCAGGATGGTCATCTTTTGCAGGACATACACTCATAAGAAGTGCAGCCGTTTCCTCTATTTATAGACCATTTTTAAACATCAAGCTTTGAAGTACTTTTGTAACCCTTTCCAGCATTACCATTATTAAGATCAGCTCACAAAGATAAACAATCTAAAATCAATGCTAAACAAAAGCCAACTATTGGGACCTCTAAGATTTTACCCCATACTACAATTTAAAAGTTATTTTATTTATACATCATGTATATTAATTATACTGTATTTAAGAATACTGATTTACATTCGAGAATTATTTAAAAACCAAAGTACAAGAGAATAATCATTAAAAAAAAACATTACCAGACCAGTGAGAATTCTGCTTAACTGTCCTGAAAATAATTTCATAAAGCAAAATATGTAGACATACTTAATGGTAGATTACACTTTTTCCAGCCTGTACTGTAAAACTTTAGATTTTGTGTTCAATAAAGACAAGAAAATAATTGTTTGTCGAATATCAGATCAATTGTCACGGTGTGGTGCAGGCAGAAAAATACAAGGGAGAATCAAAAGTTCCAATGCCAACTTTTACTAACAATATAATGCAAACCGGTATAGACAGGCAGAAGGTTCACACACACTTAGTAGGATGGAGATCGGACCATGACCAAGGTTAAACACAGGGCTTAAGGGGAAACCGATCAGGAAAACGAGAGACAGCTGACAAGACCGGCGAGGTAAACAGGTGTGACAGGTGAACTAATGATGGTTACCAAGGAAACTGATGAGTGGCGGTAAACCAGAACAAAGGAAGACATGTGACATAAAAATACAAACAAACACTGATACGTGACATCAATGTATGCAGAAATCCATTGATACAATAATTTTCAGATGACTGGAAATTGTGTACATATTAGGGCTGTAAACGATTAATCGCGATTAATCGCATCCAAAATAAAAGTTTGTGTTGTTTACATAATATATGTGTGTGTATTGTGTATAATAACTTTGTATATATAAATACACACACATGCATGTATATATTTAAGCAAATTTGTATTTATATATAAAATTGTTATATTTATATAAATTATATAAAAATATATATGCAGTATATAAATGCAAATATTTCTCAAATATATACATGCATGTGTGTGTATTGTTGTGGAAATTATCAATATTCAAAAACCTGGATGAAGGAGACAAAGTCGTTTCTCAAATGATTAAACAAAGTATTTTATTTCATGCATGAAATAAGACGTTCCCACACAGACAGCGTCTGATATGAGAAGGCCCATGGCATTCTCACGCAGAGAGCATCTGACATGAGAAGGCGAAGGCTAGTCCCTTTCGCCAATGTTATATACCCTAACACATCCTGTGTAAAAAAACCTTTTGTTACCTTAAACCCAGACTTCTTAGCTCATGGTCTCATGTGCTCATGGTCTCATGTCCAACATAATTTCTATCAGACAGAACACTTGTCATGTCAGCAAAAGTGTCTTGCTTTTAGCTGCAGATCTTAACAGCTGATCGAAACTGCGCACACACATATTGTCAGCCTTCACATGACTCAGAGAACATTTCGTTCCTGAAAGTTTGTCCTAACTTTTAACATTTCTAAAAGCTTGGTTTTATATCTCTAATAATGTGCTTTTTGCTTATATGATTATATTCCTTTAAATGCTCATGAGTAAACAATACATCTTCAATGCTAATAAAAGTTGTACCCATACAAAAGTAAAAGAAACGCATCTAAATGTAAAATTTCCATAACAATCCACCCCATGTTCATTCAAAGAACATACACACAATTTGACATTTACTTTTCCATAATCATAGTAATTTAAAACAGGTAAATTTTCCCCATAGTTACTTAATTTTCTAGTCAAACTCATGTTCGCTCTCGTTCTCATATTCCTCATCATCATCAGCCACTGAAACATTAACTTCATCTTCTGGTACCCTACGTATCACTGTTGTGTATTCCCCTGGATTCATTCTCATCATTGTTACAGTCACTGCCTTAGCAGTGATTCTAGAAATACAATTCATTAAACATGGATTCATCAAAAGAAAAATCAAAATCAAACATCCGCTTGGCATAATGGTACTTATTAACAATTTCGTCCACCCCTTGCAGGCCCAAGAACCAATTATCTAGTGAAGATGACATTTCATCTGGAGTGGCTATGGCCATTTTCATGTGTTCTATTATGTCTGATATATTTTGATAGACGTCAGTCAAACAACAAGAGATTCCTAACATTTTGCATATTTTCAAATAATATGTTATACATTTGTTATTATTCATGATTATCGTGGTTTTACAGTGTGCTGTACCAGCCATTATTACCCCTTGTTGCGTCCCTAATTTACATAAACATACGTCGCCTAATTGCGGTTTCACTGCCCCTACCCTGTCAAAGTCTCTAGTGCTTTGTTCTGATGGGTTCTGACATTTGACTTTCTTTGGAGATATTGATTTGATTTCTATAGAATTTTTCACATTCAGTAATTGCCACATTGCACATGGAATTAGCCCTATTAATTCTCCTAAATTTTCAGTGATTTCTTCTAATTCCAAAAACTCTGGCATCATTCTAATGTAATGACCCTGAAGTGAGACATACCCCGCCTTGGTCAATAGACCCTCTCTGATAGCATCCTGATTACCCCTGTACACACATATTGCCATTGACATGGATCCTTACAAAAATACATGGCCTTACCCCATTTGTTCAAACGTTTTGGATTATACCCAGGTCCTACTGCTGAAATAGGATCACATATTATGCTCATCTTACCCCCTTTACCCTTTGTCATTTTCACCTCTATGCTATCATCTCGTGCTAGGCTTACAGCCACACTAATTAAGAGGATAAGATTTAGTGACCTATTGCCACACAGTACAACCTTGTCAGGCGAGAAAATGTTCTTGTGTGAACGATATCAGTCCCGTTTCTCTATGTATTTTTGGTCTCAGGGCAGGTCTAGTTGATATGATCAGACAGGTTATTCCAATGCCCACGCCGTTAAAGTTCCACAAAGTCCTTGATACAGTTCTGACCACTCCTAAAATTGCAGGATCGTCTCTTACTATTGATTCATCTGCTCTCCAGTGACGGTGGTTTTCAAGTTGGTAACCTACGGGATGACATGCAGCACTGGTTAGTTTGATCCCTGTTCGGGCCTCGTTAGATGTGAATGGGATTCTCCTTCCGTTGCAGCCACCGCTGGGGCTGGTATCTTCCGACAGTGCGTCCCGTGGATCCACGGAGCTCTCCCCTCGACTTTCACCGCAGTGTGAGTTGTCAGCAAAACCTGGAATGGCCCCTGCCACCTTTTCGCCCTCCAATGCTTTCGTCTCAGATCCTTTATCAGCACGAAATCACCTGGCCGGATGCTGTGCAGGGCCGTCTCAGCTGGCTCTGGAACTGCTGCCTGGACCTGTTTTGAGATATCACAGAACACCTTATCCAGTTCAACACAATATTGCAACATGTCATTTTCACACCGACTTGTGTCAGGCAATGTTCGAGGATTTTGTGCCTCCCAGCCCCTCTTTCTCATTCTCATGTAAGTTAGCTCCTCACGATTCTGGATGTACCCAGAAATGTTTCAAATTGAAATTGCACTGTTTACAAAATGTGAACCATTGTCACTTAATAATTTTTCAGGATTTCCCCATCGTGGGACAATTTTTGTAGGAGCAGTTTTGCCACCCCTTTTGAATCTGCCTTTGCTGTTCGCATGGCTTCTACCCATTTTGAAAACATGTCGACTGCCACTACGCAGTATTTCTTTTTGTCAGATTTTGATAAGTCAATATAATCAAGCATTACATGTGAGAATGGTCTCTGCGGCCTGGGATGCCCCACCTGTCTCATTGCCTGACCCCTCCCCACATTGTTAGTCCCACAAATCAAACATCTGCTGCAAAAATCTGCTGCCACTGTGGAAAAAAACTTTGGTAAATCAGTTATTTTGCATAATAGTAAACATCCTCCCTTTTGAGACATGGTCCAATCCATGCATCAAACTTGCATATACCTGAAAGAAAATGAGAAGGTAAACATGGTTTGTTATTTATTGTTTGGGGCCCCAATTTCCATTTTCATATTCCCGGCCTGCCTTCCTCCATTTCTCTTTATCATAAGCAGAAGCGTGTTGTTGTATCGCTTCTGTCACCTAGTTCCTCATTCAGCCGTATTGCTATGGTTATCTGAACAGGAAGTCGAGCTGCAGCCTTCGCTGCTACACTCTGTTGTCCTGTTTTCCTTAGAAAGGTCATCACTACCCTACGTATGAGCCTGGCACTTGCAAACTGCCACTTCCTTTTTCATGGATACTGCATTTTCTTTTGCCTATAGTCAGATTTAGGCTTTATTTGAATCGGCTCACAATCTGCAATCAGACCTACATAATTTTTTTTTATTTTTTTATCAGTAGCCCATAGTCATTTTGGAAACTCTCTCCAACCCGTCTGTTATGACAGGGAGTTGTGTTAAACTCGGTCTGTTTAGTTTCACTTCCTCATCCAACACTGTGACTGCTCTCAAACTTCTGTTTTATGACATGGCTATTTGAACCAAACGGTAATTTCACTTTGGCAGATCAGTCGTTTTTGATCTATCATGACCCAGTCGGTCAGTTCATGGCACCTGGCCATGAAGGGACCCGCGTCACGCCATTCAGCCTTCACTGGTTTGGCCAGTGATATGAGGCTTGTGCATTTTCCATGTCATAAAACACTGTCTGTTTGTCAGTCAATTTCACATTCAAAACACACCATTGGTCAGTCCAATACACATAGTCAGTCGTCACAATTTCTATGTCAACATTAAATCATCGCTGCGCATATTCATCATCATGATCAGTGCTTACATGAGAAGTGCAATGTAAATCCGAGTCTCTCATAGATTCAGAAGATGGCAACACTGTCCTGAGCCGCTTTGTGGTCAGACATGTGTCAGAAATTTGCCATTCATATACAAACAGAGGAGTTTCCTCTGTGCTTTCAATTTTCATGCATCATTCTCATGTCAGCAGTCACGCCCTGATCACTACAATGAACAGAAACCCCCAAAATCCCTTCGCATTAAAATTCACTGGACATGACTTAGTAATTAAAAAACAATGCACATTATTATTTTATTTTTCCCCTTCAATTGAACACTCAAGTGTTTTCAAATATTGTTCTATGACCACATGACCAGTTGCACCTCTGGAAGAAGTCGTCTTACCAGAGAGTGGAATTGGTTTTTCAAACTCTGTGGCTTTAATTACAAAATTGGAAGCTCCCGTGTCAAGCAGAAATAGTAAAGATACGTCATTAACAGTCATTTCTATCAAGGGGTAAAGAAATATGAGTCTTATAGAAAACCCTAGCAAGCAAGTCTTCATTGCATAGAGCAGAATCAGAAAATAAAGGTAAATTATACTCATCAGCTGGAGAGACAGGAACCCCGTCGCTCACCCCCTCCTCCTCCTTTCAATCCGCCTGATCCCCGCCTTCGCCGTGTGGGCATTCATCACGCCAATGTCCTTTTTGTCCACAATGAAAACATTTGTCTGGATCATAGGGCTCTTTGCGTTGTTGTTGAAATGGTTGACAGTTTCGTCCTTTTCCACGACCACGACCACGTCCTCTGCCTCTTCCTCGGCCATTGTCTCTCTGGTTCTGTTGGTGATGGTTGGAGTTGTTGTTGCCCATATACACACCTTGCATTGTCACCAGGGCCAACATGAGGTCTTTGTCTTGCTTGGCTGCGTTGATTTTTCCCTGCACTTTCATGATGTCTTGCGTGTCGTCTCATTTCTGCTGTGGAGGCCATTGCCATCCGACACAGCTCTTTTGAATTGCTTTTGAAATGTCACTGTCCAAGCCATCTAAAAACAAAGTCTTTAGGTAGTCATCGTACGGGTCCGACCCCACGGCTTCTCCTGCTGGTTCTGCTGCAGGGGGTCTTTTATCAATACCACCATAACGGTCAAAGCACTCCTTCAGCCGTACAAAAAATGCTTCCGTATTTTCATCTTTTTCTTGGGTGCACTGACGAATTTTCTGTACGTCTAGAGTTCGTGGAAACGCCTCAGAAAGTGCTGAAATGATTGAATTGACCTTACCCACATAATCAGCATTATCTTCGTGGCTGTACTCGATGTTCTTCAGACGGGAATCCGCGGGCCATTTACCTGACAGCTTCGCCATTTGGACTGGTCCGTATTTCAGAACCATCAATCTCCACAGTTCCCCCAGAGTCGGTCTAAACTCCTGGCAGAAAATGGCTAGATCAGCGCCCAGTTTTGCCCCACCCGCTTCTAGGTTAGGCAGATGTTGAGACGCGCTTTTCAGTTCTTCTTGTGTCCATGGTCGCATGACCAGAATGGGTCCCGCTGCTCCCGCCACCTCAAGCATAGGTGCCTGAAGTTCAATTTCGTTGTCATCCTCTTCGCTTTCGCTTTTTACCTCTGTCTCAGAGTCTGCACCGTCTTTCTTTGATCGGTATGGTCGGCGCGTTCGTTGCAGACGCTCCCGCCTCTTCGTTGACCCACTCAATTTGCGTTTCACGGAAGTTCGTGGGTGAATACTTAAGTCTCTCAGGTTTGATCTCACCATTTCTTCTATCTGCTCGAAGTTGTCCCTTGGCCGCTTTGCGCCGTAGGTGGTCCCAGAGCGTGTTGCTGATGTTGATGCTTCGTTGTTACTTTCATCTTGGCGAGGACTGTAGAGCGGTGGTGGTTGTAGGAGTGGAGCATTTGGAACTGCATGTCCCCGTGTCACTGCGTCAGCCGGAATCAGGTTAGGATTGCCAGGAGGTGGAAGATGAGCCGGATACGTCCCGTCCTCCTCTCTCAGTCTCGCACAGCAGATGTCAAAAGGGGAAGAAAAAGCAAAGTCAGAGCAGTCATTTTTAAGATTAGATAGCGCTTTTCTTGATGCGCTTTTTCTGTCTTCGTCAGAGAATGATGGTGCGATGGCTCGACAGACTTGTTTCTGTTGTCTGCGCGTCGCCTCTTCCAACCATCTTTCTATGACTATCCCACAGTATTTATAATGTCTTTCTTTGTTCCCTTTGACAACGTGATTCGACCAATTCTTTTTGGTTTTTGTCAAATGTGACACGCTTAAACCCCCATTAAACCCATAATTTTCTTTTAAATACGGCACATATTCATGATACCAACTTCCTATTACTTTGTCCATTATTTTGTATGAACCCTTCGAGAAATCAACCTGTTCTCCATCCTTCTTTTTTGAATTTCCGTTACCCATTTTTACTTAAACAATTTTGTTTGTTCAATTTCCCTATAATACTTAATTTTGTTAATTTATATTTGCGTATTTTATTTATTATTTACCTATCAATTTTTTCCTCGCGCGGTCACTCACGCTCTCCTCTTACGTATTAAATTTCCCTTGCGTAGCCACCACGCCCTGCCTTCATCCGTCGATGAAGGTCTTTCAATTTGCCTATATTCGTCAATATAGGTCTTTCCCAGACAAGTGCTTATGTCTGGTGTTTGAGAAATTACTATCAGGCTTATCTCAAACGTTTGGGAATTACTATCAGGCTTATCCCAAACCTGGCCTTTTAAGGAAATTTTAATACGTTTTCTGGTCTGAGAAATTACTATCAGGCTTATCCCAGACCTGTTTGGGAACTTACTATCAGGCTTATCCCAAACGTGACTCTTTAGGAAAAAATATTCAATACGCAAATATCAATCAACAAAATTTGTCTTATTTGCTACATAAGAAATTCTCTTCTCACCGTCTTGTGAGTCTCACTGCCTGTGAGTTCTTTAATCTTGGGATTGCGTCCACCTAGGTCGCCGCGAGGAGTTGAACAATTCTCTTTCCTCAAGCTTGAGGATTTTTGAGCCGTAGAGTGTTCTCTCGGGATGATCAGTCAACTGTTCTTCCTCACGACGATCATCGGTGTTGCAATCCCATCCTCGTCGCCATTTGTTGTGGAAATTATCAATATTCAAAAACCTGGATGAAGGAGACAAAGTCGTTTCTCAAATGATTAAACAAAGTATTTTATTTCATGCATGAAATAAGACGTTCCCACACAGACAGCGTCTGATATGAGAAGGCCCATGGCATTCTCACGCAGAGAGCATCTGACATGAGAAGGCGAAGGCTAGTCCCTTTCGCCAATGTTATATACCCTAACACATCCTGTGTAAAAAAACCTTTTGTTACCTTAAACCCAGACTTCTTAGCTCATGGTCTCATGTGCTCATGGTCTCATGTCCAACATAATTTCTATCAGACAGAACACTTGTCATGTCAGCAAAAGTGTCTTGCTTTTAGCTGCAGATCTTAACAGCTGATCGAAACTGCGCACACACATATTGTCAGCCTTCACATGACTCAGAGAACATTTCGTTCCTGAAAGTTTGTCCTAACTTTTAACATTTCTAAAAGCTTGGTTTTATATCTCTAATAATGTGCTTTTTGCTTATATGATTATATTCCTTTAAATGCTCATGAGTAAACAATACATCTTCAATGCTAATAAAAGTTGTACCCATACAAAAGTAAAAGAAACGCATCTAAATGTAAAATTTCCATAACAATATATATAAAAAATAATTATACACAATACACACATATATTATGTGTAAACAAACTTTTATTTTGGATGCGATTAATCGCAATTAATCGTTTACAATTTTGAACTTTTTGTTGATGCACACTATTTCAGTCTGAATCCTAAAGTCTGTTTTGGGGTCTTCAGTACTTGATTACAGTTCTGTGTGAATAACCACAAAATCAAGCAACAAATTCTAATGTAAAATACAGAAAATTATTGTATTAGAATTCAAATAAGACAAAGTATTCTATTTGGAAAAACTTGCTTTATAACACTAGTAATGAATATGTTTTTGTGCTTGCTTGCTTACCAAGGCCAATCAGTAATTTTCTATGTGCGTATAAGAAATCTCAAAAATATTTGAAGCCTTGAAGGTTCCTTTACATTGGATTGGCAAAACATAACTTTCATTAGCATTCCTTTCAACTGCTATTCACATTCTCTCCTATTAACAGCGGTGCTAATTCAGCTATGCAGCATTTGTCAATCAAGCCATGCAATCAGGAGAAACAGATTACCTGTGCAATCACGCAAAAAATGTTTAAGTGCAAATGTCACCATGGTAGTCTGTAACAGATTCACTGAGGGTGGCTGCTGAAAAGTTTAGTTTATCACTGAAACCTGCATGTGCCAAGAGAGCCTTGCAAAAGAAGAGAGAAGTCACAGAGAAGGTATTCCATTATAACGCTGCCTTCAAGCTCCTTATTATACAGTAAGAAGATATCAGTCAAGATCAGACAAGACTAATGCCTCTCATGAACTAACTGCCCCAAGGGTGAAAGAGGCAAGGATAATATACATATGAACCTCAAGGACAATATGAACTTCTGTCCATAACTCTAGATCTTTAGTAAAAAAATAAGTTGTGTCAAGTTGTGATTTTTAACAAGTCAAAATGATAAAAAGGTTTCTGATACTCTTTAACACTTCTAAGTACTCAATAAATTGAGCAACTGCTACTCAAAATGCTAAATTAAACCTTTTAAAAGGTAAACTTAAAATGAAAAGTTTTCCTTTGTTTCTATAAACTATAGTTTTTGTTAAGAAAAAGGGGAAAAATGAATCAGTTAATTCTGTGTACAGTAAAAATGTCATTAAAAAAGTCGATACATTCTGGGACGAGGATGAGATTTAAGGACTGAGGAAGTGAAGCAAGACATATTTGTAAAACAGAATATCCTGCTCTCTCAAGCATCACTTCAAAGCAACATCATGACATTATGGAATGACTTTTGTACATTTAAATCACTGAAAATTTGCTAGTGCGCTTTTCAATGTTTATACTGTTGCCACTAGGTATTTTGACTTGTTTTTATATCGGTAAATGTATTTTACTTGTACTTATTAAATCAAATTATCAAATCACCAAAACCAATTTTAGAAACATACTCAAGCAGTCTATCAATATAACTAGTTATCATCGATAAGTGTGGTAGCCAACGCACACAAAGACGACTTGAAATATCAAGCAAAAATAGTCTATTTAAATAGACTAAATTTACAGGAGATCACTAGAGAATAGTCAGTAACAGGAGATCGCAAACCTCACATACATCAACAAGAATAGACCAAGAACAACAGAGGACTATATATCCACAGGATAACTGAGGAGGAAAACAAGGCACAGGGAGGGACTAATCAATCAACTATGAATCAACAACAACATACTTATACTATCCCCTGAAAGTATGTACGGTTTATGTGAAGAAAAAAGGTACATAATTTTTGTTTAGCATAATAGGGCAAGCTTATTCATCATACTTCATCATAATTGTGTCTTTAACGGACCGCTCTGTCACCTAGTTATATGCACTCCATCACCGTTTAAACTGCCCTGTCAATCTTGTCACAGTAAAAAACCTCCACATTCAATTCATTTCATTTCCTACCATATCAGAGAGAAATGTAGTAGAACTCTCCTCATGTGTTTGCATAATGATGCATTTAAAATGTACCAAACGTATCCTTATGAAAGTTCACAATGCTGTTGCAGATTAAATATAATGTGGATAACATTGAATAAATATATTTTCGTCAGGTTAGATTTACTGATTATTACTCAACCCCCTTTATCTCACATCCACCATATCCACCATGTTCAATGCACAATGGGTTGTGAAAAATATTAGCCGTTATAGTTATAGATATATGTAGAGGGAGGCCACATTAATTAATTAATTAATTAATTAAAACAAATTAAAGCACTTTAAGGATCAAAAGTGCTTTATATGTTGTTTGATCTTGGTTAATAAAGACATTTATTCAAAAAGCAAAATGAACTGTTGAAATATGTGGAATACATTAATTCTTTACTTTTCTTTCTTTCTTAGACATCTTTAAGAAATGTATGTGGCATATAGTATCAACAAATGGAGCAGAAGTTTCAAAAGTTACAGTATACCGGTATTTTCATGATATATTTAAAGGATCAAGGAAAAGCTGATATGGCCCCTTTAATTAGAACAGTATCATGTCTTATTATTAGTGAACCTTGCTGTTCAATGCAAATCATTACCGAAGTACAGTATGTACTGTGTGAGTTCACAGCTGTAATGGTCATAAAGAGTCATTGCTAACTCTGTATAAGGATTTTACACTTTTCAGCTTATTAGTGAGTGAGTGAAATGACCTTAGAGAATATATAGAGCAAAATAATGGTACAGTGCTAAAGGGGTTAACCCACAAACACATCAGGCCTACCAGTGCACAGCCAGCAATAAAGGAGTACAATAAAAGGGCAAGTACTGTGTATGTAAAGCCTCATAAGATTTATGGTATAGGTGCTACATAAAGTGAAATAGTTTATCTCAGAACTAACACCATGAAACTTGTGAATGTGACTGCCATTTTTCTTGCCTGATGTCCCTCTGCATCCTCATTTTGCATTCAATCGGCATGTGCATTACAGATTCAGGACTGGAAGTCAGATGAAACGTCCTCCAATCTCTTGAGGATTTGTCCTTACTACAGGTAATGTAGGTAGCACCTTGTCTTTGTGGTGTTTCAGTTGTTCATCTGTAGCCTTTTGCAGACAGGCAATGAAAGAAAAGGGCAAGCCATGTGATTCATAACTTTCTCAACATGGGAAGAGTTGCCAAAATCAATTTCACTTCATTCGTTCAATCAGTAGAAAAATTGAGCACTCGGCTGTACTGACTTTATTATGATTTACGTAGTGGGAAATCTTTTATGTTGTTGTCACTGAGATTTTCATTTCTTGCTACAAATATTATGGCAATAGGGAAACATGCAAAGCGAAAATACAATTTAGAGTAATAAGCAGGGGAAGATGAGCAATACTAATAAACTAGCAAATTTAGAGGTGAGTTTAGCATGTACAGGAACGAAAAGATGAAAAGAGGTCAAAAGTGTGTTATTGTGTATGTCAACTCAAATAACAATCTCGGTCAAAAAGATACTTAAAGGGGTCATGGCATGGGTTTTTTTATTTTATTATTATGTTCCCTTAGGTGCAATTATAGTATTACTATAGTTTTTTTTACAAAAAACTTTTAAAATGTAGTGATTTATGACCTTTTCCCACCCTGTTTCTCATCCTCAGATTCAAACAGTCTGTTTTGGGGGTGTTTCCCCTTTAAGAGTTCAGTGTTAACGCCCACTGTTATGATTGGCTAACGTCAGTGCCTTTGCATCAATTATTAACACCCCCAGCCAGAACATTTGCGGATTCAGCGTATTTAAAAAGTAGTTTAAAGTTTTAAATACATTACTTACAGTTTGCGTCGTCGTTGTTGAGCCCAGAATAGTCGGCACGGACTTATCTTTGAGCAACAGTTTTCTGGCAAAGCGAGCATCATTTTGGGATTTGTTCTCAAAAGTGTCATCCTTCAAATGTATAGAACAAACGCTTAAACTAACACTGCCGTGACTGAGACATCCGCAAAAAAATAAAGTGCATCCATTTTTCCCTGACGACTGGATCTTTCGCAGCGTATTCAAAGATGTTGTTTGTCCACAGCCAGGAACAGCACATCTGCATGCGTGGCATCGTAATTTCCCTGTACACAGACCCACTCGCTGTCCGTCAACTGAACACTTGTGAGGCGCGCAGCGCGCGGGCGCGACAACGATACGAAATGAGCGTAGTTGTCTTGCGCTTAAAGCGTAGTTGTCTTGTGCTGGAGGCGGTCTATATGCAAACGCTGGTACGTCACTTCGTACCGTGACGTCACTTCTTACCATGGATCCAGAACGAGCTGTATTTAGAGCTTGATTAAATAAAGGATTCGTTTATAATGGGGAGGAAGTCTTAAGCTATGAAACTTGCAGGACGTTTTAATGGTACAAAGACCTCTTATATACCAAAAGATCAAGGCAAATTTGGTTTCTCATGTCATGACCCCTTTAATTATATATTCTAATTCTTTAAATCATTTACAAGCCTATATTTTTTTTAATAAAAGGACGTCATAATAGCCAAAAATACCTAGTTAAAATGTTTGTGGTTAGTGATATTTTTTAAAGCAATTAATTCTTTTTAGATAAATAGATTAGATGATAGATGGATTAGAAGATAGATGGATAGATAGATATCACTAAATCACTGTATATTAATCAATCCCCCATCAACAAATAGACAAAGTGATTAATATCAACCATAAAATAAATTCACATATCACTATTATCAAATAAAACAAAAAAAAGATCACTTAACATTTAGTTTAGTTTATTTGTTTAGCACATGTTTAGTACAAGTACAAAACTATGCCAGGAGGGAACGAAGCCACTCTAGGCTTGTACAGAGTTCCACTCCTACTCATATTAACTCATGAGACATGCAGACTAAACACTCAAAAAAACAAAAATAAAAAAACAAACAACAAACGAAACAAAGCGAAAGCATAAGCAGAATAAATAATAATAAATAAATAAAAAAACAATAAAAAAAAAAAAAATTCAATAACATACAAGATGATCAATCTAGATAATAATGTAGAAAAAGCAGCAATACCTAGAAAGGACTACATAAAGGCGTCAGGCTAACAATAGTAGTCTCTTCAAATACTTTTTGAAAGCAGAATAAGAGGACATTGATCGCAACGATGGACTTAATTCACTCCAGAGCTTAGGACCTCTAAATGAAATATTAAATTGATGTCTTGTAGTTCGTGTGTATGGTAAGAGTAAAGTATTATTGCTATGTCTAGTTTGATATGAATGTACATGTGAAATAGAGATAAACAAACTCTGAAAAGAGTCTGGTAGATCTTGTTTCCTATATATAAACTTATGCATAAGTAGACATGTTTGATAAATATTTACCTTATCAATAGGGAGAACTTTGAATTTATTATAAAGGGGTGCCGAGGGTGCATATCTATTTGAATGAGAGATAAATCTAAGATATTTCTTCTGTATGACTGTTAATTTCTTCAGATAGGTAGGATAGGTAGCTGCCCAAACAATATTACAATAATTAATGAATGGAAACAAAAAGCTATAATATAAGGTTAAAAACGCTGAGGAATGAACTAAAGGACAAACCCTCCTCAATATACCCAACATTTTAGCTGACCTCTTAGAAACGAAATTGATATGGTTAGACCACTATCTATAATGACTCCCAAACATTTGGTATGCTGAACCAATTCGGAATAGTATTGGGAGGAGTTTGGTACAAGTCGTTAGCCTGACTACGTCAGACTTCCTACTTCTGCTAATTTCATTTCGCTCCTGTAGTTAGTCTGAGATAGCGGCCAATCTTTCAGTTTTCCACCGGCCTTCAGACGGCCGGGCCAATCAACGAACAGAGGGCGGGCTGAGAGCTGTGACGTATATGCTAAGCGCCAAGTTTTACATTGTAGGTCAGAGAAATCGAAAACCGAAACGAGACACGGGATGCAATTCGCTCTGTTATGGTGAACCAGTGCCGCCGCTCCCACCACGCGCTGTGCGTAGGGCACCAAGAGCTGAAGGGGCACCAAAAAAATAGCGTTCCGGGAGTCTCCCGCATATTGATAGCGGCTCACTGACGCCCGCGAATTAGTTAAATTCTCCGGAGTTTAGAGCGAGCGCGCCCGCGAGACAGAGACTGTGCTACAAACCGCGTAGCGCGTGCACGGCAGAGAGGGAGAGAAAGCAAGAGACCGTGCGCGTGCCTCATGAAGCTTCTCGGGGTAGAGGGCATCATAAAGGAATTATGCTTAGGGCACAAAAATGGCTAGCAGCGGCACTGGCTGTGTTTAAAAGATCTAATCCTAAATTTGAGAGTTGGCTACAAATATTTTCTTGTTTCACTCTGTCAAAAATAAGTTTAGAGGCCGTGATCGTACCGTGGATGCGTAGATTAACTTCGCATAATCTGCAAAAGTCGTTTACACTCAGCCATGTTCACTCCGGTATTTCGCTCGCATCATCATGTGTTTATAGCAGGTTTACAGTGGAAGTTCGATCATAGATTTGAGTTCGATGCATGATGTCTGTGGTTCGATGCGGCTGTACAGGCGCATAACATACATCCTAACTAAACTTATCTGATTGGCTTACGGGTAACCAATGATTTTAAACTTCAGACAAGCACCCCCTAGCGAGAGAGAAAACACTTCTCTATTATGCCATTCCAGACTCTGTCTACGAAGCAAAGTGAAGTTGCAGAGTCTGGTATTGCCAGACTAACAAGTCGTGGCCATATCATTAATATAAATTAAAAATAGAAGAGGCCCCAAAATTGATCCTTGAGGGACCCCAATCATAATTTGTAACTTCATGGAGGTATAGCCTTCCAGGTATACATATTGCTCTCTATTAGCTAAGTAGCTTCTAAACCATCTCAAGGCAACATCCTCCACTCCGTATCTGCTAAGTTTGGCAATCAAAATATTGTGACTGACCGTATCAAATGCCTTACTCAGGTCCAGGAAGACTCCAAGAGCAATTTTTTTATTATCAAGAGCTGAGGAAATATAGTTCACAAGTTGAATAAGAGCATGCTCAGTAGAGTACCGCTTCCGAAAACCATATTGATGTTTGTATAAAATATTATTGGCATCCAGATGATTAAATAATCTAGAAAAGACAAGTCTTTCCAAGATTTTCGATATACACGGGAGAATTGATATTGGCCTATAATTACCAAATTCCTTGGAATCACCGGTCTTAAAAATTGGTATAACCCTAGCAACTTTCAAATCCCAAGGGACAATTCCAGTTTTCAGAGACAGCGACAGAATATGAGTAAGAGGTTTAATAATATAGTCAATTGTCTCTTTAATAAGAACACTTTTAATGCCATCATGACCATGGGCAGCATTTTTAAGTGATAAAATAATATTACGAACCTCTTGAACAGTTGGTGGGTCAAAATTACATAATGGAGGATATTGACCTTTGATTAAAGAACAAGGATGTATATCCGAACCATTAATGCTAGATGCTAGTTCAGAACCAACCGATATAAAAAAAAATCATTAAAGCCATTAGCAATATCAACAGGGTTAGATTTAACTGTGCCGATGGAATAACTCACTAGCCTGGCTCCGCCCTCCTACGTACTTCCGCTCAATTTTAATTTACCTTCAGTATACGTCTGGGCTTGCGGTATATTCTTGGGTTTTCTCCGATAAATTTTTTACCGGTCCAACCAGTGAACAGAGGGAGTGGCTGAGAACAATGACGTTGAGGTCGTGCGCTAGTTTTAGTTGACATACGTCACGAGACTCACGACCAAACGTTAGCGGTTAGCGATTGGTTATGGCAGATCCAGAGTGGCTCCGAGCAGATCCAATAGTTTTAAACTTTAACAGAGTAACCGCCTTCAAGGAAGTTAACGCTTGTCAATGGAGAGTGGCCAGACTCTCTGTACAAATGAAATGTAGAAGAGTCTGGTAGGACCAGGCTAATAAATCACTTAATAAGAGCATAATCTTTCGATAAATGTGTTGATGTGACATTTCGTGACATCTATGGTCAAGTGATATACCTTACCGCATCATACTGTTTACTTCTTTTGCAATCTAAGCACTATTGATTAAGGACAATTCGATGTAATGCTTCTTAAATTGAAAATGTGAAGCATTCAATAGTTCACAAAAATAATATATTAGCACATCCAGATCATTCTAGCTGGGCTAGGAGATTTCCTGTGACTGATAATAAAGTGTTCAACAAGAGGCTGGAATAAGAGTTTGAATTAGTACAAAGTACAAACTGGCCAGAAAGAAATGGTGGGGAACAGAGTTTCTCTGATGGGATGGACAGGCAGAGAATGAGTACAAGGGCAGTAGCCATCACTTCTTCGCTTTTATTCAGTCCCACTGTGTGGAAGAAAGAAATGAGCACAGTGTCCCCAAACAGGGTGCAATTCAGTGCCACAGAGATTGGACTGTTCTGAGACAAAAAGCAATATCACAGTGTATAACTGTACAAAATCATTGCATTCTGCATAACTTCTTGTAACAAAGGAACGCATGAAGACACCCTTATATGTAAATTTATGCCTTGCATCCATTTCTGCTGTGTAAAATCAGCAAAAAATATCCTATAGATAGCACATACTGTACTGTATAGACAGATGTGAAATAGTACTCGGGTTCTAAGAGGCAACCAGTTGCTCAAACAGCTAGATTTTACATCCTAGCTTTTAATAGCAGGACATCTGGCAAATTATGGCAGTTTGCTCCCTGTAGTGAAATTAGCTGAGATTTAAAAAAAAAAAAAAAAAAAAAAAAAAGGAAAATGCATTAGTATACAGAGTACATATCCCTAATAAAGCTGAGCTCTGGTGTTGAATGGAGGGCAACAGCTTCACAGCTTAATAAACCAAAATAAATCTGTAAACATCCACAAAAAAAAACAGCTCTTATAATGCCAGAACACATATGAATGCACAAACGAGGTGTTTGCTTAGTACTTTTTAGCAGATTCTTGATTGTAATCAGATTGTGCTAACATACCAGGTTTTATACTGCCATTCTTTTGTTTACCATCTATCCCATCGCTCTTTCACAGCGTATAATTTTAAGCTCACCATTTCACTTGCACAACAAACAGATCTTACGCAGGAACAAGCTGTTCCGCTCCCAATCAAGTTTAAAGGCACATTACCTCCAAACTGACATGGAGAGGAACATCTGCTCCACAAGTCTTCAGAGGAGCTGAAGAACGAGAGCAGACTCCCGAATAACACCCCCATGTGACCCAAGTGACACATCATGCAAATCCAAATGGATGCCTACGACTTTATTGGAAAAAAAAAAGAAAAAGAATAATAATGCGAATGCTCCACACTTGGAGGTTACTTGTTCGAAAACACCACATGGCACCATATGCTTGTTTGTCAGAGCCAAATATCTATTTATGAAAAGAAAGAATGGAGATACACATGAGTGTGTTCATTTTTAAAAGAATCAGGATTGAATTGGTGCTAAGAGGAGGAAATACTGTGGAGGATGTGGATGATCTATTACTTTATACTCAGGTGTATTACAAATGTGTGTTATCTGCACTGTTGCAGTTTTTATATGCCTGTTTCTGATCAAATTAAATATCAAAAAACTTTCTGGAAAACTTTAAAAATTTGGCTTTTTGAGGGAATCATTGAGTGAGTGCAATATCTATGGGGCGTCATGTATTGGAGCAGCTGTCACAGATGAGTAGTCCCTTGGACCAAATGTTGTCACTTCAAATACCAAAGGTCTAGACACCAGACATTATATTTTATTGCAATAAGTTCTTGCTAAGCTCTGTAAATTTCACTGCAATATACGACTTCCATGACTTCATAAAATCATATCAGAAAGCAGGCAATGTCTCAGGAGAGCTACAAAAAAGATCCCATCCAAATTGCAGAAATTGTTTTCTTGTGGAACATTTTACGGTTTCTTTGGAAGAACTAAGGGAACAGTATCCTTTGGAAGAACCAACGGCCTACTAAGAACAAATGCTTCTACTTTACTTCAGCATAGCTTAAAAGCAATGCATAGGAGATATGAACCAACATATTTATTTTAAAATGGTAACATGATGTTTTATCTACATCCAAATGCAAGACATTATAAAATACATTTACAGTAAGCAGAATCATAGTGAACACTTCAAAACTAATTACAAGTAATAAGAGTACTATTTGTGCAGACATATCAGCAATTGCACACATTCAACCACATGCAGGCCTTTTCTACTACTCTTACTTATAAATAATCTCTTCTTAATGCAATAATTTCCCTTTTAGCCATCTTTAAAAAAAGTAAAGTTGCCATATAAACAAGCAAACTCTTAAAGGTTCAAATGTTGCATGGTTGTGCCAATTAGCTTAATTTCAAGTAACTAACCTTTCGGAAACACTTTCAAGAATAACAAAGTTCTATTACATATTGGAAAACAGTACTGTCTAATCATTGAAAATGTTGCTACTATTAACCATTTGTTGGTTACATTACAATATTTGTGTTTTAACATTCTAGCTCTGGTGGACCAACATGAGCTTAAATAAGAATAGACTAAATAGGAAATGAGCTGTTGTGGGTCAGGACAGAATTAATAGGATTTATCCTTGTGAAGACAAAATCAATGCAGAATGTATTAACTGTTGAATTAAACTGGACCCTAAAGTCTTTTCACGACAGTTTGAGAGAAAAACAGTCTTATATCTGATATCTTACAAGTATATTGACACTTCTGTACAACTCATGTTGGGATTATGTGACATTTGACCTTTGGTTTGAGTAAACGAGTTTATGGAAGTCTGAATATTATGTGCTGAGAAAACACACCACGAGTTTAATGAATGGATGCCCAGAGAAAGTCGAGTGCTTAAGGTCAAAGCATTATTATAAATAGATATATATTTAAACTAAGTTTCTATAGTTAAACCTATCCCACCTATTCACATTCCTTGCATTTCTATTCAAGTTTCTTTTTTTCACTTGTTTTTGCTCTTGTTTATTGTTTTCCAGACCATGGAGGACTTTCAACGTGACCTTGTCTTGCTTATGGAAACGAATGGGTAGCCAATGTAATTGAGTAAAACAGAAGTAATGTGGGAGGATTTCTTGATATGTGTGAGGAGGACCTGGGCTGCAGAGTTCTGAATATATTGGAGCTTATTTAATATTGTAGTGGGTAAGCCAAAAAAAAGAGAGAATTACAGTAGTCCATAGGCGGGAAGTAATGAAAGCATAAACTAGGGTCTCAGCATCACTTATATTTAAGAACGGACGTAAACAAGCAATATTCCAGAGGTGGAAAAAGGCAGATTTGGTAAGTGATGAGATAAGAGGAGAGAAATAGGTTTTTAACAGTGGTGGAAAGTCAAACTGGGACACCAGCAATATTAATTGTCAATGTCAACACAGAGACGGGATGTAAATTGAGGAGAATCAACCGAAAGTATATTTGTTTTTTCTATATTTGTTATAAATGTTTTGTTCATCAGTTGGCATGGTTTTTGATTTGCCCTCTCGTTTAGTCCTTAGTGTGTCCATGTATTTATACTCTTGTGTTTGTTCGGTCTTTGTCAGATCTCGTCATTTAATAGTGGTTGGTCATTTTTGTTTCTCAATATCCTGAAGAAGTGTAATTTTGAATTTGTTTTTCATTAAAACTGCTGGCAAATAGATCCAGCTCTATTATTTCCTTCTTTATTTCAACCCCTTGCAGACAATACCACTATACTACAATACTTTGTAGCAAAGGTTTGTTAAGGGAAGGAGGAGGCGGGAACCGGCAAACGATAAACATAACTTTAATAATGAAATAAACAAACAACAAAACAAAAGTAAACAAACTAAATAAAAAACGGTAGCATCCTGTTCCCCCTGTATGTACTCATAGTTATTACAATAACTGGGTACTAATCCTGAACCTACCCCTAAACCTAACATTAAACCATGTGGTAACCTTATATTAACCAGTAGATAACCAGTATTAACTTTAGATAAGTACCCTGTAAGTACACATACTGTAAAATAAACTGTAACCACAACAAAACAAAAAAACATGTCGCAGGGCTGGTTCTCTCGAGTCTTGGACTGCTGTCACCACCTCCTTTTATCCTTCCGGAGCTCCACCGTGGGACGCTCATTAACACTCGCACCACGGCATCGCTCCGATCACACAGCTCTCAGTTCTCAACAGTTAGTTACAAACAAAGAGCCAGCCGAATCAATTAACATGTATCACTTTTAAGGATTAAATGAGCATGTGAACTAATATTACAGAGCAACATTCTGTAAACTTACACAATATCAAAGCTGATGCATTTAAATATAAGAATAACAGTATAGCCTAAATCATAAAGAGAGATAAACAAGAAAGTGACAACATTCACAGGAAGTGTTCTTTTGCAGGAAAACTTCTTTTACAGAGACTTTACAACCAATAAAATATCAAATGCACCTTAAGCCCTGAGAGGAGGGAGGATTTTGAGAGTTTATGAAATATTGTCACGCGAACCTTCAAAACAGAATGCATACAGAAGTTAAACTCTCTGCCTGTGCCTCATATTAAATCTTTGCACTCTGAAATAATGGTCAGATAAGCATTGCTCACGGTGTTGCAAAGTGCTCTAAGCACATCTATTCAGGGCCGTAAGCTCACAACAGAGCAAGCAGTAATACACAGGTTTGTTCCCATTTCCTCCTCCTGCAAAGGGAATACAAAATGTCAAGCAGCATTCTTTTCAAGCAGCTAAATAATTACAGCAGTAGAGGACACAGCAGGGGCAGAGGCCTTCAAAATAATGCTACAAGTCTCACCTTCTACTGTCATAGTGAAAATGAGAATCGACTCCTCCACAAATGGCTGTCTTTTATCGTGTTCACCTGCCAAATACTTTTTGAAAACATAATAATTGGATTTGGAAAGTGTAATGAATTTCCTCTGACATAGAATTTATTGCTGGAAAACACAAACACCAAGACTTGAAACTTCCAAACTGATTTAACCCTTGTGTTATGTTGCGGGTCAATTTGACCCGTTTCGATTTTCTAGTTGTTGGAAATACTGGTTAACCTATGTTTTTTTTCTTGATATTTTGTGACTTTTTCTCATTTATCATCATGAACATGCATGCAAAGTTTCAACATGCTGATGTGTTTTGACATATACAAACAAAATTACTATTACGTTCGTGATGTTCGCGGGTCAATTTGACCCGCATATTTTAACACTCTAAGGCAACTGTACCGACCCAAAATAATAACATTTAATGGTTATATTTTGTTATTGTGGCTTTTTACTACCTTATGAATCTAAAAAATTAGCTTGTCCATATTTATTTCAATACAGAAAAATATTTTGTCAGCCAGATTGTAAAAATTAGCTATCATTTATTTTTTCAAGCTACCTGAAATAAAATTAAACCTTTGTTTTTTTTCTTGATATTTTGTGACTTTTTATCATTTATCATCATGAACATGCATGCAAAGTTTCAACATGCTGATGTGTTTTGACATATACAAACAAAATTACTATACGTTCATATTATTACTAATAGTGTCAATTTGACCCTCATAGACAGCTATTCAAAAGAAACTGTACAGACACAAAATAAAAACATTTATTTTATGTATGGCAGGGCACTTGTGATGTGAGGTGTGCCCATCCAAGTGTGAGAGCAAAACCAGTACCATGTGTGAAGTGCAAGAAATTCATATGCAGAAAACAAAAAGGGGTGTACACAGAAATCCAACATAACACTTAAAGGCACTGATGGAGTAATTGTCCCGTAATCGCTGTGTGTAGTATAATCCACAGAACAAGGAGAACGCGTGACGCAGGCAAATAGGTACAAAGAGACTTTTATTCACACTACACATTAAACATTGGCGTTGATGACACCAAACAGAAGAGAGGGAACTGAGGGAATTTATACACAGGGAAACTGTAGGCATACCACGAAAGGAGATGTTTAGGATGTTCATGCAATGAGAGAAAATGGTGAGCAGGGGCTGTCAAACTCCAAAAAAATATACACATTTTTGTACTATATTCCAATTGTTTTAGACTGAAATTGACAATTTGATGAAAATGATTTACATTTTTGAGTGGATTATCTCTAAATTTAGTTCTAATCTATTTATTGTGGTGGCTTTATAATGATTAAACCAGTATCAGTGCCCTGAACTGCAGGAAGGGTTATTTAGTCTGTTTGTTAAGTTGAACACACCACTATGATCAAAAAGCATCACCGTCATGGAGATCAGTTGTTAGTCTGAAACAACCACAGCACTACAACAGTGACACAGATAAAGCAAATCACTGGGGCTTGAGCCTCCCTCTATCCTATCTTCTCTGGCAGTTCAATCTTGGAATTCCTTTTGAAGTGCATTGTGCAGCACTAATGTCGGTGTAATTTCAGTTCCCTAAAGCCATGAGTTGCCTTGAAAGTGTGGCTTCATTTTCTCTCTATCCTTTCATTGTAGATGCAGTAGGAGAGCGCTTGAGGAGCTGGCCCTGATCTCTGGGCTGCAGACTACACAGATCAAACATTTAATCTCATTTGGGGATATCAGGAAAAAAATATCATAGATAAGAAGTGCCTGGACTGACAGTGAGGAAGATTGATGCGAGTAAGATGCACATAATGTATACAATACAGACGTGTTCAATCACAACGGTAATACATTAATTCAGCATCATTCAATATTATAGGTTAGCCTCTTTCAATGTAAAGAGGTTTGCTTAGGTAATTTGGAGTTATGCAAAATTTAGAATTCAAGAATTGTCTCTCTTTCAATCGGTCTATCCATCCATCCATCCATCCATCCATCCATCTACCCCATCCATCCATCAACCCTATCTATCCAACTACCGTCTATCTCATATATCCAACTATCTAACTATCTATCTCATCTAACCAACTATCTATCTATCCATATCTTCTACCTACCTACCAATCTACCCATCCATCTATCCCTTTACCCATTAATCTATATATCTTCTACCAACCTACCAACCAACCAATCTATCCATCCATCCATCCATCCATCATCCCTCTACCCATCTATCTTTCTACCATCCATCCATCCATTTAAAAAAATTCAAACAAAGTTTAAATTGACAGGATTTTCTAATATAAAAAAAGAAGATTATTCTAAGTTTATTTTCATTCTACTTCAACTTGATATTCTGCACCCTGCCTCAACCCTGGCTTTATATGACAGTAAAGAATGTAATGGAACAAGTCTTGACTTGTGGTTTGCTTTGAAAAAAAAGGTAATCAATAAATCCATCCATCTGACCTATAAACTTTCAAACCTCTAGGCTTTTTAAACAACGTGAAGGAACATGTCTCGACTTGTGGTTTGATTTGAAAACCACCCTCAGCTGATATCTAACAGTAGGTTGTGTTCAGTGGGCCCTTGGACCTCTGGATTTAATCTGAACTCATATGATCAATCTCCTTGTCCTATACCCTACCACTGTGCCAAGCATGTCACCACAAGCCTTCCAGCACATCTCCAGACACACAAAACACAAAGCAACTCACTATCCCCTGACTCCTGTCTTCATTGTGCATGTAATCTGCTTACACAGTCTTAAAGCATCTTTCTTAGCTTCATTCTCCAATAGAGTTGACCCTGTTTACTAGCCTGTTATGACATTTAAAGTAGGTTAAATTCGCAAATGAGTCCTGCATGCAGTCAACAGGACCCAAAAATGACCACCAAACAATGTTTAAAACGGGTAATTTCCCAGATTTTGTGGCCTCACATTAAAATGAAAGATCCACATTAAAATTAAAGATGCAAAGGAGCTACAGCTGAGAAGTGAAGTGAAATATCTGTAAAACGATGCACTAAAGAAGCCCTAACTTTAATCCGCAAAGATTAGGCTACAATTGTAAACCAGCACAGCAGACAGCCATACAGAAGAGGCAAATGTGAACTCAAATGATGGGTTAGAAGGAGTCTTACTTTCATGGTGAGTTATAATCATAAAGTACTTTTAAAGTACTTCTAAAAAGCATTTCAGAAAGTTCTAAGCATTTTAGTATCTAAGCATTTTAGAAAGTATATGATATATCATAATATATCATATAACTGTTAGAATATACTGTACACAAAGTAATTTTCCCCAATAAGCACACACCTCTCTTTGGAGAACTAAATAAAATAACATAATTTTACAAACAACACTGTTTGCACATCACCACAAACTCTATTGATTGCTTTGTGCTTCTAAATGACCGTCTTAGAATTTGAATATAGCCTACACAGGAAAATATTTATGCGAATACACATACAGGTTTTTAAAATATTGACAATTTGCTGTAGAGTAAACACGAATAAAGAAACATTATTAATTAAGCCGATCATGCTCCTGTGCCATTTTTGATAAAATATTTACAATGCTTTCTATAGAAAATGTCTGAACATGTACAAAATATAAAATCATATAACCAGTAAAATATTTTGGTATAGAGACAGCTACATTTTTTTGATTAAAGGATACAAACTACTACTACAATTTATGCTGCAAATCTTTATTTTCTCTTCATCTTCATCCTTTCTCTTGTCTACCAATGGAGGGATCAGAGACTTCACTTTCAAATTCAATCCAATTTTAATTTCCACTAAATGATTATGAAAGTGAGCACAGAAACACTTCAATGATTCTTTTAAATGTACTGTAATGGGAGACTGAACAGTTTCTTTCTAGTTAATCCTACTACATTCTAATGAAGCTACTTACCCCTTTAAACCAAGCACGAGAAAGGAGTTCACTTTTTCTGGAGAGTGGAATTCGTTTATTTCGCAAAATCTTTCAAAAAGGCTTTTGATTGACACCAAAATATTGAAAGACATCGAGTGCTGATGGTGACAAACATGGCACAGAGATTAAAATATAAATATAAGAGGAAGTAAGCTGAATACTTTAACTGAACTACTTCAGGTACATTCTGAGTGTAGAGTATTATACAGCATTGCCATGCAAATTCTCTTAAAGATTGAGCCCCTTTTTAAAAGGAAAAGGAACATTCTGTCATCATCTACTCACTCTCATGTTTTTCTGAAATTGACTTTTGTTTTATGGACAAAAGTTGCATGGACTACAAAATGGCATTTGATGCCAGATGCCACTGGTTCATAAGCAAAGGTCAATTCAATGGTCCTTTTTTGATTTGGGAGGCAGTCTAGGAAGATTTCCAATAAGTAAATGATGGCAGAATTTAAATTTTTGGTTGACTTGAACTATAACTTTTAAGATATAAAGCTGATTAATTCAGCTTTACCTTTTTATAAAAGGTATCTTTTTGTGGGGTAACGCCAGTGACTTTATAGGGAATAACTGAAAACCAAATACATGCTAACAGTAAAAAGTGAATCAGTCAGTGATCCAACCTCTCTGATTAACTTTGAATAATCTGTCATACCATGTTTCCACTACATCAGAAAAAAAAGGAAATATTAGCAGGAAAAAGGAGAGCAGGGAAGCTCTCGGTTTGGCAGGCACCATAGGCCCTAGATCCGCTCCAATCAATTCCCAATGCGGACAAAATCAAGTCCCGCCCTTAATTTTTTTCTTGTTCGAGAAGCGCCACTTAGAAATATGTCACAATAGGGAATTTCATACCAACTTTAAATACAACAGCTAACATGAACAAACAATAAGCAATTTATAAATTTTTGTCAATGTTAAAAAAAATACAGTTGTTCACTTTGTTCATGTTAGTTCACAGCACATAAATTAATGTTTTTATTCATTATTAATTTAAAAATCTAATAAAAGTAAATGTTGAAATTAACATGAAGTAAGGAATAATTGACAACAGGCCGTTGAATTATTAGAAAAATAATGCACACCTGAGGTGGTAATGCGGTCACGACGCGAAGCGGAGTGGCCGTTACACCTCGGGTGTGCATTATTTTTCTAATAATTCAACGGCCTGGAGTCAATTATTCCGCTTATACTACAGTTACCACACCTCGAAATATTGTTCAGATGATTTATTTCAAGACGTTTGTAAAGTTTTTGTCATTAAAACGCTCTTGTATGTAGGACTCATTCCTTGCTCATCTAAACCCATGCTCCGTTACTAATTCCAAAACGTTATTTTAGAGTTAGTAACGGAGGTTTGAGCCGCTGATAGCAGAGTAATGCTGGACATACTCAACGACTAGAAACATTCTCTGACTGTGAATGCAGCAGATTTTAAACACCGCTGTGAACACAGACTGAACGCGCTGAAAACGCGTGCATGATCAGTCATAAGTATCAAATTACATTCATAACCAGCCTTAGAGAGAAGCATGTGCGTCAATATTATTATTTATTTATTAATTCAATTCGTTTTAATTAATTCGTTCATTCTTTTTTTCTATTAGTGACAGTAGACTAGACTAATAAATGAAACACAAAGCCCTTTTAACAAGTAGCCTATAGGCCTATCAATTTTATTTATTTGTTATATTATCTTCAATAATTACGAAAACCCGTGCAACAGGACTATCAATTTATTTAAATATTCAGTTTAATTTTCTATTGATTATGTATAGGACTGTAGCCTATACTTTATTTATTCAAATTAAACTGCATGTTTCCATTGATTGTGAAGTTAGACATCGAAAATTGCAGATCAAGCGCATGGGGCTGCAGTTTTTCTTGTTATGAACTGTATCCTATTTTCCGTTATTACAGTTGACTACGCGAAGTGATATGGAACTGTGATGAGGCCAAGACCTGCCGGAACTACTTTAGCCGTGCGGTTCCCTGAAAATAATTGCACACCGTAGAACGTTTGTCAACCAATCAGATTCAAGCATTCAACGGCCCTGTAGTATAACTAAGATTAATCAATGCTGATAAATAAGTAGCCTACTGTTCATTGCTTGTTCATGTTCAGTAATGTAGTTAACTAACATTAAATTAATCATTATTGCAGAATATTTTAAAAACAATACAAAGAAAGCAATACAAAGAGCTGGACCAGACCAGACTTATCTTCTCTCAGGTCAGCAGGAGCACATTCTCACTATGAGGACATTACTGTAATAAGACTTAAGTATAGAATGAGGCAGACAGCTAGTGTGCAGTGCCGTCATGAATAAAGCAATATAGACGAGAGACTACCAGCAGCAAAACATGGTAAATAAGATGTGCTGCCTAGAAGGCAAAACTTACTCATTTATAAAACTATGATAATTAAAATGGTAAAAATAAATATGGTATGGTAGATAGGTTAGGGCAACAACAACTCTGGCTATGATACCGGTTTTTAGAAATTAAAAATACAGTTTTGTTTTTTAAAAAATACATTAAACTCACAAATAAATATTGGTGTTAGAAAAAAAAAGCATTAGCATTTTCTCATACAGGGTATGACTTTCAAACATGGGAGCCTCTGTGGAAAGGTAAATGACAGTGGGGTGTTTGTGGCAATGTTGAGACAGGAAAGCTAAACAGCCTCTTTTACCTATAGTGTTCTCTTAACATATGGCACAGCAGGAGAAAAATAGACGTGTTTAGAATATGACAGGTAACATCAATCAGGTAGAAGCCCGTAAGGCAGCACACATTGGGGGGAACATGCAGCTCCACACCGGGAAATTTGCACCTCTCCGCCCAGTCAAAGCATTTCGTGTGAATACTGACAGACTCCTAGTCAAATAGGAGCAAAACCAAGGTGCACTATCACTGCATGCTATGCTTCCAATATTTCATGCTTTTCCATTTTAAAGGCTTGGGAATAAATACAATTACCTTTTACAGCTCACTGAACCATATTTTTGAGGCACCGATTTGTTAGAACCATAATCATGAAGCTTTAGAAGACCAAATATTAAATTGGTCTACAATAATAAATAAAACAGTAACAGTAGAAAAACTTTCAGTATCTTCATCCCGCACAGTCTGACAGCAGCAGTCTGGCTTTGCAACTGCACTTACAAAAGGCTGAGATGCAGTGCAGCCTTATATACACAGTTAGTTAGTCCCAGGGACCAGCTGTTTGAAGCCCCCTGCTACGCATGTTCTAAAGCTCTGACTATGTTCCTGGAGGGCCAATCACCATGTGACAAGAAAGTCAACACACAGCGCTGCTCCGCAGGGAGGACGTCACTTACTTTCAGATACAGTCCCAGTATGCTCAGCCTCAGTTCACTGGCGTAAATGAGTAATTGCACCGAAATCATTCAGCTCTCAGTGCATGTTTCCCCATGTAATATCTATGATGAGATGATAGAAGGATTTTATCTGCAATTTAAATCCTTAACCACCGGAACAGCCATTTAATGTATAATATAATACAAACTTCCACAAAGGAAAAACGTTCTAAGCGTATAGCGCTGACTTCAGTTACCTGGATGAGCCTATGTTATCAGTTTTTTCCGATTGTTATTGGGGAATAACATTCCGCTGAATGGCGCGATTGACCAATTAGAATCAAGTATTCCACAAAACCATGTAATAGCAATTCATTAACATCAACCTACAGTAGATGCCATTGGTTTGGTTTGGATTGGTTTACAGTAAACCAATCATTTTAGCAGACTTAATGCATATATTTTTGTAACTGCATTATCTATTAATGAATTTAACCGTATTGAAATGCAATACCATTTTCTTTATCTAGCGGTTTATATACCATTGTAGTTTCTCCATGTTTATTTAACAATGTTTTTAAAATATTCAACTCAAGAACAAAAGGTTGAACATCCACTTATTTTGTAGTCGCCGTTGGATTATTTTTCATTGCCGTTGACATTTCACAAGCTACCTCGACCAAATTCCCAGGATCAGTCATCTCTTATTGGTCTTACTAGTACAGATTAGGTGACAATTAGTTGAAAATGTCACCTTGTCTTCTGGTGTTAGCTTGGTGCATTTATCTTAAAATGTTCCACCAGGGCTTAGTTTCAGTGGATTTTAGAAAATGGCACTACCTCATGTCTCTATATCAATGCTTGCTCATCCTCAGCCTGATCCATAAAATCAGTCATGAGAGAGATTACTATCATATGGCAGATCACTTACATCCATGAAATCTCTCTTCTCTCAAAGATTTCTATTACTGTTCTTGCCTTTATCTTTATAAAGGACTGGGAGTGCCATGTTAATAAACACATCTGTCATTAAAAGCATCATTAAATATGCCAATATATCTTCCAATAAATAAACATAAATATCTAATTCAATCATAAAACTTGGCAATCATTAAATAAATCAATAATTTCATAAATATTTACGAAAAAGATATGATTCACCAAAAAAGGGTTAATTACACATTACACAAATTACACAAAATGACAAATAATTTTCACATTTTAAATCCTTAATATCCGTCATTCACCCAACTACAGAAGAGTCAAGTTTTAAATAGGAAAAATATTGAAACTTTTTGGTCATTTGTTTGAGAGAGATGCTAACGGTCTAATCAGATTCAATGATCTATGCTAAGCTATGCTAAAAGTGCTACCGCCAGACCCAGAGATCGGCTGAATGGATTCGAAAACCGTAAAACTCAACTGTTGAACTCTAGGGGAGTGTTCCTTTAAATGTGTCAAATATATATATATTTAAAAATTATAACAAAAATAAATTATATATTACAAGTTATTTATTGAAATATTTCTTGATTTATTTATGCTTTTAATTAAAGAAATATTTAAAAGGGGCAAAATGTAAGAATTGTAGTGTATTAAATGCTTGCAATGAAACCTAAAAAACAAGACCATATCTGACTTCCTGGGTTGTCTATAGCTATGTTTCCATCCACACGTTTTTATCCGAATTAAGTGATATCAAATGAAAAATGCCTTATGGAAACAGTAAAATTCGATTGAATTTCATGAATATCGACTCAAATGAAATGGGTTCGGTCTCATCGGATTTTATCTTGATCGATATACGGCTTATGCGAGAAAGGCTGATGGAAACATTTGCCAAATAAATAATGAATCCATTTTGTCTAGCAAAACTTTGTTCGCAAATGTTGGCTTGAATATTCTGCGATTCAGTGCGAAAAATGAATGGAAACACCTTAAAATGTCTCAAATCAATTCGATATACCAATTTGATCACAAAACAGCATGTGACGTCATTACGCACAGGTTTTTATTCGCTTTAAAGCCGTTGGATGGAAACACACTTTCACCAGCTTTATTCGCAAGAGTTTTTTTTACCGAACTTCAGATAATTCGATTGACAAGTGGATGGAAACTTAGCTTATGTCTATGGAATCATGTGCTGATTTTAACGTGACAAACGTTTTAGCCGGGAAAATTAAAAGGATGTGATAGTTATGCATGCTCCCAAGAGCCTCTATTACGTTCTTTGATGCTTAGGCCTATACAGAGTCCAGGATAATGCAGAACGAGCTATTCTGAACTGTAATGTTAATGTGTCATGCAAAGAAAAGGGATTAATTCAAACTAGTCTCACATAGCCAAATCTATATAGTCTATAGTCTCAAATATACCGTACTGTCAGTGTATACTTCAAACTATCAGTGTAATTTTAATGATCTATCGACATAATTCTGGTGAATTGCAGAGCTGGTGCAATATCCACATCCCTATGGTCTGATGCTTTTTTAACTGCTGCTTTCTCACTGCTGTCATTTTTTGTTGTGTTAATTTTGTTACTGAGAGGAAAGCGCGAAGCACATATTGACATATTCATCTAAATGTGAACGGCGTTGGGGTGTTCATTAACAATACGTTATATCACTGCAAAGGTATTTCCAACTTCTTTTTACCCCTAAACGAAGAACGAAAAAGAACTTCGCAGTGAGTATAGTATATTGTGGTATTGAATCACGTTCAGTCTCTTGTATCTTATGTGTGCACGAATGCGAGCACAAGCAATGAGTTGCTGGCTGCAGTTCACTTAACGGCCACCGGTGTCGCTAATAGCAAGGGTTTTTGAATTCTACATAGCCTCTTTAAAGGTGCTATATGGAGTTTTCTACTAAAATGAATCCATTTTTTATTACCTGTGTGTGAAGGGGTTGTAATCTCACAATAAAATGATCCACTTGGTGGGTTTTGCTATTACCTCTGAAAGCAAGTATTCCTATTTATATGTGATGCTCCGGGTCGGATTTGCCGCGAAATCCAGTGACGTGACTGAGACCTGCATGCGCGCTCCCGAGCGTCTCGCCTCGTCTACTGACTTTGCACTCAACAGCGACGACACTGCAACTTTATGACATGGAGTCTACTAACACTAGGAAACGACTAGCACAACACAGACTCCAACACAAACTCCACACAATAATAAAAAACAAAAAAAAGCACGCGCACGAGCACTCGCTTGTAAACGTATTGGTTGCAATCTGAAACATCACCGCTAGATGCCACTGAAAACTCCATACAGCACCTTTAATGATATTGCACTACAAATACTCTATATATTTTCACCTGATATACGTACAAACAATGACATTTGTTTGAGTTCAACTTTTCGATTCCAAATAACCATCACAACAACTATCATATCTTGGCCCTCCTGCCGCATCCTTTCCAGGTCACAGAAAGATATCTTCAGTCTTCAACAAATCAACACTGACACATACTGTGTAACAAAACCCTGCAATGCCATATGGGAAATCATTTGTAGCCACAAGGGTAGCCCACACAAAAGAAAAGGGTTTGTGCCTTACAACTAAAGGCAAACAAGGATGCAAGAGCCAATTCCGGTTATGTATCTACAGGGATACATGAAAGAGGTCCTTGTGTACCCAATTTTACACGGTAGAATTCTAAAAACATTTGTATATCACTGTGAAACAATAGAATTGAATGTGTGGAGGAAGGATGAAAAAGAGAGACATGAAACAACAACCTTCACAGTCGACCCAGGAATTTGAATACCCACGACTCACAACCCAGGAGGTACAATCGTAACGAAAGCAATTCAGCAGCAAAGGTGGAATATGTAATGCCAACAGGAGAGTGCTCACTGTTTTCCCAAACGGACAAAAGTGATGCGCGAGTAAAACATGCATTGCATTTCCATAGCATTTAGACAATGTCTCCCTGCTCCCACGATGACCTTCAAGCATTTACTGAATCCAATGGTGGGGCGGAGTAATATATTCTCATATGCGTGGTGATGGCGAACACACATCACATACGAGTGGCTGTCTTGCAAAAACATATGCATGCATAACGCTTTTGTCAAATGTGATTTTTTTTTAACATTGCAGCGACTGCTTCAGCTTGTTTGCTTTACAGATTAGATGGTAAAACAGTCCTGCTTTATGACAGAGAGTCTATATGCAGGTGCTGAGTGAGGAGACGTGAAGGACTCTCCATCATCACATTCCTGCTCGAAGGCCTCTGGAGTCTCAACATTGAAACCAGCTGGTTTAAATGTAAATACAAGCACGACCATGTGCTACATGTAAATGTGAAATTCCCATCAGCACACGCAGTCTCTGTTCAGCTTGTTCGCAAAAAATCCCACCTGAATCCTTAACGACTAATTGCTTATTTTTCCAACAAATTAAATGAGCTGAGTTTGTGAGCTATTGTGACCCCACTCCACTTATCCTTGGAAGATGGGTAAAAGTAGGGGTGGGCGAAATGTAAAAAATATCATATCACAATATTTTTTCACAACAATTCTTCAAATTCTTCTGACTCTCGCATGCTTTTCAAAACCTTCTCCTCTCTTCTCAGCCCTCCCCGTCCTCCTTCATCAACCCTAACAGCTGACGATTTTGCCACATTCTTCATAAATAAAACAACAAACAACTACTACCTGTCCGCTTGATCCTATTCCCACTAATCTACTTCAAGCCATTTCTTCCTCAGTTGTACCCGCATCATCGACACCTCACTTCATTCATACTGGTACCTTTCCCACAACATTTAAGCAGGCTCGGGTAACCCCACTGCTTAAGAAACCCACTCCAAATCCAGCACATCTGGAAAATCACAGATCGGTATCCCTTCTTGCATTCGTCGCAAAAACACTTTGTTTTCAAACAGATCTCTTCCTTTCTTACACAGGACAACGTCCTGGACAACAATCAGTCTGTTGTTTCAACCAGTTTCAAAAGCGGACACTCAACTGAGACTGCCCTGCTCTCAGTAATTTAATCTCCGAGACTGGCAAGAGCAGCTTCCAAATCCTCACTTCTCATCCTGCTGGATATATTTGCTGCCTTTGACACAGTTAACCACCAGATCCTCCTGTCATTAGGGTGTCGTGGAGGGGTGAGGTGTCTAGGGGTGCTTTCACACCTGCCTCATTTAGTTCGGTTGAATTGCACTAGAGTTCGTTGTCCCCCTTGGTGCGGTTCTTTTGCGCAGGTGTGAATGCAGCAATCGCACTCGGGTGCGCACCAAAAGCGGACCAAACAAGCGTATCAAGACCTCCTCGTAGAGGTGATCTCGGTACACTTTCAAACGAACTCTGGAGCGGTTCGTTTGTGGAGAGAACGTGATCCGACCTCGAACAGACCCAACTGCCAAAGAACTGCACATTTTTGGACTAAACCAGCTGCCGTAGTCATCTGCGCTGTGCATTATGTCACTGTTTAGCAACATTAATGCACGCCTCCACCTGAAGTGACTTGTAATGCGCCTTCGCCGCGTGCAGTGCAATAAAAACATTATTTTCAGGCCGCATCCTCACTTCATTCTCAAATGTTATTGTTTGCCTAAAGTGGTGTAGACAGACTATATAATAAACTATGACCAGGGATACATCAGCCCACGCAGTCATCTCTCCATAGTAAAAAGTAGACTCTCCGAATGCAACGTAACACGAGGAGAGTAAAGATGGAAAGCTCCTAAAGCTTGTTTCCATATAAATTCTAAGTCTAAGTTATCATGCTTTTCATTGGAATTACAAGTTCGTGACATTTCCTCATACGGAGTCAGTTCATTACGTTGCATTCGGAGATCGACTACTTTTGACTGACAAAATTCCAGCCACCGGAAACACTAACGAGAGTCGTACAAAACCTTTCTTTTTAGTAAACTTTGTGTACACAAACAATGTTGTCAATGCTCGAGTTCATGTGTAGAGCCCCTGGTGATACTTCAAGCACAGTTTCATGTTGTGTCGAGCCTCCTTAGTGTTTTAAAAATAGCATTTTGATGGTGATTTTTGATAGTGCCCCTAGCACTCCCATTCAAAAGGCATTTTGACCAAAAACAAAAATAGGGTAAATCTTAAAAGTGCCGATTCCATTCTAACTATGCTTTTACACAAATGTTAGACTCGAATAGATTAACAAAAAGAGCCTATAGGTTCAATTTTGGCGACATTTACCCTTTAAGTTGTTTCCAAAATTAAATAATTTGCTTTTATATTATACTAAAGAAAAAGCTAATAATTTGAATAATATCTGGAGAATATTTACTTTGTATTAAGTTGACAGTGAATCTTTTTTTCTACACATTATTAGTGTAATATTAGATGTATAAACCTTTAAGGATTTGTTTTTAAATTTGTGCTGTTTATAACTAGGTCTTACAATAGAATAAAATAACTGTTATCATTCATGATTTCCAACTGAAAGCAACATGTATCAATAAATAAAAATCAGTAAATGCATTTAAAAAAATACTGTTTAAAAATAATTTTCTCTACAAATTTCCACAGACTCCCTACCACTCCTTACACCCATTTGAAAACTTCTGCATTAGGTGACAGAGAAATATGTCAATTTTTTCAGCCATCTTAACATTTACCTTAACTAACTCTAGAATAGAAAAATGTCAGAATTGACATGTAAGGTGATCGATTTTGATGTATTGTCATTACCCTGGGAAAGTAGTCAGATTTCATACAGCAAAACAGTAAACAATCTATGACTTCAGGACAGACGATCAATGAGGGGTCGTTATGCATACATGACACTCTTTTTTAGACCCTTAGGAGTGGCTTGTTAACATTGTGGGAGGATTTGTCCAGACAGCATTAATATTGATCAGAAAAAAATCACTTTGCAGCATTTTTCTTCATTCCCCAGCTATCATTTTCACATCTGTGCATCTGCCATGTACGAACACCCAAACAAACCTGACCGAGTAAACACTGTGGAATGAAAGTGACAAAATGATGTTTAGCAGAGTAAAATTCCCTT
Organism: Phoxinus phoxinus; assembly: GCF_949152265.1. Classification (NCBI taxonomy): domain Eukaryota; kingdom Metazoa; phylum Chordata; class Actinopteri; order Cypriniformes; family Leuciscidae; genus Phoxinus; species Phoxinus phoxinus. The sequence continues at coordinate 15,927,520 of NC_136878.1, read as the reverse complement.
GCCTCTTTTCGTTTTTTCATTTCCAAAAGCATCTGCTAGGTTGCAACAAACAAGGGAAGATAAATTGTCCATCAACAGCTTTTGTGGGGAAGATCTGCAGATTTCTTTCCTTTCACAGCAATTTATCTGAGTTCAGTCTAGCTTAAGTCAGATGGAGGTTTTATTTCTTCAGTCATGAAAAGAGGGAAGAAAAACACAAGCTAGTCAGTTCCTGAACGATGATGGCCAATAAATGAGCTTCAGTTGCAGTTCATCTGAAATCCGCAAGCTTTGTAGGCCAACTGTCCCTTAAAGAGTCATTGGCTGCAATCAGTCTAAAAGACCCAATTAAATATTCTTGGGAAATGGGTCAGCTGCCATCCTACAACATGGAGACATTTAATCACATTTGTTCTGGTGTCTCTATCCATGTCTGTAATTAGTCACCATCAACATTAAAATAACCCCACTGTTAAAGATACAAAAAGATAACACTGTCCTGTAGCCGTCTATAAATCGTGGCTTGGTGATCTTACTCAAAACAGTAACTGATTTTTTGCACTATGGCAATAGGGATATCATTCAGGGTTAATATCATGGAACATCTCCACCACAAGATAAATCAGGCAGACTTAAATGTGTTTCTGGTGTATTATTCACTTCAATTATAAGGTACCTGCTGATAGAAAAAAATCTATGATAAAAGATGTTCTAAAGAAGATTTTTTTTTTTCTGAGCTGTGAGAGGGAGGACAGGTGCTGAAAAACACCACGAACCAACTGGGGCAAAGCTGCATTAACCCAAGTTCCCCCATGCTAACATCAGTCCCTTATTCATCTGTGTTGTTCTATCTACAGTGTACACTTCTGTTTAAAAGTTTTTTAAAGACAGTAATAATTTTATTCAGCAAGGATGAATTCAATTGATCAAAAGTGACAAAAAAAGACACTTATGATGTAACAAATTATTGATATTTCAAATAAAGGTTGTTCTTTTGAACTGTCTATTGATCAAAGTATACTGAAAAAAAATGTATCATGGTTTCCACAAAAATTATTTAGGATGTTGGAGTAGTGTAAACTTTGAGGCCTCTCGCAGTTCAAACAAACATGGCTGGGCAACAAACTCAAGCTCCTCCGACATTTTAGACTTCTAATTCGTGACTAGCGTTTTGTTTTGCTCTATCCTCTGCGCTTCCGCGTTCGTCATTACGTTGTGCGTCAAGGTCAAGTTTTAATCTTTCGCCGTAAATCGATGCGTAGGACGTCTGCCGGAAGTTAGTTATTTTAAACGTCGAAAACGTTTTAAATATGGATTTTTTTTACATGAACGCATCGCTTTCATAAGCTTGTCTTTAAGGTTTTTTGTTGTTTGGAATGTCCTAATTTTGAGGGGAATGAATGATCTTGACATAAATTGATGTAGCCAGTAATGATTTGATGCCAAATTTTGATTTGCAGAACATATCCCAGTCTCCTACACACAGCTTACTCTTATTATCTTTTTTCCACTTTCATATAGCCTAGTCCTGGTGATGATGGACAGCTGCAGGATATGTATTTGGGAATGAAGATATACCAAGTTGTTTTCCAATCTACCCAAGGGAAGCAAAGCAACAGATCAGAGTTCAGTTTCCTGAGGTAAGGCAATCAATACGCTGACAAACAACTGGTGAAAGCAGAGTTGAATACACCATTCAAATCCTGAAAGATGAATTAATTGTGTTGAGTTTGCTGACCCTAGTGTTTATTGCCTCTGCAGAGGGCAGGGAGTTCACATCAAAAACAACAGCATGTGAGCAAGTCCTGCTGTAGAAAATATGGCCACAATTCAACAGTGAGTAGATGTACATGGGTTACAAACCATGTGTCTTGGGCTGCACCATCTGTTGTTCACAAAAATGGCAAGTCCACCTCCTGTCTTCTAGCAGATCTTGCTCACACATCTGTGTGAGTGAACCATCAGTGAGCAGGGGTTAAGGATGTAGAAGCAGCTTTATTATGTGACCACAATATGCACACACTGACAAAATTCACTAAAGAACGAAACGCATGTCATGATCACAATCATCATGTGGATTAAGAAAAAGGCTGACTGTGGGCACTCCTGAAAACTAACTCACAGTGACAATTAGCTAGTTAATAATCAGGAGCCAAGTACGCATTGGTCTAAAGCAATATTAAGCCAGCTTTATGTTTCCGCAGATTTTTTACATTTTCCTTTATTAATAATGAATGCATAATTAATCTGGAGATTTAACTTCAAGACTAAATAGAATGTACATTACCATTCAAATGTTTTGGTTGGTAAGATTTTTTTTAATGTTTTTAGTCTTTTATGCTCACCAAGAAATGTTATTACAATTTAAAACTAAATTAGTAAATTCGTAAACAAACTTTGAAGTTGGCTTAAAAAAAAAGTCTAGTCTGGAAGTTTGAAATAAATTTGACAAGCCTAAAGTTTGAATTGTTGAAATTAAAATTTGGGATAGCAAGGGAACACATTTCTAGCATGATTTACATGGTTAGCATGTTTTAACATAATTTTAACATGTTGCTAACATGTTTTATCATGTTGCTAGCATGATTTAACAGGATTTTAACATGTTGTTAGCATGAATTAGCATGTCACTAGTATTATTTGTTAAGCATGTTTTAGCATGTTGTTAGCATGGATTAACATTTTGCTAACATGATCATTTTAACACTCTTGTAGCATGAATAGACAGACAGACAGACAGATAGATAGATAGGTAGATAGGTTTCATCTTGGTATTCAATCAAAACTCAAATCAGAGCTGTAGCCTATTTTAATATTTAGGCTACAAGTAAATATATAGAGAAATATTCATGGAGAAACAACTCCTCGTAATTCACAGCTTGATAGCACGTAAACATTTTTGCGTGATTGTCAGCCTCTGCTTTTCCACTACAGGTGTTCCGGTGTGATGCGCCGCGCCGTTACTTTCAATTAATAAAGGTAAATACTACACATTTCTGGTGTTTGTTTGGGGAATTCTAAATCCCTTCAAACCTTTCAATACAAAAACCACCTCAGATTCCTTTTAATCAAGGCACAAATCGTAAAAACAGATTAACACTATCTGTTCATAAATTCTGATTGGGTGGGCAAGGCAGACGTTTGGGTGTGCTGTTAACATGAATTAGCATGTTGCTAGCATGAATTGACATTTGTTAAGCATGTTGTTAGCATGGATTTGCATGCTGCTAGCATGATTTAACACACATGTAACATGAATTAGCATGTTGCTAGCATTAATTATCATGTTGCTAGAATGATTTAACATGTTGTTAAATTGTTTTAATATGTTGATAACATGATTTAACATTTTGTCAACGTGAATTAGCATTATGCTATCATGTTTTAACGCGCTGCTAACATGAATTAACATGTTAACATGTTTTAACATGCTCCTAGCATTAATTAGCCAAGGGGGTAATCCAGCACCCGGAAAGCGTACCTTCCATGGGGGCCACCATTGGCTAGCAAGCCATCACCTGCTGTTAGCATTCCATTGACTCCCATTAATTTTGGCGTCACTTTGACAGCGAATAAATTTACATCTGAGGCGTTTAAAGACTCCATTTGTCCATTATTTATTTCAAAAGAAACACGACAATGTATAAAAGGCTCGATTACCTTGTATCTTACGTTATGGCCCCATAAAAGCCGTTTTTGTAAAAAAAAGTCTAACGATTGCATCATAACCACGTGACTCTCCGTCGCACAGTAGAGAAATTACCGTAAAGACAGGAGGAGAAGCTAGCAGGCAATCGGGAGGACGTGGAGGCATAAATTCAAGGGAGAAGCCCATAGAGAGTGATAAAGTTGCTCCTGCTGCTAGTTCATGGACGCTCATGCTCTCCGTCTCTGCGAGATACGGAAGGGAATAATTCAGATTTCTCTCGGCACAGCTACTAAAAGACTTACAACTGTCAGACAGGTTGCTCACGTCACATCTACGTCGTCAAGCTCAGTTTGAGGCTGCGCAGTACGCTCAGCCATCAGGAAGTGAGTGCTTCTAATTGACTTCACTTTTCTCCGTTGAAGTGTATGGGGTAGCTGTGTCCATTTCTTTTACTGTCTATGGAATTAGCATGTTGCTAGCATTTTTTTTATTTTTTTATTTTTTATTTTTTATATATATATATATATATTTTTCATACATTATATATCTAAAAATGTATTCCTGTGATGGCAAAGGAACCGACTGGGGCAAAGCTGAATTCTCAACATCATTACAGTCTTTAGTGTCACATGATCCTTACAGAAATCATTATAATATGCTGATTTGGTGCTCAAGAAACATTTCTTATTATTATCAATCCTGAAAAATGCTGCTTAATATTTTTGTCAGGATTTTTTTGATTAATAGAAATTTTTAAACAGTTAGAAACAGAAATATTTCGTTAAATTATAAATGTCTTTACTGACACTTTTGATCAATTGAATTCATCCTTGCATTAAAAGGGTTTTTCAAAAAGTATTCATTTCTCTTTTTTTTTAAACAGCTATTGTACAATATAATTTAAACAAGAACGTCAATATCAATATAATTGTAGACTTTTTTGCGTAAACGTAAATTGTAATGTGGTATCTTACAAATGTAACATATCAGAAGTGTGCTTTTAATGCGAGCCAACAAGTTACATGTTTTAATATCAGCCAAAGGGGATAAAGGTATAGAAGGGTTCCAAAGGGTTGGGTTACTTTAAAATAAATGACACAAGAAATAATCAACTACACGATGTGTCAGTTTGGTGCATAGCCTACATTTAGTCAAGAGTATTAACTTCAAGCCAAGTTTCAGCAAAGTAAATCAAACTTCAATATCACCATTCCCAACGGCTTATAGCAACAAGAGCTTGAATTTGCTTGTGTGCTTGCATAATGACTAAAGGCAAATCTGTATAGTCCTCTTCCTCTGAAACTACAGTAGTATCAGCTCTCTATCCGCTATATATGTTGCTATAAACTTCAACCTTATCTGTAAGTGGAGATTTCAGAGCTCTTGCTGTCCATTGACAAAAAAAGGGGATTTAAATTCAAAAATACTGATCAAGATTTGATTACTTGAAAACCTTGTTTATAATTTTACTATAAATAAGACATAACATAAACCACACCATAGCAGAACTTATTTACAATGTAAATTGTCAAACTGGCCTCATCCGAATAAGTGCTGAGGATATGAAAATGTCAGTATGATTTCTATGGCTCTCTAATGTTAGACTCGTTCTTTTCAGAAACTAACCTCGATCATCATAAGCCTTTTGAAACGCTTGTGGAATCCAGAATTTGTTTTGTGTTCCAGGGCCAAACATGAGTAGTTTTCTCTAGATCTACATATTGATTTATTTTAGTGGAGAGTGGGTTAATTAAATGTGAATTGTAAGCCTGAAACAAAATATTGAGCATGCTGGACAGAGGAGAGAAATCTGTCCTTTAGATGTTAAAACAGCAATCAATACAGCATAACCTGGGAATATCCGTCAACACACTGCAAACGAACGGTATTGAGAAAGATCTGGAGCAGGATTAAGTAGCTGGCTTCAGACACCGCAGCTCAATCTGAGGCCCTGCAGAGCATTTGTAATGAGGTGTGTGTATCGCCTAAACATTCAGGGCTGCAAATCAGATTCCCAATCAGTTGAATGTACAGAACATTTCAGTAACAGAAATAGAACTGTAAAAAGGAGCAGCCTACATTTTCCTTAGCTGAAATGCATTCTTTAGACACATAGAAAGATTTTAGTCACTGAAAACGTTGAAAATGGGCATATAATACAGAATTAGATGAGGCTAGTTAAAAAAGTAATTAAAATAGAGAAATGAGACATAACGAAGGTCACATAAAAATGGTGACACGGTGAGTTAAAATTTCTAAGCTTTCCCTGGTAACATGAACTGGAAAGCTTCAAATTTCAAATGCAAAGTAAACTAAAAATATGCATTATTTATACAACACTTATAAAAGAGTACATCCTTCGTTTATGTGTACAAAACAAACACTGACACTTTTTTTCCTTCATCTATCATCCATGAAGGACATAACGGGTGAAAACAACTCTAATTCAAACTGTGTCACTTTGAAACTTGTGCGCAATTGCACATTTATGGAAATTTCCAAACCGAACATTGAGCTATATAGTGGCCTCCTGAAGATAGGAAATCAGCAGTGAAGTCGCTGAAAAACTACCATGTGACGTGTAATTTACAAAGTGTGGTCCATCAACCAGCCCGAGATGGTGCTGGAGGCAATGGAGAGATGCTCCCACGTCACCTCAAGCTGTATATGACAAGGCAGTTGGAAATCAGGACGTTCCCAGAGATTTAGCTATGGATTTCTGTCGGTACAAGATCCTATAAGTCTTCCTCTTTAGATGCGGACACTGTCTTATTGTAGCGAGAAATGTATTCAGTGTGATTCACCAGCAAATTCCTTTGATCCTCACGCAGATCTGATTTGTGCTTGATATCATTTCCTGCATCAAGAGTCTGTGAAAGAACTCCGGGATCGCCAGACTGCATTAAAGAAGGAACATTTTGATTACAAAAGAATAAACCTTTAAGACGGCAGGAATTACATTTTGATGGAAAGTGTGGTGCCTTCAGTTTCAGGGAATTGAATGGCGCACCATTTTTTAGACAAACATGCTATTTATTATGTCCAAACAAAGCCAGCGCCCTGGGCAGCTGTTGAATATTAAAAGATAGAAAGAAGCTGTGCTGTTTGCTTTGTGGTTGATCAAGGAAGAAAACATGTTGAGTTGCTTAAAGAAATGATGGCAATATCAAGTAATAGCCTACCTAATAGACTCAAGCTCGCTACTGGATGGAAAAGGATAGCGTGAAAAATAAGTGAATGACTATTTTCCAGAGCACAATATAATTATGACAAAAGGATAAAAGGAAAACATGAAGGCATACTTTAGCTTTTTTTTTTAATAAAGAAATTATTTAATAAAGAAACACATTTTTTTTAGATTTGGTAAAGATTACATTTAACAGTGTTACTAATTTAATAGTAATTTTAAAGATTACCTTAAAAAGCGTTAGATGTAAAAGTGGGTGAAGTCAGCATGCGATGCGCAATTAAATATACATAATATGTTTTGCATGCCTTGTGTTATGAGCATAATGTTCATTGAAGAACAAAAAAGGAATACAACAGCATCTCTCTAAAGCTCCAAGAAAAATTTGTCACCTTTGCAGAACATATTTGAACATAAGCCCTTATTATTACCACGCTGTTAAATTCTCCCTTAAGTGCAGTGAGTGGAGAAGAGCAGAAGCAGAACTGAAGGTCAAGGGTAAATGTGGCAGGGTTCTTTAAGTGCCCAGCTGTCTTCTGATGTCCTATTGATTGAGTTCAGTGGGGGGATTCTTGGAAACAGCTGGACGCAATAAAAAAAACAGGACTTCAGTCTTTATCGGAGGATGGCATTACTAAAATCATTATGTGCCTGACATATATTTTTGTTAAAAAATATTTTAACATACACAGATGTGAATTATATTGGATTGGTGCATGCTAAAGAAACTCATTACACGCAACTTATTACATGAAAATATATTTTTTTATTAAACAAAAGAGAGAATTTGATTTGCAAATAATTGTAACTGAATTTTTATACTGTTGAGTTAATATCAAATTGATCATCCTTAGAAATAAAGAACAGGTGTGACATAAGGATACCTACAAGATTGTTAAAATCTGATATTTCACAAAAAGTAAAGAAAGCAATTACCTGGAGAAAAAATACACTAAAGTACACTAAAAATAATCTTGTTTGAATTGCATATAATTGTCAATCAATCTCCCCAACTGAATTGGAGACATTTCTGTCCACTCTGACTCACAGATCTCTTACGTGTGTGATTTTTGAGAGCTTGTTTGCCTGCACAGCATGTTTCGTTTATAGCAATTTAGTTTCTTTTTGTTGCAAGGTCAATCTGTGGTTCAACTTTTTTTTTTGGACGGCCTCTAACGCTCTTGTACAGTGTGGAATTTCTGATTGAATCTTTGATTAAAGTTAGAATAAAGGCCAGGGGTTCTTTGGTCAAATAGTTTGTTGTTGTTGTTGTTAAACATGATGCCACTGTGGCCATCAGTTTTATCTTTGAACTGAACAACACTGACAAGAGCAACTTTTCGAAGCACATCCAAGAATAACTTTTCCAACAGCATTGTAACATCTTGCATTTGGTTAGAAGCTTCAAAAGATGCCCTGAGAACCCAAAGAACATGTAAAACTCTATGATTTACACAACATATAAAAAATAAAACCTTTTACATTATTTTTTGTTCTTTTCCTTACTGCTCTTCACTCTTTTATATCTGTAATATCAGAAAATATCAGATGTTCAGCACATCAGAGGTGAATATGCACAAAAGGGCAAAAACATGCAGCTAGTTTAAATGCCTTTTTAAATCCCTGTGGACCAAAATTCAAAATGTTCAAAGCAAAACCACAGTCAGAAAAATTCCTCTTCAAGTTTTTATCCATTCATCTATGGCATACCAGAGAGCGAGATCTTACTTTGGACGTTTGCACCCTTCTCTTCATGAAAAATTGAAGCCTAAATAGACCAGACAATAACTAGTATTTTGTGCACTATCCTATTTTAGTGCAACATCATAGACACATCTTATTAAAAAAACAATCACTCTGACATGAGTCACTAAAGCCATCTACATCCAATTAATGTTTTAATCACTGTAGAATAAAAATGACATCAATATGCAATTACAGGTAAAGAAGAAAATAACAGCGATAGTCCTTACTAATGGCTCTAACTAATTAAATTGACAGTAAAGAAAATGTATATTGTTACAGAAAAATTATATTTAAAAAAAAATATTACCGACTTTAATAACTTTTGACTGTTAATGTATATTAAAATGGTTTATGATTGTTTCACTCATTGATCACAGCTTTAAACATGTAATAATTCATATTTTAATAAAATATTTTCATATTTAAAGACAACGTCTGGATAAAATATCTGTTAATTTTAATCAACCCCATAAAAGTGCCAGAAGTTTAAGAAACAGCCCTCAATAAGAATCCACATTCTGCCTATAAAAATCACAAATTCCTTGCCTGGATGGTCCGATTCAGTAGGCCCACGCGTTGATTTAATGCCATAAGAAATTCAGAGAAAAAACAAATCAACAAATATTCCAAAGCACAGAGAAAGACATAGGATAACTGCAAGATGGTTGTATTAAACTAAACAAGTCACCGTGCCAAACCAAACACATTTTGCTTATCAGTCTAATTAACCTATCCTGACTGAGCCACCAACTCCAAATCACTTCCCATCTGTCAGCGCTATATGAAAGTGTCATCTTTGCTCCCCCACCTCTGTTTCCACTGACATGCCAGCAATCAGTCTGATTCATGAATGTGTGCGACTGACTGTCACCGTTCGCATATTAGCACAGCGGCGCTGAAACCAAATATAATTCCTGCGAGTGTGCACATCCATTAGTATGATACACTTCCTGATCTAGGTCTATTGTTGTCTTGTTTCATCACTCCAAGGAAGGTGAACCACAAAGTACTTTACAAGGTCAGAATTGTTAGAGCTGAATTATGAATGTGTTGGAAGCTGAAGAAATTCGTCAATGAAAAGAGTCTTTATGAGAATATTGTGGACGAAAGGAGATGACCCACAAACGCCCCCTCAGCCCACTATGGCCGATGATTTGTTTCAAATGAGAGTTGGGTGGACATATCTTTATTTAACAGGAGCCAGAGCCCAGCTGTCCACACATACCTGTCACGCTGGCCAATTATACATGCTTGAACACACTAACATTGCACTGGGGTGATATTATTTTACTTTATTTTATTTTTATTATTTTAAAAAATGTATTATTGTTAGTAATATTTATTATTATAATTTAGGCCTACTGAACAACTCAGATGACCTGTAATAAAGTGTGTGCTCTTCCTTTCATTACTGCCGTAACAAGTACGTCACCCCGGAGACTATAAGATTGATCACAAACAGTTGGTACTGATCCATCCTTGACCTTGAGTAACAACTTTTTGGCAAAACCTGCTTTGTATTGACCCTCATTCACAAAGCAGTCGGGTGTAAAATGATTCGCGCAGACATAAACAAATTTAGGTATGTTGGGGTGAGCATTCCCTTCACAAACAGGACCAATCCACTGCGTCTTCAGCGGCTCTGATGTCAGGAGTAAATGGAGACTGCTATGTTCACTCTTACATCCAACAACAAAACACTTCAATGCTTACGATACATTCTTATCGCTACTACAGCGTTGAGACAATTGCAGAAAGTGTACAACTCGCTCAGGGCAGAAACTATGCTAATAGAGACAGAGCGTATTTAGGCCACGCCCACACCGGGGGGGCAAACAAACAATCCAACCGTCTCCATTGACCTTACATTGCGAGAGGCTGCCTCCTTGTCATTTCTTGCTTCTAACTAAAGACAGAAAAATTCCTAAAAGCTGCTGTGTGACAATGTGTAGATAAGTTAAAGGTATAGCGGAGGATTTTCGTTTTCCGGGTGGGTAGCCTATACCATTGGTCCACCTAAGTGTCAATCATTCTGGTGATATGTTTACGTAAGGCCGTTCACACGCTGGCGTGCGCTAAAAGCACAGGTTGGGTTTCCCACTGATGCCGCAGTTGCGAAGATTCTACTAGACAGGTAAAGTTTGTCATGCTATTTGGAGAAATCCATTTAAAATCACTGCTAGTAGGCGTTCCCTCTCGGGAGCAAATGGTGTTGCGCATGTGCATTTTAAAAAAAATTGGAGAGGGCGGGTCTTTTCTAAAATTAGGAAAGATCCTCCGCTATACCTTTAAATAAGAAATACGTTTTTTTAGCTGTCGACCCCAAAAAACGAGTGTTTAAGGACATAAAAGTGGATACAGACAGTTGAGACAGAGCGTAACGTGTCTCATTACTCTGAGAACAAACGTACACCCGCTGGAGGAGAACGTAATCGGCAACACAGAATAGCTTATTTTACAGAAATATAATATATAAAACTGACATTTGAATATTTGACTCACCAGGGACCAAATGTTTAACTTACTGCACAACTGTATTTTTAGTGAGTGTCAGGATCCCACAATTTACCCATTTGTTCCAGCATGTATCCACTTTTAAGTCCTTAAACGCTAGTTTTTTGGGGGTCGACAGCTTATAAAAACGTATTTCTGGGTATCTTAGCTTGTTTGCTGTACACCTTGTCACACAGCAGCTTTTAGGCATTTTTCTGCCTTTTGTTAGAAGCAAGAAATGACAAGGAGGCAGCCTCTCGCAATGCAAAGTCGATGGAGACGGTTGGATTGTTTTTTCCCCCAGGTGGGCGTGGTCTTCAGATTATGACGCGTTAAGCTCTTTCTCAAAGGATCTTTGTTGACATCTTTGTACGCATGCGCGAGTGGTTGTGTGGCAACAAAACAAACAGTATGGTGGGTTGTAAAGACGCAACGAGCACTTTCAAGAGAGTTAGCGGGCAAAATCCACAATATATAAGCACTTTAACATCTGAAGACCGGAGGAGATTTGGAGAGAAGCTCAAAATTTGTATTGGTGAAAAAAATCGAAGTTATTCAAAGCCCATATGAGATCTGGAATGACAAAAAACGTTGGTCCGACTCGCCCGTGTCTTGGCCACCAATCTGCTGGGGAGACATTTATTCTTATTTAATAGAAACCCCTGGACCCTTCACTCATGAAAGATTAAAGGCTTTCAAAAGTCTGGAGGCCTATGATTATTTTGTTTCTCGAAAAGTTGGGCCGATCTTTTCTGCCAAACAGAAAGCAGTGATCGTGCTAAAAGCAGAGGTTAGACCTGGCCAAGCAGAGTCACAGTGTGATTCGCATCTCCCGTGGGTGATCGCCAAAGAGAACGGCGAAATAATCACTGCTCATTGCGACTGCAAAGCTGGGTAAGTCTTCATTGATCAGTGTTCTTATTTATTTATTTATTTATTGCTGTGGATCGCAGTTTGGGACACCTGAATCAGAACGCGAAAAACATATGACTCGGTTGATTTGACTCAGTTTTATTTATTTATTTTATTCAATCTTCTATAAATACATAGTCACTAAGAATTACCATGAACAAAATGAGACTCACAAACTTGATCAGAAGCTGCAGGAATCCAGGCTTTCTTCGGAGTGTCCAGGTTCAATCGCCTAATTGCACGCAACCATTTCTTTAATTTTTTGCGATCCTTTTCGGAGGGAATTCGAAAAAAAAAAGTTTTATCAGGCCCCCAACGAGCCGTACAATCGACCCCACAGCAAGAGTGAACCATCCTCTTCTCTAAACCCTCCTCCAAACGTGCAAAACAATCAAATTACAGGTATCTAGCGGTGTTTCCTGCCACACGATTCCCATGATGCAACGCGACAAACATAAACAATGACGTCACAAAAGATCCGCCTATACTCCGAGGTCCGTCAGCAATCGTGGGCGGGCCAGCGCAATGTGACGTCACATTGCTCAGAAAATGAACAAATCTTGTTCTATGAGACGGTTGAGGTTTTATGGCTATTTAAAAGGCACACTATGTAATTTTTCACCACTAGAGGTCGATTATTCAAATCAAAGGCGCAGCTTGATGACGCTGTGGCGCGGTCGGCTTGAGAGCAGTGAAGCTTTTTTTTATGCCGCAGAGGACCTCTTATGCTTCTTTAGGTCATATATCTGAGGTAACAGATTACAGTTGAAAGTTATGTTATAATGCTATTCTGTGCATTCGCTACTATGCGGCTACTATGAGAAACTTGTTACACACTGCAGTATGCTAGATCAATATTAGGTATGGTAAAACATACTACTCACGGTAAATCAAGAAAACAAGATTTAAACAATAAGACTAACTGTGTTGAGCTATATAATATGGGCATTTTTCAAATTTGAAACATTTGACAGATCCTATCCAGAGGTCTGGGAAAACCCTGTATTGAAGGGTCGGACTGAAAAAACGAGAAGAGTGTGACAACAGATGTATATCTTTCAAATCTATCACACACACACAGGGATGTACGCTGGCAATCTTTAAAAAAGCAACACTCTGTCATGCCAGATTTGTTTTCCCCTTGCAGATGGCTCATATATGTTACAACTTGTACCCTTAGTCTTGAGTCCTGCTTACATCCTTATCCATATTCATCATGTACACAAGGAAATAACAAAGCAATTAGACAGAGCTGAACTTCATTACCAAGTATTAAAAATAAAAAAATAAAGCAGAGTTTTAATTCATTATCTTAAAGGTGAATGTCATCCTTGGTTAAATCACTGAGGCTGATGTTTTGTTTTGTTTGGGGGGGGGGGGGGGGGGGGGTTACAAAGACTGGCCTTTGTGGCTAATTCTTAGGTTCCATTGATATTGCACAGGGAAACTGGGACACCCTTTCAAGAGGATTTTCAGATCACCGTTGCTAACAGCCTAGGAAAAAGTAAATTAAGAATAAATTAAGCCACGACAACCAAACATGCAATGAGATCTCATACGGTCAATGATCTTCGCAAACTACAAGTCAAATAAATGAGACTTAAACAACTTTCAGATCCACTTGAAAAGTGCATGTTACTTAATCCGATCCCTCCAAATTCTATTATGCTATTTTCCAAATAATCTGGGAGGCACCTCAGCGCTCTTTAGAAATAAAGCTCTTTTTCTCTAGGACCATCAGAATGTGTGACAGATAGATTGAATCAGCACTGTTAGTAAAATACATGACTCAGCTTGTTTCTCATCATGTCTCTCTTGGCAGCTGATGTAAAGTGCTTGAAAGTGTTCTCCTTGTTTTCCACCACTGTCCACAGCCACAGCCACCTAATAATTAGGGGCCAAGCACTGAAGGTGCGGGCACCTATTGTATCTGTTCCGGTTCTTATTAGGGGCCAAGCACTGAAGGTGCGGGCACCTATTGTATCTGTTCTGGTTCTTATTCTTCTTTTTCTTTTTCTTCTGACTGGGCGTCAATGGCAGCCTATAGAACCGTTTGCGGGAAACTTATGAAAATTGGCACAATGATAGAGGACAGCCTGAACTATCACCATAGCAAATTTGAAGTCTCCAACTCATTCCCTCTAGTCTAGCGCCACCAGCTGTCCAAAGTTGCACTCATGTTTATGCTAATAACTTTTGAACCACAATGGCTAGAAACAAAATTCTTTTTTCCTCTGATTCCTGAGCTCACGACGGACCCTATGACGTCATTTTCCGTCATAGTAGTTTTCCCGCCATTTTGAATTTTCGTTAGATTCAGGACGTCATATTGAGTTGACTGATATCCAATTTTCCCATATCGGCCATTTTGGCTGTCGGACATTTTGAATTATGTGCTAAAATGCTGTATTTTATGAACGCATGAACGTATCGTTACGAAACTCAGTATGGGTCATCAACAAGGCCCTAAAGGTACTCAAAAGATTATGAGACAGTGCCACCTTTTGGTCAAAAGTTATCATGAAATTCCCAAAAATGCTAATAACTTTTGAATAAATTTGCCTTTAGTAATGACACTGATCTCAATAGATTCCTTGGGTTATGCTGAAAACATAGATACCAATTTTGCTATAGTCAGTCAAACTTCCTGTCCGCCATCTTTATTTTCTTTTAAAACCTACTTTTTCGAACTCCTCCTAGACCGAACGTCCGATTTTCACCAAAATTGGATCGTGTCATCTCCAGACCGTGCCGAGTAAACCGTTTTCGTAAACCGCAGTGGCAAAGTTGAGGCATGATGCCAAAATGACTATTCAGGCTTTATATCTGCAATGCCTTGACAGATTGACACCAAACTTTGTATGTGTCATTGTCACTTCACTCTGACCACATCACATCAGTTTCGTAATTGCGCCACCTATTGGTCGAAAGTGATAATCATATTTTTAGTTAATGTATGTGATTTTTCAACCATTTTGCCAAAATTCATCTTCAAATGTCTTTAATTGCTCCTTGCTGCAGTTTGTCTCACACTTTCAGCCATGTAGGCATATCTCGTCATCTGCTTTTGCGCTTGGCCCCGGTGATTGCTGCTTGCAGCTAAATTATTATATCTATATCCGTCTTGTTGTCTACAGTCTCATGTGAAAACCTTAGGAGACCAGTATGGCAATAAAGGCATTGGGTCAACTGTATGTTCATGTTGACGCCTAAGGCATCAGGTTGGTTCTCTGAGGACCACTGAACAGAGGTGATAAAGAACAAGGAAAAATCAAAAGCAGAGCACCAGTCCATGCAATTAACATACTGTAGGTCTATGCAGATATGAAACTCTGCGCAGGGCGTCTCTCTACTACTATTGTGCTCATCTCAAAAGAGAGCATAGATCACCACTGCCCCCTATTGGTGCAGTGACAACACAAAGAGACACGAGTGTTGTGTGACGCTGTTAAAGGTGTTTATTGCTCTCAAAGTCTGACAGTGCATTAATAAAGACAAGTATTGAACAAAGATTTTGATGCTTCTCATGCATTTTTTTTTTTTTCAGAATTCTATTATAGGATATAGGAAACCACTACAAAATATCAATAATAACAATACAGTGAAAAAAAATATCCTGATTACCCCCACTGAAATAGTCGTATCTTGATGACTGGCTAGTTTAAGCTCATCTCCCAGCCTGATCCCCTCTAAATCCCCTCTAAAAATAGACCAGTATGACCAGGCTGGGAAGACTAGCTAACAAACTAAGGCTGATTATTTTACATTATTTTATTGATGTAACTGTGTATTTTTGACTATTAATATTTTTTAAAGTTCTTTAGCACACCAACAACACAGACACCCTGCTAACTTACAGTATCCAGTCCACATGCCATCTAGGCACTTTAATTCTTACAAAGCCATGAAGAAATCAGAACCAGAAAAACTTTCTTTCAGGCAGTTTGTGACTTCTAAAACTGGCCCAATCCTAGTAAGAAAACTGACCCTAGGCTAACTTTGCAGTCTTTATAACAGGCTTATGAATTATGAGTATTCCATCTGAAATACCGTGGAGTTGTACAAGACAGAATGAAATAGGTTGAAGAACGAGGAAAAAAAGACAGGCTGACAGATTTATGGTTAAGTAACGTGTCTGAAGTCAATCCATCAATATTTATGACTTATATGACTCAAAAAATGTGCCAATTAAACTATAATAGTCATTAAAGTGGAAAGGCTATAAAGGTCATTCTGTCATGTTCAATATCACTAATGCAAGCTGGCATATATATTTTACAAGCTGAAACACTGCACTTGTCTAATTTCAGGCCACATAAGAAAGACGTTTAAAAAAATCATTGCAAAAAATAAAATAGTTTGGTTACACAAATGGTTATTTGTTCAGTTTCTATAAGATTGTTACGGTCTTTGCTTCAGCTTATAGCAGATAGACTATTAAAAAAAGGAAAATGTGCCATTTTTACTGCCTCTCTAACCTTTCGCTGGAATACCTTAAATAATTTTCATGACAAAATCAGGTAGTTTAGATGTTACCCCAGGAAGAACATTTTTAGGCTATGTGACATCAAATTTTCAGTGTAAGATCATACCTGTATCTATGAGGTGTTAATGGACAGGTTACTGAGTTTTCTCTGGAGACTGTCAGTATTCATGTGTGAAGTTCTTTTGAAGTATAAAACATCCACATCAAATCTGGAGTCAGCACAACTCACACACCCTGCCGGCAGAGCAAGAGAGAGGCAAAGTGAAATGCTGCTGTAAACACAAGATCAGAGGCAGGATTTTGTTGCTGCTGTAGGACACATCTCTGCACTCATTTACTGTGCAGTTGTTTAGATGTCAGCGGGAGTTAAGTGAACATGCCAAACTTTTCTTCAGGAATACTGCCAGAGGTTGTTCAAGAAGAAAAAACTTTCCAGGTAGCACTGAATGATGCAATAAGCACAGCTATTTGTATTAATCATTTGCATGCATGCAATAGTATTATACAACTTGTTTATGATGACAGAGACAAGATGATGCTCGCTGTCTTCTGAAAAAAAGGAGACTGCTCAATGCAGCAGTCCACAAAAATATTAGCTAAGTAGCACAACTGTTTTCAACTTTTATAATAATATAAAGGGTTAGTTCACCCAAAAAATTAAAATGTTTACTCACTCCCATAATATACTCACCCTCAAACCACCCAGGTGTAGTTTCTTCTTTCTGCCGAACACAACTGGAGTTATAGCAGCTAACTTAGGCCTATTAAAAAATATCCTGGCTCTTCTAAGCTTTATAATGGGAGTGGATAGTAACTGAAATTTTGAAGCCCAAAACAGCACATCCATCCATCATAAAAGTAATCCAAACGGCTCCATGTCGATTAATAAAGGCCTTCTGAAGCGAAGCAGTGCGTTTTTGTACAAAAAACAACATACTTGTTATAACTGTATGAACTGTCATCATAGCTTCCAGTAACGGCCGTCCGCGCGTTCACGAGAGAGTCGAGTTCCCGCGTATGACGTAGGATGTAGTAGGTAAGCTTAGTAGGTGAGACCTCAGTAACTGAAACATTCCCTTTCGATAACTGTTCTGGGGGCCTCAAGAGGGGGTACACTGGGCGGTGAGTCATTGTTGGTGACAGTAACGCCTCTCACGGTTAAAACAAATAGGGTTGGGCAACAAACTTACCGGTAAGCTCCTCGACATTTAAAAATTCTCGGTCAGACTTCTAATTCGTGACCGGTGTTTTGTTCCGCTTCTGTGTTCATCATATTCCAGTCCTTGATTCTGATTGGTCAATATAATAGCTGTTTTATTCACGATGAAACACGGCTATGACCGCTTACACAACACTCTTAGCAACGTAAACATTATGTTCTCAATCTCGTGAGAGATTGATGCATTTACAGTACGTTAGATAGCTAGCATCTTCCTTTATAGTCCTGGCTATAGTTATTCGTTATTTTAAAAAACATCAGTTTGAAATTATGTCCTTTTAACGGTGTATTCCTGTGCTATGCTATGACATAAGTTCAGTCCTTTCAATATAAAAAGTCTTCTCCACGGACTGACTCACTCATAAGGACAGTATTTGCCGCCATATAAAGGCAAAATAATGTAACTTATGTTGCTGTTCACGGTCAGGGTCTATTTTTTCCAGCGGAAGGAAGGCTTGTTTTAGCGATTTTACTCCATGAAAGTTGCATTGATATTTTTTGCTTTAATATTTGTATTATGTGGTAACCGTTTTATAAAAGCAATATCATGCGAGAGGCCGTGACTTATTCACGATACAGCACAGAATCTCCTAACTTGCTTATACCTGGGTCAGAGTTCGCTCTTAGGCTATATATAGCCTAATATATAATTAAATTTAATAAAAAAAATAAACTAGGCTAATGGAAGTTTTGCTCAATAACAATATCTAGGCCTATTTATCAATATTATCATGTGGTATGAGTTGTTGGGATGACAGGCACAGAGAGAGGTAAACTTTTGAACTCCTCCCTTAATTCCTTACCTGAAGACCCCAAACACAAAACCTGCGTTCCAGCATGTTGTCTCTTCATAAAGAATTGTGCGGCTACTGCGTAGGGTACAACGAGCCGCAACTTGAGCGTCATTATGACATTAAAGCAATATGCAACGATTCTTGAGTTTAAACTTGAACATTTTCATTGTGGAGTTGAGCAAGAGGACATCTGTTGATTTTGTCAAAGCGAAGTTTCTGTACTTACATTGATTCTCAAGATTATTGTTCATCATGTGGAAACTGTTGGCTTGCGTTCTCATGGCCTCTGAGTTACAGGCGCGTGATCTACGGAAAAGACAGACAACGTGCCCGGATGTGTGCGACCTGTCCCGCTGCTCATCTGCACCCGAGTTTTGTTACTTCGGAATGGTGAAGGACAGCTGTGGCTGCTGTACGATGTGTGCTGCGGAAGAGGGGGAGTATTGTGGGGAGCCCGGACATGGATTTTGCGGTCAGGGGATGACCTGTGAAAATCGCACCTCTGAGCGCGGCACGTGCGTTTGCGACTCCCATGAGCCAGTGTGCGGCAGCGATGGGAGAACTTATCCCAGTATCTGTCGACTGAAAGCTGAGAACAGACGGGCGAAGATGAGCGGCATACCTGCTGTCATTTTCATCCAGAGAGGCCCCTGTGGGAGCGGTGAGGGGATTTTTTTAAATGTTCATAACACCTGACTTGGCAGTGTAAACTGTGTAGTTGTTTTTCCTTTCACAAAGTTACTTGCAGCAGACGCAACTATTTGAATTGAAAGTAATGTAGCAGATCTAATTTGAATGACAGAAAAAAGAAATCTCCTAAATAAAATAAAAAATAAAAATATATAACCGCAACTAAACTTAACAAAATTAAGCTATTGTAAATCTAGAAAAAAATAAATAGGCTAAATAAATATATTTAGCCGAATTTTTTGTCGAAACTAAACTAACAAAACTAAAATATTGTAGCCTATATCCTTTTTTTATGTAGCTTGACAAAACGCTTACTTTTACTGTAAAACATTTTTAAAAATATGTAGGCTAGGCTTATTTACAAGTAAAACTACAAATCGTCTTAGAATTTATGGGGAAATTAAATTCAGAATTCCCTGCGTGAATCAAATTTGTTTAGATTTTATTTCTAATAAGATAGTTTATTCTTATTATTTTCTTAATTTTGTTTCCAATGTTCCAGGTGTGTGTGTGTGTGTGTGTGTGTGTGTGTGTGTGTGTGTGTGTGTGTGTGTGTGTGTGTGTGTGTGTGTGTGTGTGTGTGTGTGTGTGTGTGTGTGTGTGTGTGTGTGTGTGTGCGTGCGTGCGTGCGCGCGCGCGCGCGCGCAGAGTTACTTTTCAATACTGAGAAGGTGAAAAGTCATTCAAGGGGCATATATCAGATATGAGTGAGTACAGCTTGACTTTACAGCTTCATGCAAAATTCAACCAAATCCCCTCATAAAAAGTAAGAAGAGGCATTTATGTGATAATAGATTTATGGCTTCAGCCACAAACCTCTGCAGTAAAAGAGGTGCAGCATTTCAATTCTATTTCAATGTCAAAGGAACTTTGAAAGCATTCATTTCAGCACATGTCAGTGTTGACATTCAGCTGTTTTACATATTGCAGAATCAGTGGTTGAATAATGTCAGCTCTTCTTTCTTTCTTTCTTTCTTTCTTTCTTTCTTTCTTTGACACTTGTTGTTACGAGCCAAGTCATGGAACAACTTTTAAACATCTATATTATAGCATGTTGATTTTATAAATAAACTGAAAACTTGGAATGAGGCTACAGAGATTATTGACATTTTTAAACGCCTTAATTTTCATCATGTCATGACTGCGGGGTGATTTCCACCACCCTCTAAATTTGTAACAATAATGCAAGTAATCATATTGTGTTCTTCTCTCATGCTCGCAGCTTTGAGATATGATTTGACAGACAAATGTTTGTGTCAGATGTTCCCCTTACATTGTTAGTACACTGAGAAACCATTTTCTATAAATGAAATGTGGTGCAGGCAGTGATGATCGTTCTCAATCCCACTGACAACAGAATCATTCCAGCTGATGAGAACAGTGTGGGATTTTCTTCTACTTTCAGAGAAGACAAGAAGCTATTTAATGCTTCAAGGAATTGTGTTAATGAAAAGGTTGGTATATAGTAAGTAAATAAGTCTACTTTTTTAAATGGATTGTTCACCCCAAAAAAAAAATTCTGCTATCATTGACTCGCCCTCGTGTCATCCAAGCCCATATGACTTTCATTCTTCCATGGAGAGCCTCTCAGCCGTTCTCTTCTATACAGTAAAAGTGGATTGGGACCAGAGGCTGTCAAGCTTCATAAAAGTGCATATGACTCATGCATTATATTCAAAGTCTTCTGAAGTCATATGATAGCTGTGAAGGAAGAATCTTAAATTTAAGTTATTCACAGAAAACCTTAGATTGAATCTCTTGCTTGACAGCCATGGTTTGGTTACATTTCATTTTCATTGTATGAAAAAGAGCAAAAATTACTTTGAAATAAAGTAAGAAGGGGTTTCAAAAGTAAATTATTTAATGTATTTATTTAAAAAATGAAATAAAATGTTATGCAATTCTAAACTATTGTTTGAAAAATGTTCAAAAGTTTTTTTGGGGGGGGAATAAATATAAATTATAATATAATATATATATATATACTAAAAACAGACTCATTTTGAAAAGATATTCTCTCAGGTAAGGTTTATATTTCAGGTGAACCCCCTGCTTTTATGCATACAAATGTTCTGTGGCTTCTGGCCAAGAGGTTCACATTTATTTTGTTATGACAGATATGCCTTGGGATATATGATCAATCTATGAAAATCATGTGGCATGTTCTGTCAGCTATGCCTTGCCTAATTCAGGGTTCCCAACGGGCTGAAAAAACAGTGTCACAAGCAATTCAGCTCTGAAAGTCGACTCAGTATGCAGAAATAGTCCAGGGAACATCAATTTCGTCTAGTGGTAACATGTTACGTGGATTACATAACCTTCATCTTGTGCTTTGTATCCACTTCCACTACACATTTGCATTTATGAAGTGTCAGCTGATTCTGCACAGGTTTCTTTGACAGAAACGTAAGAGAGGAGATGATTTAAACAGTTATGTCTATATTTATTTAAACAGGTTTTTAACGTGGTTTAAATTTCGCAATTCACGCTATAATTTTTTGTGTGTGTGTGTGTTTACCTGTTGTGGTTCACCCCAGGGAAACCTGTTCATGTAATGTCTGGGCCGTGACTTTCTCTCAGAGGAGCAAGGCTGCTGTCAGCTGCCACAGACTTGGAGATAAGCATGTAACGTCAATTTATGCAGAGACTTTGTGACAAGTTCTCCCACCGGTGCCATCAGGTAGCAGGGTGAAGAAAAGAGCTCCACATGGCTGTTTGCTTTACTTCAGCTTGTGCCCACGTTACTATTGTTGATGTGTGACAAAACAAGAGGTACATTGTGACATTTGTAATGCATTTTAGATTTTAGTCTTGGGTTGTCAAGCTCTTTTTCTTTCTTTTTTTACAGATGTTTTGGCTTGGTCTCAATTTTTTAAGAGAAAATGTTTTTTTATTAAGCTGGCAAAGTTTCCATCCCAGGTAATATATTTTCTAATGTAATTTTTGTCTGTTCTCTTTGCTCTGACAGACTCTCGAAATCCAAGCAGCATGCGCTACAAATTTAACTTCATAGCAGATGTGGTGGATAAGATTGCCCCTGCAGTGGTCCATCTAGAACTGTTTAGTCGGTAAGGACAGATGGTGGTAGTTGTTTAGATGCTGAGCAGAGTGTCACATGCTAGTTATAATCCTTGGTATTCTTAGGTGGCTCTTCATATGTGATTAAATTATGATGAGAATATAAATGTGTTTGCTAGCTTGTTTAGACAGAGGTTCAAAACTGAGAGTAAACACTGCTGTTTAGATCAGATTTGTTGTATGTAAAGATATTTTATTTTGCATAAGTAAACATTAGTATATAAATATGTGGGAAAATATGAGCAGTTTCACCACCACCAAACATTTAAACAGTTGCTATTACATTTCTTAACACAGTTTATAAAACATTGCCTTTCTAAGGTTTGGGGTCACTAAGATTTTTTAAATGTTTTTTAAAGTCTCTTATGCTTACCTAGGCTGCATTTATTTGAACAAAAATACAGTACAAAATAGTAATATTATGAAATACTGTGTTATTATAATGTAAAATAAAAAAAAATTATATATATTTTTAGAAATGTAATTTATTATTGTAATTGCAAATTTTTATATACTGATTTGCTGCTTAAGAAACAAAATTATTATCAATGTTAAAAACAGTTGTGCTGCTTAATATTTTTGTGGAAACTGTGGTACATTTTTAGAATTCTTTGATGAATAGAAAGTTCAGAAGGACAGCATTAATTTGGAATAGAAATATTTTGTAACTTTATAAACTTTACTATCTTTGCTGTCACTGTTGATCAATTTAATGCATCCTTGTTGAATAAAAGCATTAATTTCTTTTTAAAAAAAAAACATTTTAAATGATTTTCAATAATATAGTATTTAAAAAAATGTTTGGTGGTATCTTAAACAGACAAGATGAAAATGTTGTGATTCAAAACATAGAAATCTCTCTGTAAATAATAGGTAACCTAAGTTTTTCATGAACGCATACACCAAGGGATTCATTATTTCCTTCCAGAATACCATTTTCCAACCCAGAGGTTCCTGTATCCAGTGGCTCAGGGTTTATAGTGTCAGAGGATGGGTGGATCGTCACCAATGCACATGTACTGTCCAATAAGCAACGTATCAAAGTGGAGATGAAAAATGGCATGCTGTATGATGCCACAATCAAAGATGTGGATCAAAAATTAGACATTGCTCTAATTAAGATCGACTCAGAGGTAAGTAGGCCAATGACAAAAACTAACCTCCAGAGCAGAGGTCTTAAGTGGTTAAAATCTCTTTGGTTGCTTGGTAAAAATGTTGTCTTAGCATGTTATGGCTCAGGTCCTCTGGTTTATCATCAGCTAGTAGCTTGAAGCTTCACATCTGCTGGAAGTAAATTAATCTTGGGGAGGCAGTCCAGCAGATGTTTCTGGAGTCAGCAAGGGCTTGTGCCACCAAAAATTAGATTCTCCTTTTTGACATGGTTCATTTGTTTTCTGATTTTCTCAGGAGAAAATTAGTCAAATTCCAACTTTCTGCCTATTTTCGGTGTGCGCTTGTGACCATGCAAGATAACATGTCTGTTTGGCACTGACAGACTGCATTTGTAAACAGGACCAGCACACAGCCCTGAAATATGTCTGACAAAAAAAAAACAGTCCAACCAGTAAAAATGCCATTTTTATGGAAGCTTGTTTCCGCCACAGAATAAAAAAGGTAATTGCAACTGTTTATTAGGGGTGTAACAATACATCGATATGGATCAATCAAACGTCTAACAATAGATGCATCGATACCACAAGTAAAATATCAATATGAGGACAGTGACAGTGAGGTACCTTTATTTTGACTCGCGTAACGTCCGTCTATGCAATTCCGCCAAAGCGCACCATACTGTCTGCCAGTGTGTCTCTTTGTAACGTTAATCTCCTCAGCTGAAATAAACCTGACAAGATTGACTGAACCATAAATACGTTTTGTCACAAAAGCCGGTATTGTCCACTGTCAAGGCATCACGGTTTTCAAAATTGTCAACGCTTGCACCTTGGAACCTATTTCAAGGTTTGTGTTCTCGAGCCGCCAGCACTGTTGTTGTGCAGATGAACGGGCCGGAGCGCGTTAAGGGTTTCCTGTTAGAACGGTGTCGTGTAAGCGGCCACCAAGTTAATAACTAATGATCTTTGTAACGGAAGTGAATCAATCAAAACTAACTTTAGCTGGACTATAACTTTATTCTAGAGCTGCTAAGCTGCTTTGAAACAATCTATACTGTTAAAAGCACTATATAAATGAAGGTGACTTGACTTGACTAGTCTCTTCAAAAAAACTTGCTACCTGAGAGGAGTTTCGTCAATACTAACTAAAAGTGATCGAGGATGGATCATTTAAACAAACTTGATGAACCCGAGATATCTTCTCCGGGGTTATAACCTTGTAAAGCAGAATGTTACAGTGGTGGGGCAAAAGCTCTCTGTATTGTAATCACAACAATAAAGTTTGTAAGGTTACAAACATTAACCGTTACAAACATTAACCGAGTTTATTTGCTTTTGCCAAAAAAGACTGTTAGTTATCTGCTTTTGCTAAATAACAAACTTTGAATGTATAAAAAATACTTTCAATGAACTTTTGTTAGTTACCTGTATTTTTTGAGTTATTATTGCTTAATCAAAACAACCCAGCTGCAGTTTGATTGATATTACTTGGAATGCTCAATAAAACATGATTTAATGAAAATGAACAAGAATGAAGTGATCTGTTTTTGCAAATGAACTCTTCTGTAGTAAATGTCCCAATTGGTAGAGATTTCCAATTTTCAAAGAGTTTAATTAAACGTTCATGTCATATATTTTGGTTGCATTTGTGAGTTAATAAAAATGTAACTGTTTGTGTAAACTTGGCACATACTATCTAAATATCGATTAATCAATTGATATAGCCCTAAATCGAATCGTAATCGTATTGCAGAATTTTTTCTGGCTGAGAGAATCTATATCATATTGTATCGTGATGAACTGTCTGATTTACACCCCTACTTTTTATCTCACAATTCTGACTTTTTTTCTCACAATTGCGAGTTTACATTCTGAGAATTGCGTGATATAAAGTCGCAATTGCGTGTTATAAAGTCAGACTGACTTTTTTTCTCTGAATTGCATGTTTATATCTCGCAATTCTGACTTTATAACACGCAGTAGGGACATATAAAGTCAGAATTACATGATGTAAAGTCGCAATTGCGAGTTTATACCTCACAATTCTGAGAAAAGATTGTCGGAATTGCGAGATATAAACTTGCAATTGCATGTATAAGAGAGTCTTTGATCAGCGGTATAGAGCATCTTCTGCCAACACCGATAACGTCTCGCCATAACCCAGACCGTAGCAACAGCATGTAGCACAATGATTGGTAATCACTTTAATTCAGTCCCAGACTGTGTACGGCTGCCTGTGGTTTCAGAAAGGAGTAGAAAAGTAGAAGAAAAGTGCTGGGGAGGCAGATGGCAATCTGTTATTTTGCAGCGCTCAGGCCCCCAGCAGTAGCCTGCGGAGTCAAGGTTGACACAGAGTGTAAAGCCGTCCTGCTCTAGAAGCACTGGTAATCAAGCCTGGTGCATCAGCCTGAAGTCATAAAAATGCCCCCTACAGAGCGCAGGCAGGCAGGGACAGGCTCAGGCCCAGACTGGCTGCTGGCTTCAAACATTTCACCAAAACCTATTAGACTTTTCTAAAAGGGTGACAGCACAGAAGATAGTAACCTTTGTTTCTTTTTTTTTCTTCCTGAACAAGACATGTGACTTGCTATTTATCTAAAATTTGAGGCGCTGTATCATGAGTTGGTCCAGAAGTAGCAATGAGCCTTTAGTAGAGAATAGTATATTTTTAAAAAAGTTACCGCTTTCAAATTATGTAAATGTTATGGGTCTGAATTAATAACGATGGATGAATCCGTCTACAGAATAGAGCTACAAAATTTGGTAAACTGGTGCGCAGAGAACAACCTGACCCTCAACAGAAAACAACAAGGAGCTAATTATCTACTTTGGGAGATCACAGAAGATTTAATTTGCTTCAGTCTTTATCAATGGAGACAGAGTGGAGAGAGTGTGCAGTTTTAAGTTTCTGGGCACATACATCTCAGAAGACATCACATGGTCCATAAACACTACTGCATTGATTAAGAAAGCACAGCAACAACTGTTATTCCCAAGGATGTTAAAGTTGGTTTGCCCTAACCGATGCTGATCACCCTCTATTGGTGTGCTTTAGAGAGCATTTTAACATGCTGCATGCTCTGTGTGGTTTCTGTACAGCCAGTGACAGGAAAGCACTCGGGGTTGTCCTGCGAGCACAGAAGATAATAGGAGTTGAACTTCTAGCACTAGAGGACATCTATAGATCACACTGTCTGACGAAAGCTATACCACACACACACACCTATATGGAAGTAAAATAATGCCAAATGTTTTTGAAATAAAAAAGCCTGTTGAATTGCACTACTTGAAAAAAATATGCATTGCATTAACCATGCTTGCATTTTAATGCATTGGTATTTTTAGGGCTTGCATTTTTATGAAATACAATATGGTTGTATATTTAAGCTGTGAATATTTCACTTCAAAACATTTAAAACACATTTTCATTAATAAAAATTCAATAATCCATATTCACCTTTCACATTTCACTTCCAAAATATTCAAACTGTTTAAAAATACTATTAAATAATATTCAACAGGCAATTTTAGGTATTTGTCTGAACAATTAATATTGTTGACATTGTTTTATTCTTTTTACAGTGGTTTATTGGTGTACTGCTGTTAGCAGTTTTTTTCTTTTCCACACTGGACTGATTAATCTTTTTGTTGTTCTTTTTATTTCATCTATTTTTATGCTATTTGTATTTTATTGAATGTATATGTACAGGTGCAATGAGAGTAAATAGCATACAATGAAAATAAATAAATGTAAAATTCAAATGATAAATGTAATTTTGATGCTCTTTACAGATCGCTGTTATTGACTTTACTTTGATTTAAATTTATATGTAACTGTTTAAAGTTTCAATTTTTTGTAATTTTAGTATTTTAACTTAAACTTTTTTTTGTTTCAGTTAGTTTTCACGGCCACATTTCTAATTCTATTTTATTGCAGCTTCATTTCAATATGCGGAATTTTAACAAATATTTTTAACAGATTTAGTTTACAGTAATAACACTGGCTGGAATAAATTAAATTCGGTCAAAAAAGTCCGAAAATTTTTGTCATCTTGAGCCCTTTTCTCAAAACAAATTTTTTATGACAGCCACTTAAAGATATAATTTGTGCTCAAAACTGTGTTTCGGGGTCAAAACAACTCAAGATGATGGAGTAATACAAGCTGCAAAAATGAGCAAGCTGGCAAAATATGTTTTAGAGGAATTAATGAAATACAGTATGTCTATGTCTCTCTTTTATACAGACTCCCCTGCCTGTGCTTTTACTTGGTCATTCATCAGACTTGAGGCCAGGAGAGTTTGTGGTGGCCGTGGGAAGCCCGTTTTCCCTTCAAAACACAGTGACCACCGGTATCATCAGCACTACCCACAGAGGAGGTCATGAACTTGGCCTGCAGAACTCTGATATGGAGTATATTCAAACAGATGCCATTATAAATGTAACCATTCTACACATAGACATTATCGTCAGTATAGACAGTTTTAACTGTATGTCCATGTAAATTAATGTTTTTTTTTCTTTCACAGTATGGCAACTCAGGAGGCCCCCTTGTAAACTTGGTAAGAAGCATTTATTCTCCTGTATTTTGAAAATAATTCTCTCTCAGCTGCTACAGCACTTGTGTATCTTTATTTGTTTCAGTAAAACTTTCCCCAAGGTTATAACTCTTGTTTTTATTTGTTCATCATTCGGTGATGGTATTCATGGTTCATTACTGTGCAGAATCTACTATTTCAATGTCTGCTTCCATCTGGAAATTTAGTATACCCTGGGCAAATTACCTGCGGTGGTTTATATTATTCTATTGATCTTTGTAAAGGAAAACACAACATGTGTCCTTGAAGAAGCCTCAGGCTCAAGCATGCATCTGGCTCTGTAGTAAAAAAAAAAAATATTTCCATTTATAGTGCACAATAGGAACTTGAACGTGTAAAACGTGTAAAATGCATTGCACAGATGCACCATAAAACTGGAATCAAACAATGGCTTTTTTTCATATATATTTTTATTTTTTATTTTTTCATATACTTCATAATACCTCAGTATTTCCTATTACTGTTCAATTAAATCATTAAACCCTTTGACCACCATCCCTCGTGTGTCTCAAGGTAGCTGTTCATTCATTACAGTG
Source organism: Phoxinus phoxinus (assembly GCF_949152265.1). NCBI lineage: Eukaryota > Metazoa > Chordata > Actinopteri > Cypriniformes > Leuciscidae > Phoxinus > Phoxinus phoxinus. The sequence goes on along the minus strand of NC_136878.1, from coordinate 15,899,043 downwards.
CATTTCAATATTATGCTCCCTGTTTGCGGTTTCAAGGATGGGGATGTAATTGGCATAAACACTTTGAAGGTTACGCCTGGAATATCATTTGCCATTCCCTCACACCGCATATGGCAGTTCCTTGCAGACTCCTATGACAGACAAATAAAAGGTTTGCAAAACAACTGCTGTTTTAGCTGTTTGGTTGTTTTTATCTAGTTTGAATTAAGTAGCTGTTTTCTTACACTTCAGGAAGAATGCTGACTAAAAAGAAATATATGGGAGTGCGAATGCTTCAACTTTCAGCTGCGTAAGTTTTTACTTATTTTTTATTTTTTTCAAACATGTTTTGATGAAGATATAAAGTGATCTTGATAGCGTTTTTTGACATTATTGAATCAGTTTGATTAGGGAGCTTAAGGAGAAGGACAGCAAGTTCCCAGATGTGAGCGCAGGAGTGTATGTGTATGAGGTTATTCCAGGGACAGCTGCCTTCAGGTAAAGGGATTTGCCTACTCCACCTCATCTTACTCATTAACTCTAACCGCAGCTCTTTCTTCACTCATCTAGGCCCAGAGGCCCGTTTCATACCATCATAACCTTCAGATTAAGATTTATATCCTCGTCACATACCACAGGGGCTTTTACATATTTACCCTATGAAAACATTTTTTTTCCTCAAGCACCTCTGTCCCATGATGAAATTTCCCCCTGTGGTATTTTGATTAGATATGATAAGTGTCCGGCATTAGAAACTTAAAAGGATAATCCATCCAAAAATGAAAGTTCCGTCATCATTTATGTCATTCCAAACCTGTATGACTTACTTTCTTCTGTGAAACCTAATAAAAGATATTTTGAAGAATGTTGGTAAAACAAATGTTTTGGTTCCCATAGACTTTTGTTGTATTTTCTTCCATTGTGTAGACAAAAATACTGTGGAACTCAATGGGAACTAAAACATTTTGAGTACCACCACTCTTCAAAATATCTTCTATTATGTTCCAAAGAAGAAAGGAAGTCGTACAGGTTTGGAATGAAATGGGGGTGAGTAAAAAAACAGAATTTCATTTCATTTATGAATATATTTTAAATAATGTTGTTAATCAAACAATTGACGGAAGCCATTGACTTCCATAGTAGGAACAAATCTGGAAGTCAACGGCTACTACCATCAACTTTCTGGTTACCAACATTCTTCAAAATATATTTTTTTGTGTTCAACAGAAGAAAGAAATGACAGGTTTGGAACAACTTGAGTGCGAGTAAGTGATGACATTATTTTCATTTCTGGGTGAACTATCCCTTTAAGTGGATACAGCTATTGGATTGAGCAATGTCCTCTTCAGCTGCATTGTCCACTTGAACAAACTACAAATCATAAAAATAAGGAAACCTGGATTCTCTATTGCTAACTAAATGGGACGGTTTAAATCCAAAGCCTGGTCAGTTCGCTGTTGCAATTAACATTTATATATGTGCTGTTCCGTGGTACAATAATGAAGAGTATCACAAATCTTAAACATATTGTGATTTGTTTGTAGTGCTGGCTTGGTCAACCAAGATGTGATCATCAGCATTAACGGACATCCAGTGCATTCTACAGAGGACGTGAGTCAGGCCGTGCAGTCGGACGAAATCCTCTCTTTGGTGGTGGGACGTGCTAATGAAGAAATCACACTAACAGTGGTTCCTGACGAAGTGGACTGAGAAAGATTTCTGTTGCAAGTTTTCATCTAAACAATGCATTATCCATAAACATGCTTTATTTGAAAAGGACATTATAATGATAACATGGAGTATCATGATGAAGTGTTAAGGCCCAGTGATGCATTTTGATACAAATACACAAGTATTTTATCTGTAGAATGATGTATAGATATAATGTGCATCTGTATATATTCTCCTGACTGGGTTTAACCTGTTAGCCTTCAGCGCCACTTTTGAAAAATCCCCAGAAATAGCATACCCAACCTAAAAAAGATTCAATTAATTGACCCTTTGTCCTAAAAGCTCAAGTACGGTCTCATTTGAAAGCTGACACCTGGCACTTTATTGGAAATGTAGAATGAATTATTGTCATAATGAAAAAAAAATTATGAATAGCTTCAAAGTTGTGTAAGTTATTAGAAATTTATTTTTATGAAACATCTTCATGAAAATTAAATTGAAGTTGGCCCGTCAGCACTCTAGAAATGCACTCCAGCTAAAGACACATGTCTGACCATGTTATATTTAAAATTTGAAGGTGATAAGTCTAAAACTCTGTATTTTGTTAAAGTGTGTATGTCAGGTTAAATTTTTTATTTTGATTAACACAAAATAGTGAGGGGAAATACACGTTTGACAAGTTGATATATTGTTTTGTATGTTTTTCGATTCCTAAAGGCAGAATATAAGATGAAAAAGTTCGTTATTTTCAGTCCTCCCTTAAAACTGCTCCTCATTCCAAACGAAACGTTTGACGTCATAACAGGGAGACGTCTCCCCAGCTCGCTGAGCTGTGTTGATAATTGCACGAGTGATAGAGCGAGAGAATTAGTGATTAGGACATTTATTTAGTTATTTAAGTTAGGTCGTTAGTATACGCAGGCGTATTTTCACGATGGTGAATTACTGCGTTTGTGCTGGGTGCAAAAACACCGTTAAAACCGGTCACAGAGTCCACTGTGTTCCGTGCCTGGGTCAACTTTGTTCGGACCAAACGCGCCGACTTCAGTTCTGCCTCGGTATCCAAGACTTCGGTCATTTGCAGCGCCCATTTCACTGAGAAGGACTACGCGGTTGGAGATCTCATGAGTTATAAAATGGGATTTAAAACCCGAGTGAGATTGGCAGCTGATGCGGTGCCTACGGTGTATGCTACTGTAGTAGAAGCACGTCGATCGCGCCCCTCTCTCTCCCATCTCTCACTCACACATACACACACACACACACACACACACACACACACACACACACACACACACACACACACACACACACCAACCAACATATTCCAGCATTGCAATATTGACATCGATCGCAGCCTGTTCATTATAGCCACGGAGCTTCAGAGCTAAGGCGGAGCTACAGATTAGGTGTCCCTAAATAACCCGCGTATCTAACAGTAGTTCCGCATTAATTAATTTGCACGCGAGTTTAATTTTTTTTAAATATATACTGTGTATTCTCCGTGTATATTCATGCACTGAACCGTGACACCCGTACCGTTTTGGTTCAATACGAATACATACCGTTACGCCTATACTTACCAGACACCTGACCAACTCTCCACTGGTTCTTCTTCACACCAGATATTTATGTTTCTTCGATATGAATTATTTACATTTCTGTTTGGCTCCTCATCTGTCTCCCGCCTGGGAGACTCAAAATTGTATGGCTGTGGGCCATCGTATAGGTTTGAGGGGGATTTTGCATCTCCTCAGACTCAAAACTCTCCATACTTGAATAGAACTTTGTTGGCACGTCTCCCTTGTATGACGTCACAGCTCAGCTGCGTTTTAAAAATATGATCTTGACAGAAATGGCTATAAAGCTTATTGTAGGGCAGTTACAGTAATCATTTTAATGATAATTACATTTTCACTCAGACATCTAAACCTTATTTAATATATCTAAAAAAAAAATTTAACCTGACATACACACTTTAAATGTTTTTCAAGATCATCTCAAATGACTTTATTTTGAATTGACTCTAAAATGCAAACTTGTGTTTATTGTCATCTATTAGCATCTATTCAGTCTATTGTCTCTATTGTTTTGTGGTGCAAACGAGCCCCATTCAGTGTCAGTCTCTCCTGCACACATTTACACCTTTCCAGCCGGCTTATGGCCATAAATATTATTTTCCTTTGTCTCCATTATAATCGCTAACGACTGGCTAATCACGGTGTTTCACCCCCTAATTTCTTTCATAATCTTCACTTCACATTTGAAACTGTATCAAATGCCTTTCTTAAATAAAGAAATATTTCAGTAAGCATTCCGATTTAGAAAAAAAATCATAAAAAATAACAGCTAGATGGCAGGTGCAACTAGAGAGCTAGCTAGCATGTTAGCTTAGCACACCATCAATACACGACAATTTATGAGATTAAAACCCTTTTTGTGCTCCAAACTTACTTTATAGTGCAAGTCGAGTGTTTTAAATAATCTTCTATGAGCTTATTTGGCTTCAGAAAAGAAAATCAGACAGAAAATATATGATTTGATGTTATTCTGCACTATTGTAAAGTCTATACCGATTAGCATTACATTATACATATAATCTATTATTATAAAAATACCTGACATGGCTCGAAGAACACAGGTAAATCAAATATCATTGCAATCATGTTTATTGTCTTCAAAACATCTTTATCTGCATGTTATAGCGATCTCTGAAAGCTAACGTTAGCTGTGTTTATGTCAGTGACGTCCTGGAAGGTCACAGGTTATTTCTTCTTCGTGAGCTTTCATATTTGGAAAAAACTGTGCAAATGGCGCCCTCAGCCTGCTGTATGGATTGAAAACACAGTACATCAGAGTATCCAGCGCTCTTTATGTATACATCGACGCATTTGGATATAAATTCAATAAATATTATTCCTGTCTATAGAAATATGATGTAAACCTATGATAATATATCAATATTTCTCCAAATCTGCACATTTTTGAGCCAAAAGCCCTGAGGAACGTTGTTTTGTCACGCGTTCTCAAGACAACAGCACCGGAGTTTTTTTCTGAATGGAGCAGCTGACGCTCATAATTCATATTAAAGGTATCGACTCATTTTTTCATTACATAAGTCCTGACACAAATTAAGACATAACTGTCACTATAAGTTTCTCAGAATACAATAGTGGTCAAATACTGAAACGTGAGACTTATATTTTTAATGATGTATAGTTTGTCAAGGTAATAACATTAAATCTGATAGTAACTTTGAACTATTTAAAAAAAAAAACGCTTCAGAGCGTCCTCGCTCTGGTGAAGGTTAACAGGTTAAAGGGGTGGTTGATTATGATTTCACTTTTCTAAGTGTAGTTAGTGTGTAATGTTGCTATTTGAGCATAAACAACATCTGCAACGTTACAACGCTCAAAGTTCAAAGCAAAGGGAGATATTTGCTTTTAAAGAAATTGCTTTTTAATGACTACAACAAACGGCTGGTAGGGACTACTCGACATTCCTCCCGGGTTAGTGACATCACCAACCCTAAAATGTAGCTACATCATTCCCGCCCCCCGGGAATGAGATTTATAGATTATCATGATAGAATATGCTAATCAATGACTAGGAGATAACTACACATATATACATCAACTAACCATTCAGAAATGTCCTGTTGCATTTTACATGTTGTCACTTCAAGGCCTACTTGAGTCTATCCATCAGTGTCTGACTCTGGTTTGAACATAAAAGGCTTAAAGTGTTTTAAATTTGCAGTGCATGTGTGTGTGAGGTAAAAGGACACAAGCTGCAGCAGCTAATTTGCATTTAAAGGGACAGACACAAAAACTGTGCGTTTTTGCTCACCCTCAAAAGTGATAACTTTAACATGCTATATTAAAATCTATATAGGGTATTGTGATCTAAAACTTAGCATGCACACTCTGGGGACATCAAATACTTATTTTACATCTTGTGAAAAGGGCATTATACCACCCCTTTAATGTCACGTTTTTGTTATTTGTATGAGTTTGCCAAGCATCACAATATGGTACTACCACTATTCCTAGAAGTCTGGTATTTTTATATTTTTTAAAAAGTCACTTATGCTCACAAAGGCCACATTTATTTGACCAAATTACAGTAAAAACAAATACTATGAAATATTATTACAATTTAAATTAACTGTTTTAATACATTTAAAATGTAAATGCAAAGCAGTATTTTCAGCATCATTACTTGAGTCTTCAGTGTCACATGGTCCTTCAGAAATCAATCTAATATACTGATTTGGTGGAAAATTCCATATTTTTGTGGAAACCTTGATACGTTTTTCAGATTCTTTGATTAGAAAGTTCAAAAGAACAGCATTTCTATACTAACATGTCCTTGTAGTAGTGTATGATGGTATTGTTGAAAGAACTTCTTAATAAATAACAGCTTGTACTCTTGCAGTGTTTTAAATTGGAGACTTATAATGCATGAAATATTGAGGTTGATGATCTGTCAGGCTAAATTCAATCATGGTCAACAAACACACCACATGTACTTACTACCTGCTGCTTTCAAGTGTTGTCAAGTAAGGAATCATTCTCCCTGCCACACACCAGTCAAACAAGTATTTTTATCCATATGATTTTAACAAAAATTGTTAGAACATTGTTTTAAAGCAGTAATCTTGGATGTGTTGCATGCATCATATCCCAAAGTGCCCCTTTCTTCAGTAGATCCAACTGTTCAGCAGTAAAATAAATCTCATACATAATGAACAAGGAACACGCAAACTGCTAAACATGAAAGAGGAAAATAGTGAAAAGGGAAGTTTTTCACCCAATAGTTTTTTAAAAAGTGTGTGATAAAATCCATGGGACTTCTGCCAAGGGATGCATGTTTAATTTAGTCTATTGTATGTATTTTTAATTGCAAGCTGTTTCATAACATCTGTCCGTTGACAGCTCTTTGTATTCAGTCTAAAATAAGGTCTGTTACATATCTGCAGCTGTTTTGGCACAGTCAGCAATAAACTTGGTGATTTTAAACATCATTTGTTCAGACAGATCATACAAAAACAACAAAAAAACAAAGGCAGAGAAGTGTAGTGTGTATTGAAAATGTCAAACTAATTTCCGAGACAACTTTGTTGTTTGTTTAATAAAGATTACACTTGGATCATCATACATATTGATATATAAACGAGATATAATGTACGAGTTTTACTCTTGGAGGATGGCATTTATTTACATCACTGCTTCACATAAACACTTTACAAAAGAAATAAGAGAAACAGTATTTTACAAATAATAATGGCAAATAAGGCCCATGTAAGCCCACATGCATTCAGTGTATGTAATATAACTTGCGAGTACAAGACAGGTGGAAAGCTGCAGTCACTTTATGTCAGTAGAAAGTGCACCAGTTGCTGCTGTCGCTGGGAGTCAGTCCCCCTGTTATCAGGAGAATGAGGTCTACAAACCACCAGATGCCAAGGCCACCCAGGGTAAGCAGCTTTCCCACCGCAGTCCCAGTGTGCCCGAGACAGAACCGATCGACACCAAAACATCCCAGGAAAAATGAGTACAGTAGAGTGGTGATGAAGTAGTGTCCTGTGTATCTTAAATATCAAAGAGGAAAAACAATCCATTAATGTCAATGCATTATTAGACTGTATAACTTAAAAAATAAAAACATTACGCAAACACATGTAAGCTATGCATGCACTGAACACACTGTCGACAGGTAAAGTTCATAATGAGAATAGTTCATGTTTAGTGTAAAGCTTGTGAATTGATACAGCTCTATTTACTGATGGCCAGATACATTATGCACGTATAGATTTCTAAGTGAAAGGAATCTACAGTACCTCACTGCCCTCTTGTGGTAAAGAAATGAAAAATTATGCAATGCTCTCTTGTGAAGCCGACGTCAAACAGGAAACACTTTGTGTAACTGTAACTGGCTGTCATCTCATATTAGGCTACTGTTATTTTCTTAAAATAATAAATATGTGAAACAAATTATCAGTAAAAGCTATTATCAGGGTTCTGACGTTTTTTTTCCAAATTTATTTTCCATTACCTTTCTAGTCATTTGTGATTACTGGATAACGATTTAAAAAAAAAAAAAACATTATTATTCAGAACAGTTTGCTAATGAATCATTCAGACATTTTGGGAACCATTTTTGTGATTCATTAAAACGAACCGACTCAAAAGAACACTTTGCTTGCTAAACAAACATTTATATGCCTAGCAAGCAAGTTTTACTCTACAAAAGAGCAATAACTAGGTATAGAAATTTCCTTTTTTTAAAGTTTATAATAATTTCTATAATTTTATGATAATGTTTAAGTCCCAGAACATCATGTTTCTTTTGTTTATTATGTTTGGGGATGTGATTATGGTTATTTCTATGCGTGTTGCTGTTTTTGGTGTATTTTTCTCCTCTTTTTTCCCCTTATTCTGCCATGTTTTCAGCTAACAGGTATTTACGACTGCCACTTGATCCCAATTACCTGGCTGGTTTCCCTACTGGTTGTGATTGGCAGATGAGTGGAAGGAAGTGGTATAAAGCTTCAGTGCTCATTCAGAAGAGGAGAGAGACCAAATTGAGCGTGTTGTGTGGAGAGGGTTCCTTTCTCCTGCCCCGGACCTTGTTGTTAACTTTGAAGACTGAATTTGTTGTATGATTATATGACTGGTGTGCTGTGTGCCACCCAACATGGAATTGTAAGAAATTGAATCTATTGAACCAAATTACTTCTTTTTGAGTAGGGTGCCACCTTTTGTTTAATAGTTATCCTCTGATTTTGGTTAAGTTAGGGAGATCCCTGTTTATTTTTTCCTTTGTTGAGCAGGTAAGGATTTTGTATTTATTGTTTTGGCTTAACCCCCTCCTGAGACTCTATAACTAATTCTGTTTGATCTTTATTTCTTACTAAAATAATAATAATAAAAGACTCAATTTAATTTTACCCGGTTAAGTGTCTTGGTTGTAGTGCTGGGGATGGACATGGGAAAACCTCCTTGTCTTTCTCAAATTATTTGACTTTGTTCGTCAATCCTAATACTCCTTGACCGGGGAGCGATGTAACAATATGAAATCATTTATCTGATAAAATATCGGAGTGTCTATTTACACTAAGTGTGCAGCGCATTTTGTTGGCAAAAGCTATTGACAATAACTCTGTCTCTGCCCACCATTTAAGGTTAATGACAAGTAAAATGTCCTAATAAGGCAGCATCCAATTAATGATTTTCAGAAATATATAATATATACTAAATGTGTTGTTGTTATTATTGCATACTGTTTTATAATGTACTACAAATTTGTATTTATTAAACATTTATTACATCAAGGCTGGACTATTGCAATTCTTTACACCATGGTCTTCCTCAATCTTCATTGGCACATTTACAGATGGTTCAGAACGCAGCAGCTAGACTGTTAACTAGTGAATAAAAAGTGATCATATCTCTCCAATTTTAGCTTCTCTTCACTGGCTTTCTGTCTTTTTTAGAATTTAATTTAAAATGTTGCTGATCATTTTTAAAGCTCTTAACGGACTAGCACCATCTTATATTTCTGATCTTATTCATTTGAATTCAGCTCCTAAGTCCCTCAGGTCTGCCAATAAAGCTCTCCTACATGTCCCACGGTCACGTCTTAAATCGAAAGGCGACAGAGCCTTTGCAGTTTGCTGCTCCCCGGTTATGGAAGCAGTTGTCACCTGACATTAAGAGTGCTCCTCCTATTTCTGTTTTTAAATCTAGACTCAAGACACATCTTTACTCTTTTAAATTATGGATTAGCAACTGTTATCTTTGATTTTATGAAAATATTGTATTTTATGTTTGTTTTGTACAGCACTTTGGTCAGTGTAAGCTGAATTCAAATGTGCCCTATAAATAAAATATACTTACTTACTTACAATACAGACACTGAGATGCAAATACTGCAGTATCTACCACTATTTGCACTAAAGTATGAATAGCATGTTATACTTAGTGCAAAAAGAAAATGCTGTTATTTCAACTTTCCAGATTTTTTCTGAATGTCCACGACATGAATGTCTGAATGTCCATTGTCCACCCTGCTATATTTGATTTCACTTACTTGATGCATGGCTCATTGCCTCTGAGAAACTCCCGTGGTCCAGCGCACTCTATGCCATCCAGTGCAGTGCATAACACCTGGGTATGGTTCACATCTTTGTACACTTGACCGCCAAACTACAAGAAAAAGTAAATTGTATGTTTTTAGCTTTATGACACATACATAAACATCAGCTGGAAAGGATTTTATTTTTTTTAAAATTAAAAAGCAAGAGTTTTTCAAGGCTGTGAACTGCAGATTATGGGCGCAACATATCTTTCCAACAAAAAGGTAGGCAACACTTTACTTTACAGTGTCCTTGTTACACTCACATGTAGTTACTATAGTTATAACTATAAAATATATAAATAAATATAGCTGCAAGCAGCGATTACGGGCCCAAGCCGGTGGCACCGCCACCCTGGTGCCTTTAGTTACACTAAAGGCACCGGGCTGGCGCTGCCACCGGCTTGGGCCCTCCATCGCTGCTTGCAGCTATATTTATTTATATATATATATATATATATATATATATATATATATATATATATATATATATATATATATATATATATAAAAAGCCGCCACCCCGTTGCCTTTCGGGTTCCTGTGCACGACGGGCAATAACGTAACCCCGCTTTGACTGTCGAGAAGAAGTCTGCTTTAGAGCTTGCATCAGTGTGAGTCTTTCTGCTCCCCTCCAAACACACACAGAAAAGGGGGGGGGGGCTGTCTGTGTGTGTGCCCTCCCTCCCTCCCCACACACACACACACACACACACAGAGAATGGCAGGGGGAACTCTGTCAGAGAGAGACAAAACCACATTCAAACTAAAATATCTGACTTCCTGTTGGTCGGAGCTAATGACTGTAAATGAGAAAGTTGTCCGGATCGATAAGCACAATTTACATACCGAGTTTTGTGACTGTAGGTAAAAATAACCCACCCACTTTAGTCAAAAGTATCTTGAAAGTAAAACACTTCCTGCTGCCAGTTGGTGGCGCTATAACTTTGACTCACAATAGTCACATCCATGTGATCGCCCTCTTACAACAAACACACTGCTGAAGTTTCATCAAGATCAATAAATGTATGAAGACGTTATAACACATTGTGTTTTTCTTTTCTCGCCATAACTTCGTTTCCTCGCCACGGCCAAACCGTTCGAGATATCAAAAATCCGTCCGCAATTTACCGTCCTCAATGTCTTGACTTCATGCTGACCGAGTTTGGTGGCGATAGGATAATTTTTCTTGGACGAGTATATCAAATTCCAGGGGCATGCATTTTCATACAGCCCATAATAGCCGACTTCCTGTTGGACTGGCGTAAAACTTAGAGCACGAAAGTTGTTCGGCCCGATTAAATCTATATGTGTACCGAGTTTCATATTATTACAGGCAAACGTGTTTGATATATGGACCAAGTTTTTCGGACCACGTTCAAGGGGGCGCTGTTGAGCTCCCCTGCCACGCCCGGGTACCAGCTTCAGCCCAGCCCTGATGGCCGCAGGTTCTGACCTGTGTGCAAAGTTTCAAGAGTTTTCGAGCATGTTAAGGGCCCCAAAAGTGCCCGAGAAGTCCCACACAGCAGAGAAAGGGTTAAAATAAAGCCCCCCTCCTCTCTCACACACACAGACACTGAGAGAGACTGGCAAAATTCCCATCAAATCACATTCAAACCAAAATATCTGACTTCCTGTTGGTCGGAGCTAATGACTGTAAATTAGAAAGTTGTCCGGCTCGGGGAGATAAATATAGATACCGATTTTTGTTACTGTAGGTAAAACTAATACCCCATTTTTGACTAAAGGTGGCGCTACTGAGCCCCTCCACCGCGCCCGTTTCTGAAACTTCACACATACCTAGTACCTAATAAATCTGATATGCATGTTGAGTTTCATGCAATTTGAAGCATGTTAAGAGCCTCAAATGCACCCAAAAAGAATATAACAGTTTAAAGCGTTGCCATGGCAACAGTATTTAAGATATCAATAATTCTTTCACAGGTCTACATCTGCCGTGTGTTTACATTATACACATAAAGTTTGAAGCAAATCGGGTAAAAATAAGAGGGTGAATTCAAAGCATTTTGAAAGTGACACACTTCCTGCTGCCAGTTGGTGGCGCTATAACTTTGACTCACAATAGTCACATCCATGTGATCGGCCTCTTACAACGAACACACTGCTGAAGTTTCATCAAGATCAATTAATGTATGAGGATGTTATAACACACTTCCTGTTTCCAATATTCGCCATAAATTCGTTTCCTCGCCACGGCCAAACCGTTCGAGATATCAAAAATCCCCTCGCAATTTACCGTCCTCCATGTCTTGACTTCATGCACACCGAGTTTCGTGGTGATTGGTTGAATCGTCTAGGAGGAGTATTTTAAATTCCATTGCATGTGTTTTTTAAACTACGCCAAATAGCCGACTTCCTGTTGGGCTGGGGTAAAAAGTCAGAGCACGAAGGATATATGAACCGATGAGATCTATAAGTGTACCGAGTTTCATATTATTACACGCAAGCGTGTTTGATTTATGGACCAAGTTTTCGGACCGCGTTCCAGGGGGCGCTGTCGAGCCCCCCTGCCACGCCCGGGTCCCAGCTTCAGTCCGGCTCTAATGGCCGCGGGTTCTGACATTTGTGCAAAGTTTCAAGAGTTTTTGAGCACGTTAAGGCCCCCAAAAGTGCCCAAAAGGTAGTAATATAATAATAATAAATAATAATTAAAGCTGCAAGCAGCGATGAAAGGGCCCTCGCACCCGTGCCAACCGCCACCCGGTGGATTTAGGAAGACAGAGCACGGTGGGCATTGTGCATTTAAGTAGGTAAATATAGGAGTATGTCAAAGTCAGTTACAAAAATGTCCTTTATTATGGCGATAATAGCATGCGTTATAACTCAGATAAGTGTTGCTAGCATGTTTTAGCATGTTTCTAGCATGTTTAGAACTCAATGGCATATTAAATATGTCGCTAGCAATGCATCACAGTTTAAAACGTGTCACTTCCTGTCGACGGTAGGTGGCGCAATTACTTTAACTTAAAATTGTCATGTAGATGTGTTCAGGGCAGGACTCTTATCAAACGTGTGAAGTTTGGGGCAGATTTGACATTGCCTTCTTCAGTAACAACAACTTCCCGTTTCATTGCATTAGCGTGCTTTAGCACTTAGCTAAGAATTGCTAGCATGTTTTAACATGTTTCTAACATGTATATAACTCAATGGCATATTTAATATGTTGCTAGTAATGCATCGCAGTGTTAAACATGTCACTTCCTGTTGCCAGTAGGTGGCGCTATTACTTTAACTTAAAATTGTCATGTAGATGTGTTCAGGACAGGACTCTTATCAAGCGTGTGAAGTTTGGTAAAGATTGGACATTGCCTACTTTAGTAACAACAACTTCCTGTTTCATTGCATTAGTGTGCTTTAGCACTTAGCTAAGAATTGCTAGCATGTTTTAACAGGTTTCTAACATGTTTATAACTCAATGGCATATTTAATATGTTGCTAGTACAGCATCACAGTGTTAAACATGTCACTTCCTGTTGCCAGTAGGTGGCGCTATTACTATAACTGAATATTCTCATGTAAATGTGTTCAGGGCAGGACTCTTATCAAACGTGTGAAGTTTGGGGCAGATGAACATTGCCGACTTGAGTAACAACAACTTCCTGTTTCATTGCATTAGCATGCTTTAGCACTTAGCTAAGAATTGCTAGCATGTTTTAACATGTTTCTAACATGTAACTCAATGGAATATTTAATATGTTGCTAGTACAGCATCACAGTGTTAAACATGTCACTTCCTGTTGCCAGTAGGTGGCGCTATTACTATAACTGAATATTCTCATGTAAATGTGTTCAGGGCAGAACTCTTATCAAACGTGTGAAGTTTGGGGCAGATTGGACATTCAATGCCTGAGTTACAGCAAATTCCTATTTAATTGCAGTAATAGCATGCTTTAGCACTTAGCTAATGTTTGCTAGCATTTTTTAGCATGTTTCTAGTATGTTGTTAACATGTTAAGCACTTGCTGGCAATTTTTTATATGTTATTAGGAGTCCAAAACAGTGTTAAACATGTCACTTCCTGTTGCCAGCAGGTGGCGCTATGACTGTAACTGAATTTGAGCATGGTCATGTGTTCAGGACAGAACGCTTATCAAACGTGTGAAGTTTGGGGCAGATTGGACATTGTTTGCCTGAGTTACAGCAACTTCCTGTTTCATGGCGAAACATCAAAATTTGTCAGGCCGCCGAGGACACGCCCTTCGACGAAAACTCTAGATCTTCGCAATTTAACGTCGCAAAGGCCTTAAGATTACACTCACCAAATTTGAAGATGATCAGATTAAAACTGTAGGAGGAGTTCGTTAAAGTACGAGGCCTGAAAATGCCAAAAACTGCACAAAAATCAGAGAGGAAGTTCAAAATGGCTGACTTCCTGTTGTGTTTAAGGCTATGCTCCAAGAGACTTTTTTGTAGGTATTGGGTCATTACATGTATGTACCGAATTTCGTACACGTACGTGAAACGTAGCGGGAGGCGCACTCCGTTGAACCTTTATAGGTGGCGCTATCGAGCCATTTTACCCCGCCCAATTCTGAAACGCATATCAGATGTCAATTTTCGCCAGTTCTGACGCGTGTGCAAATTTTCGTGAGTTTTCGTGCATGTTTAGGCCCTCAAAAATGCGATCAAATGCGGAAAATAATAATAATAATAATAATAATAATAATAATAATAATAATAATAAACAGAGCAATTCCAATAGTGTCCTCGCACCATCGGTGCTCGGGCCCTAATAAATAATAATAATAAAGAAGAATAATCCGAAGGAAAACAATAGGGCCTTCGCCTTTTCAAGGCTTGGGCCCTAATAATGCACAATCACATGCAACTAACCCTACAACAAACCTAATCCTAACCATAAACCCTTTATATTAATTTAAGTACACATAGAGCTGGTTTCACAGACAGGTCTTCTTGGATAAAGCCAGGATTCGGCCTTAGGACATTAAAGTAGATTTTATAAACATGCATCTTGAAACAAAACAATGGCACTGACATATTTTAAGATATTTCAGTACAAGTTGCTTTCAGTTAAAACAGCTCAAACATGCATTTTAGTCTGGAACTAGACTTAAGCCTTGTCTGTGAAACCGAGGGATAGTTAATTCTACTCAGTATTTAAATGTATAATTACACTGTAATAAGGACACCTTAAAATAAAGTGTAACCAAACTGAACTTGCCTTTACACATCCATAGCCCATCTCCTGAAAGGCAGAGACATTTCCTCCGTGATCGACTGGATCTTGGCAGAATATGAATTCCTCTGGTCTAAATGAGATAATAGCACATCTTCATAAACTATAAAAGCGCCCACTGAACTGTAAGTCGTTGTTTACAAAAACAGGCCCCGTGCTTCAGAAAGATGAAGTGAACTTACAGGTATCGACAGAGGACGACAGGTGATGGAGGGTTGTACTCGTACTGCTCCGTCTGATTTGATGTTTCAGTAGGTAACGTTATAACGTTAACACTCTCCGTCACAACTGTTTCTCCCGGTTGTTCGGTGAACAGTTTGCTGGTCGTTACTCTGTTTCCGGGTGGATCGGTTGAGTTTTCCGAGTGAATCCCGTCCAGACACTGTAAAAGTAGCACTGTAAAGAGCAATAAAAACTGTCCGCATAACAAAATGTAGTTGACTGAAATCTGCGGCATGATTTCTGAACGGCACGTTAGCTGATATTTCAGCTAATAAACGAGACAGCAGCTACCTAGCGGTGATTTTGCCAGTCGCATCTGTAAATGCCAGTCGACATATTACTGGCGGTATTATTTAGTATTATGCGACTTGTGTACCATATTGTGACCGAATATGAACCATATTACACTGCTACTAGTGAACACAAGCTAAAACTGAGCTGTACAGTGGTCAATATAGTCGGCGCATTTTGATGACGCTATTTGTGTAGCGTTACGTCATTTTACATTTATTTTCAGTACTTGGTACTTGAGATAAATGAATCATTTTACATTAATTTGAAGTATTATTTGTATCAGGAAATACACCGATATTATTAAACATATGTCGGAGTAAAGTTTAACATCAGTTTTTGTGGCAACACAAGTTTTTATAGATTTTATGGTGGCTACATTGTGCTCATTAGGACATAATCCATTACTATTTTATTTAGAAAGAATATTATATTTAGAAATGTATTCAATCTTAATATGTATCATCACTGAAGTTGTTTTTAACTCAGTAGCCCAGTAGATCTCGCACCCCTTTTTCTTTTTCTTTTTCTTTTTTGCTCTCATAAGGTCTGAGGTTGTATGTAAATATGTAATGTATGTAAATCTTAAACTATAAATACAAATTCTCAATGTAAGATTAATTTATTTACATATTATTTAAATTGTATGGGCATCCCCACAATCTTAAATAAACAACTATATTGCTAAGATTGTAAAAATATGCTTAAGTGAGATGTACAGTATAGATTAGCCATATGGTTACTATCAATTACAGACTGTTGCTGAAAATAAATAAATAAAATAGAAGTTTAAAGCATCTATAGTATAGGCTTGATATAGTGCCGTTTAAAATAATAATAATACTAATAATAATAGAAGTAAAGCAAATAAATGGGAAAACAGAGAAATTGGTATGAAATTTATTTAATGGTTGCTCTGCAACTTCGTGTTTTTTTTATGCATTTTTCACACATTTACACAGCAGATAAAGACTAAAGAATAAATAGTATATATTATTTTTAATCCAGACCTTCAGTTGATACATTCCATAGACTTATAATGCACATAACTACAGCTTTCTAAATTTGTTGTTGTTCCTGTACAGACATCTCTAGAGATCCCGACACGTTGTGTTTTGATCCTCATTAGGTTTTGATCTAAACTCAGTTGATCCAGGAGTTGTAATACCAGCATGCTCATTTGTATCAGTTTCACCATATGGTATAAACACTGAGGTTTGTGGCATTTTTCGGCCATGCACCCACATTGGTACAGGATAGGGTCTGCATCGAGATCGGTAGCTAACGTTGAGGAAAGGGGTGCGTTGAACCTGGTATGGTACCGCAGAGGAGGTGGCAGCAGATGTAGTCATGTAACTCTGTGGATAAGGTAAGACACTTCCATGCGTCGAAACAAGAACATTCTGTGAAAATTAGATCAAATATATACTGTATTCACTTATATTTTTTGTTATAATTTACATGCAAGTTAAAGGCTATAAAACAACAGAAAATAATTAATTTAGCATGTTTTGTGTCTTTTTATATTTTATTATATATGTTTTATTATTTTAAAATCAATCATGTTATTCAAAATTATATTAGGCTTACATCATGAATTATGTACCTACCTGAGAGGTCGTTCTGTGCTGCTGAAAGTTAGGTGGTAAATCTGGCATGTCAGTAAGTCTTTGTTGTGAGGTTGAGACTGAAATGGTGTGACTTTGACCCTCCCCTTCATTTGACCTTCGAGATAACCAAGGACCAGTTGCTTCAGATGCCAAAAGTGGAAGTGTTCCAACATAATGAAACTGACATAAATTTGACAAGACTTGTGCCGGCACACGCAGCGAATTAATTAGGCCTGGATGGGGGATGTAATAGGGCCGAGCGAGCAAACGCTTCTGAGAAACATCAGTCATATCAACTGCAAACTTGCATTGTTCAGCATGTGTTTTATCAAATGGTAAATGTTCAGTAGCCTCCTCCTCGCCAAGCTTTTCCTTGTTGTTGACTTCTATGTTCCAATCTTCTCGTGTCTTCTCTTTTGAATTGTCCTTGGACTCTTGTACTGTTGTAGAGATTACTCTGGAATTTTGCTCATCTTGAGAAACTGACTGATTCTCATCTTCATTGCTTTCCTTCTCATCTCCATATCCATCAATGTCGCTCTCATTCATATCTGTAGAATAAATATATTTCATAAATGTGTATTAATAGGAATAGCCTATAATAGCCTAAAAAATAGATGATAAAAAGCATATATATAGTATAAATTAAATTCCAAATGAAACCTGTTGAAGTTGATGTAACGACATTAGTTTCTTGAATGAAATAATTTGATGAATTTTTGTCAAAAGTTGAGTCATCTGTGAACATGGCTTTCTTTGTTTCCACATCGCACCTCTGATCCAACATCTGTTTCCTAAGTATTGAAAAATAATAATGTCAGTGGATATTAAAACGATTCTTTTCAGAATTTTCTTTTAGGCCTTGTTCAACTTTTCAGTAGGCCTAGGCTAAAGGCTGATCATATAATTTATCCTGAAAATAAATGAAAATGCAAAATAGAATAATTAAGTGGAATTTTAAACAGGATATTTACAGGCATATTTATGAAATCTGAAAGAAGAAAAAAAATTACCTTTTCTCTCGTCTCCCATTTCCGGTATCGCGGAATCCTTTTGCAAATGGATTATTATCGATTTTCAGCTGAGTTATCTGTAAAGGTAAGGTTAACTTGTTGATGAAGAAATCGCATTTCTTAAGTGTTGTGAAAATTGTTTACAACTTTATTAGGATATTATATGATTTCATGGATGAAACCTTTTCGTTTTGGTATGCTGTAACAGCAATAAATTCAGTCTCAGGAAACACGTATGTTTTGAATGTGCTGTAAGGAAGTTTGAGGATGTCGTTGGCTCGAACGATATGAAACCTCGGCTGATATTTGTGCATGGAGTTTAAAATTGTCTGCAAAACAAAATCATATCATTTTTCATAATCATTACACACGAATTATTTTTAAACAATAATAAAAAAAACCGTTTCTGTTCAGATTCCACCATTTTTTTAAATCCTTCACACAACTGTTTGATAGCCTACACGCAACTTGTTGAATTTTCAGCAATTTGCCTTTTACACTTGCTTATGCTTGCTTAGTGACAGAGAAAATTAGTTTACGGTGAAATTTACAATAAAGGTCGTTCATAAATTATGAATCACATAAATACTCACAAATCCATGTTTGTCAGATATATTGTTCGTCAGTTTGAGTTTATGAAAGGTGACAGCTTTGGACATCCATTGCTCCCCGGTAGCAGGACTGTCTGGGTGGATGTACATTCGTTTGGGCATTTCTGGATCGGCCTTTCCAGCCACCATCCAACGGGAGTTGTGAAACTTGTATCTGAAGTCGTCAGCCGCCACTATATCCATCAGCAGGATGTACCTCGCCTTCCTGTCAAAGCCGCTGCAGCGCACTTTAAACGCTGGAAACATGCGCCTCAGAGAACCAGAAGACATCGTTTACACTCTAATAACAAAAATATGTTCTAAGAATGTTTTGTTACCTAATGTTCAAACATGAAAACGTTATTTCTAATGAATAGTCTATTCTTTAAAATGTAAGAATTACCATAAAAAATATTGGTTAAGCGAACGTTAAAGAAACAATTTAGCAAACATTATGGGATACTTTTGAATCTTCTTTGAACATTCTGCAACGAGTAGCCTAACATTTAAAAAATGTTACATGCACGTCCAACTAAAACGTTCAGGGGAAGAAAAACTGTTATAGGCCCATAACGTTTTAAGAGCATTATTGAAGGCCAGATAACTTCGAACGAGCGTTCTATTAACGTCACTGTAACAATGTTCGTTCTTAACTTTGAGAGAACCTTGCCAGAACGTCAGTCAAAGTTCTGAGAACCTTGTGCAAGTGTCCAATTCAGAATTGCATAGTGACACTGACACAACACAAAAAAAATCTTACATGAATTATAGCTGAGATCTGAATTTTTAAAATAAACTCACGGGTCTAGTCGTTTTAAAGATTGTTCTTACCTTCCAGACTTTGTTATGACCATCTCCGTGCCGCTTTTGTGAAACTGCCCCCACAGTTCCTTGGCTTCCAGGTGAACCACGGGGTCATCCTCAGGTGTCAGCCCGAGGTCTCTCGTCTCCACAGAGAGGTGCGCGGGAGAAGCGGCTTCTTTGAGTGCCAGGCGAATAGAGTTATGGAGAACGTTCGCAAACTGCTGTTTCCCGTATCCAACAGGAAAAAACTGTGACTGCTGTCCAAGCATCGAACTAATCGTGAAGTCAGTGGAACTGGTCGGTATAAAGTGATACGCCATTCTCTCAACTTATATTCACTCCATCCCCACAACTCCTCCCTGAAATCTTCAGCATTCACTCCTTAAGTGGAATCATGCTAGTTTCAGTGTGGTAGAAGTTGTACTGTTTGTCAAAATGAATCTCGCGTTTTTGCGTCATCCATTCATGCTTTCATGTCTTTGTCCTGTTGAGAGAAAAGCCCAACTGCAGAGACAGTAAAGGTTGTTTTATGGGGTCTCGTGCGCACAGATGAACCCTGGGGAACTTATGTCGGATCTCCAGACGGCATGGTGGTTTCTGGTCGGGACGGGTCAGTCTGGGGTTCTGATTGGCTCCACGGACACATGCAAACCAATTGTGCTTCATAAGGGCGTGGTAAATCGATTTTTATAAAGAATCAACTGCAACAAAGTGATTTGATACAAATGGAACATCAGCTGTCCAGAGTTTAGTGCTGCTCATGTTTGTGAAAAAAGAGAAGAAAGAATGTAGGGCATTAACGGAGATCGGGGCTAGTTGTCACACAAAGGTTGTGTCAAAAGTAGCTACTATTACTCTGATCAGGTCCATGTTTTTTCTGCCAGTGATTTTGTGACACATGAACAAAAATTCCCTATTATTTATTAGTAGTTAAATGGCAGAAGAACACAATAAAACCACACTGAAATAGCTACTGTACTTTCAGTCTAGAAAGTCAGGCCTATAGGCTATGTCTGACATTGATACTGATATATCAATATATATATACACTCTAAAAAAAAATGCTGGGTTGTTTCAAATATATGGACAAATATATATATATGGTAAATATATATATACTCAAAAATGGTACAAGTAACCTAATGTACAAAAATGTAAAATCAATTGTAATTGTATAAATAAAAAATATTGGTTATAGCCGTGTGTGCCAAATATATATACGGCTATAACCAATATTTTTTATTTATACAATTACAATTGATTTTACATTTTTGTACATTAGGTTACTTGTACCATTTTTGAGGATGATCCGAAAACAGATTGTTAAATGGCAGGTTCCATTGTGACAACTTAACCCAAGCTATATAAATTGACATTTGGAAATAGACCTTGTTCTCTGTCGTTATTCTGACATTACTTGATTAAAGGTATATGTTATAATGGCAGAACTGTCTGTAAAAATGCAGTATATACATGTAAAAATATTGCCCTATAACTGATGCTCTTTTTAGGACTGTCACATTAAATTACCCACCCACTCACCTCCCACAAGACCACCCATAATCAATATATCCCTGTAATCTGTGCAAAAGCGCCTATAACAGCACAACCACAAACTATAGTCCAACATGAGAAAGCTGTTTAATCTTTACCTCACATATGTGACATATTTCTCATAGTGAAGCACAACCATCTTATAATAACACAATTTTAAGGGGGTGCCATTAATATATGTCCCGTTCTTTTCTTGCTCCCAGACCCCGTCCCACAATATCATGCTGTGATATGAGTGGGAAGGGACTGAGGATTCAACTGATGCATGCTTTTGATTGTCCTGGCTGGATTAGGAAGTGTATTCAGTTACACTTTTTTATTGCAGAAGAGTTTTGGCTACACATTCCATAAAGGCTCAAAAAACTACACGGACTGAGTGAGACCAGCAGAACACAAGCATCTTGAAACCATCAGTTGTGTAACTTTGTGTTCAACACAAACCATTTTTCTTCTTTGTCATGTTACCAATCACATATTCGAAACCACTCATTCTAGTCACTTGGATATCAAGGTTTGATGTTTTTGAAGGCTGGGGCCAAACTATCATGTTGACAATCTGATAGTCCATATGGGGAAGTCCCATCAGACGCTCTTGCTGGTTTTTTAATGAGGATCTATTTCTGCATCCTCAAGGCATCAGCACTTTTGCACAGTTTTTTTTTCTCAGGGGGAGGCACTAAGAATACATTTCACTAACTGGTGTAACATTTGTGTTGTTTTTGCATTAGTGTATATTGTACAGTGTAAAATAACTGACGTGCTTTATCAGGACAGTGTTGAGTTTTATGTCATAAACATTTAAACGAATGCGTCTCTGGTGCATCTGATGTGTCTGTTATCTCATCTCAGAGAAAAGGATGTATTTTTGTTATCCATTGTAATTCTTTATTTATTTCATTGACTGCTGTATTTTTAATGATTTTTATATCCCTATAAAAACAAAAAATAGTGTGTGTGTGTGTATGTGTGTGTGTGTATGTGTGTGTGTGTGTGTGTGTGTGTTTATGCTAAAAAAAAACAGCTGTTGTATTGACTAAGGGTGGTGAAAACTCCCCTCACAGAGATACAACTTTATTTTGAACATTGCCTTCATTCTGAAGCATTTAAATTATTTCACGCCCTGCTTCTGTAATGGGTAAATCTGCAAATTTATGACAACGCTCTGCTATGACAGCTTTATGTCCTGTGTTCAGCTGCGCTGCCATGGTGGCTGCGAGTACAGAGAAAGATCCAAACACCGGATTATGAGAGATATGCCATCTGCGGCCATCCACTACT
The DNA here is from genome assembly GCF_949152265.1 of Phoxinus phoxinus. Lineage (NCBI taxonomy): Eukaryota > Metazoa > Chordata > Actinopteri > Cypriniformes > Leuciscidae > Phoxinus > Phoxinus phoxinus. The sequence continues at coordinate 15,876,674 of NC_136878.1, read as the reverse complement.
GGTGACCCAATCTTTATTGGGCAAGGAGCAACCCTGGCTGTCAATCATACTTCAAAGAGAGAGCAGGCAGAGATCTGTGGGAGGGAGGGAGAGAGAGCTGATGCCAGTCGGATATTTGTGAGAACACTAACAGGCATTGTGTGTAACTTAACACCAAGGATAAATAGTTTGTTTTAACACCACCGAGTACTGACCATTGAGATGTGGCTGCAAAGTTCTAAACAGGAACACTGTAAAAAAAAAAGTTGCTGCCTTAAATTTTGTAAGTACAATCAACTTGGATGTTTAAGTAATTTCAACTTAAGCATTAACTGACTTAAAAAAATGAGTTGAATCTTGAATAACAAAAAAAGGTGAAAATTGCTTAACATATCATTTTATATCATATTATTTTGTAATGTTAGTTGGATTTATAATACACCTATTTGTACTATTGCAAGCATTGTGTTATCTTTTTAATCAATCTTCATACTTGCAGTTTTTTTGTATGTATAAGAAGTTATTAGCACATAACAATCAGCTCACGATTCACGAATGTTACTAAAGAGACAACCTTGAGTAGAGGGTCCTCAAGCCTTACAACAGTAAAAGCATAAAAGTGATTCATTTTGCAGACGTGCACATGAAAGGATTGCGTTTTGTGAATATATCCATGAGGAAAACTTAAGGATAACACAATCACTGAATGTTAGTAATTTAAGTTTCTTTCCTCCAGCAATATGTGGCCATCTCTCAAACACCTCAGCTGTTTATTTAGAGGGGCTGTGATGAATAGTCGGCCGCTAACAGACTGGTGTGACTGGACATGTTTGGGCTGTGGAGGTGGGAGGAATGTAGTTAAACAGTGGCACTGAGAAGGTGTGAGGAGAGAGAGAGAGGGGTTGCAACAGAGCAGAGGTTCAGAGCACGTCATGCTGTCAAATTGATGGTGCTGCTTAGAAACAAAAACAGGACAGGCAGGATCTTTTTCCCCACCTCATTTTTTAATGACCACATTCAAGATGAAGTAAACAGCAGAAATCAGCACATCTCTTCAGACAGGCTTTCTGGGAGCAGGTCCAGCAGCAGATGAATGAGCACTGAGGGAAATGAAAGTAAAAGACTGATTGTACAGTGAGTCTGCTGTGTAGTCATCAGTCTTATTCAGTTTACATCAATTTACATTTCATGAAGAACATCACTTCCTTAAATATTGTTTATTAATAGATAAATACACCATCGTTCAAAAAAAATTTAGAGATTTTTTTTTAAAGAAATTATTACTTTTAAACAGTATGCATTATTCATTAAAAGTGGCGGTCAATACATTTAATATAATACAAATTATTTATGTTTCAACTTTCTATTCATCAAAGAATCCGTGGGGAAAGCATCATGTTTTACTTAAACATCTGACACTTGCCTACACACATGTGATAATTGACATTATGAGTGAACCTCAAGGAACATAAAAAAATCAATAAATAAAAAATAAAATAAAAACATGTGATGACCCCTTTTATAATAAAAATAAATGTTTATTGAGCAGCAAATCAGCATATTAGAATGATTTCTGAAGAATCATGTGACATTGAAGACTGGAGTAATGATGCTGAAAATTCAGCTTTGCCATCACAGGAATACATTACATGTTAAAATATATTGCAATAGAAAAGTATTCATTTAAATTGGAATAATATTTCACAACATTATTTTTTTATTGTATTTTTTATCAAATAAATGCAGCGTTGGTGAGCATAAGAAACTTTTTCCAAAAACATTACAATTTCTTACCAACATCAAACTTTAGAATGATAGTATATAGGTAAATATATAAATATTTAGTTGGAGATCAGAGAGATCAGTCTGACTAAATAAAATATTGTAAAATATTATAGCCTATGTCGTTATGAGAGTTTGTACTCTCTCAGTACATTTCAAGGTCATTGCTAATCTTGTTCAATGATAACTGTATTTGAAAAAGCTAAATGTTTGTCCTTATACTTTTTTGTAGATTCTTATGAAATTGGATGTATTATTGTCACACCGATCTTTGATGGTTCAAGTACTTATTCCCACATTTTAAAGAATAAAATAAATCAGTTTGAAAATAAATGAGAGCTGAGTCTCCTGGAGCAGGTGAAAGCTTTTTTTATTTAATTAATATTTTAGATCATTTTGTGATCCCTGTTTTCAAGCAACAAAAAATACACATAATAACAAAATGCATCCTGAAGGTTCTGTGAATTTTCTGAGAAATGCTTCATAGAATAACACATTGTTCAAGGCAATGAGAAAAACATCTTATGTGATTGTACTTGATGAAGAAAGAAATCAATTTCATTGCACATCTGCACTTCGAGAATCAAATACAACTTTCTTGCACAGATATTGATCGATGTCAGAAGGTCAATGATAACTGGCAGGGTTGAATGTGCTTTGATTCAGATGAAGGTCAGTCCTCAAGAACCATTGAAACTATTCAAATACTGGCTTTGCTCATACTGGGTGGCAACCACAATCTGCCTCATATTGAGCACAAATATATCATCACTATAGTTCTGCTGAATTCTTCTGTCTGTATTTTTGTATATTATTTTATGTATGCAAATTAAGCTCTTTGCTGAACAGTCGTTGGGCCCTATTTTAACGGTCTAAGCGCACGGTGCAAGTGCACTTCGGGCGTATCGAATCCAGTTCTGCTAGTTTAATGACGGGGGAAATGGTCGGTGCGCCCGGTGCATGTTCTAAAAGGGTTATCCCTATTCTCTTAATGAGTAATGGGTGTGTTTTGGGCTTTAAACCAATCAGAGTCTCATCTACCATTCCCTTTAAATGCCAGTTGGGCTCGCGCCATGGCAGATTCGCTATACATGACAGAATTTGATAGTGGAGTTCAAACCATCTATGGGACAAGCCAGATTCCACCATATCTTTAAGTACACACAATAATAATCTTTAAACATTGTGATCCTTTTATTCATTTTTATATTTGCCATGTTTTTGTGCTGCTGCGGGTCCCTGTGTTTAATAAGCAGAGTATACGCGCATCGCGGACCTGCCTATAGGCGCACATTACTAGTAACGCGCTCTTTAAACTTTTTCCGCTCTTTAGACTTTAGACCTGGTTTTTGTTGGTCAATGGCGCAGCAGTCCATTTCGCTTGCCTCAAAATAGCAACACGCCAACAATGCGCCTTCAGACCAGCACGCCTATGGGCGAACAGATGGGCGCAAATGCATTTGTTATTTAAACAACATGGCGCAGGACGGGAAAATGATAACTGCGTCATTCTGAAACTAGCAACACTCGTGTCGCCGCATTGCACCGGGTGTATGATAGGGCCCAATGTCTTTTAAAAATGGCCTCTGACTGTCATCATGATTATAGAAAAACTGATGTGAAATCCAAAAGATTTAATGGGAGTGACTATGTAGAACTGATCTGGGATCATTGTTGAAGTATTTTTTAAAAATGTACATGTTTTGAAATTCTTCAGGGAAAACTGTCCCCGAATCTGCTCTTTGGGGGCCATTGTGAGGCTCAGGGGATACGGCTCATTGGAACGCAACTAATGCCATGAACACCCACACCAAAAAGACTGTATTGATGTTTTTGAGCAGTGAAAACCTACTCTGGTAGATTAGGAAAGGTCTGCCAGGCTCAGTAAACCTGTGATTAAAAGCTGTAGTAGTCCTCAGAGTATTAAACATGAATCTGGGTAATGAACACAGAGGGAAGGGGTAAATAAGGGAAGCTTTTCAGTAAATTAAATTAGATGGAAACATTTGTTTACTTTGGAGGTCTTACATTCGGCATCTGATATTCTGGTTTTTGAATGTAGGCCTATGTTTATTTAGATTGAAAGGAATTTAAAGACTTTGTTTTGAATTAAATTCAGATTTTTTTTTTACTGAAAATATTCTGTAAATCAAATAGCTTAAAAAGTATGCACTGTGATCCGGAGATTATTGTAGTAAGCAGTTATAGGAGTCGTTTTTTTTTTTTTTTTTTTTTTACAGTACTGGGGGTAAAGTTGCGTCAGCAAAAGTTTTTACTTTGTGATTTTACTAGTTCTGGGAAGGACAAAATCACTGGCATACAATAAATTCTGGGGTAGGCAAGGCCGTGAAGGGTCCATCTGTTGTATCCTTCATTTCCCGCGAAAGGGAGGGCGCATTTCGAGGCCGCATTTGAAGGAGCCTTCGAAACGGGACAGCCATCATCGCGCCATGGTGACACAATCAGCCTTTAAATGTGCCCTTCGAAGGATGCAGCCTCTGAATTGGGACGCAGCATAGCCTACAGAGCGCACTGATGACGTGCAATGTCTGCGCGAGCAAGGCATAGGTAAGGAAATGCATATGTTGACATATTTTCTGGTTGATTTTTTGGTCCTCAGTCTTCCAGAGAAGATATAGGACTATGTAAATTTTTTACATTTAGACCACTTCTATTATTGATTGCTCTCAGGATGTGAGGAGATTTTCAACCAGTAAATAACATTTCCTACCTTTAAATCTCTTTGTAAAAGCTCTTTTGTCAGGTATACCTATATGATAAATATAAATCAACATTCTACCTGCAAGGAAATTCCTTTAATTCCAACAAATGTGCATGTGAGTTAAATGTTTTTAAAAATAAATATTTTTAGATATGTTTTATATAAATATTTTAAATTTCAGATTTTATTATAGGCCTATGCAATAATAAAGTTGATTGTAATTTTAGGATTTAATGCATATGCTGAATAGAAGATTTTATGCAGTCTAAAAGTTTCTTCAGAGGCGCCCTTGAAGCTTTCTTTGATTTCCATATGTCATCCATTTCTTAATAAGATAATAGTTCTAATGTGTGAAAATTGATTTCCTTCCCTTTGCCTCTGGAATTGTTTTTCTATTTCTGTTTGCTTCAGACAAGTGATTTACTCCCTTTATATTAAAATGCTTGGATTGATTTTGCAATGCAATAAAGCCAATAAAACTATGTTTATTTAAGCTTTGCAAGGGCTTTGGTGTGTTTATTTGCCAAAGTGAATGGGTCAGGACAAAGTACATTGTGAAAGGAGGATAAAAAATCAGAAAGGGATAAGCTAAACTATCATATATATTTCAGTACAGTAGATATGTTTTATTGTAGTGTGTGTGTGTGTGTGTGGGGGGGGGGGGTGTATGTGTGTGTTAACCGTTTCTGGCCCATTTTGTCTCTTGACACTAAATTTCTAATACCAAAACAACATACTGACAAATATATATATTTTAACATCAGACAAACCAATTTTTACTTCTAATACTTAGCCATAGTTAAATAGGCCCTACTGTAGGCCTACTGAGATAGACAGATAGATAGATAGATAGATAGATAGATAGATAGATAGATAGATAGATAGATAGATAGATAGATAGATAGATAGATAGATAGATAGATAGATAGATAGATAGATAGATAGATAGATAGATAGATAGATAGATAGATAGATAGATAGATAGATAGATAGATAGATAGATAGTAGTGTTCAGTATCACATGCACAAAGGTTCTCTGGTCTAAGTTTGACCATGGATCTAAGAGCTTGAGAAATGTTTGGAATTTATCATGTCTGCCTGTGAATCTGTCACAAACCTACAATTGTTTCCCAGCATCCAGTTTACTCTAGTTTCAGTCCCTGTGGAGCTGTGACTTTTCTTCCACTAAACTCATTGTTGACTCTGAGAGTGTCTCTTTGAAGTGTTGCTCCATAAGAATTTGTGGGGGGGGGATTGTAAGGCTCTACAATGAACATGCTTTGACAAATATTGAAAAGATCGTTCGTGGTAATTGTGCCTTTTTTTGGAAACGTGCAAGGTAATACAGTCAGATGAGTAAAATATGATTTCACAGAGTAATTTTTATGTATTATGAAATGATAACAAAATCTTGATATAGGCTGATCCTTCAGAAAATTATATTTGTGAAATGAAAGGATTAATTTTAAGAACAATAATAAAATCAAAATATAGAACTTGATAAGTAAAGTATCACTAAATGTTGTTATCGATGACGAGATACTGTAGTAGCCTATAACACCGTCCTAACTACACGCGACACGCGATAAAAGGCATCTTTTCATGCTAATCAGAGTTTTTGTCCTAGCCAGCCGCAACGGCGACGATTCTATTTGAAACTGTTTCTTTTTTTCTGCGACGTCGCGCTGGAACAACAAACACAAGTGTGGGAATGATAATTCTCAGGTAGCCTACTCTCTGGTGCTGTGCACTTGCCGCGAGAGCCCGCCCACACGCTGTTCTGATTGGCTGTGGGTTTTGATTGATTTGTACGCATCTCGCAGTCGCGTCGCGTCTAGTGTGGGCAGACACTAGTGATGGGTCGTTCGCGAATGAGCCGGATCTAAGAGCCGGCTCTTTTAGGTGAACGACGGGAGCTGGCTCGCAGATCTGAAGAGCCGACTCTATTTAAAAATATATAGCCTATAGAAATTAAATCATTATGTAAAAAGAAATAATGAATTATTTTAATTTTATTTAAAATAATTGACTAATTCAAAGAAACACAACAAAATAATTAGGCTATCGGCCTAAAGGCGCACACACATTCGTTTCGACTGTCTGATCAGCCTCACACTCTGTTCCTGTCAATCAAACACGCGATGTCAACCAATTATACTGCATGAGGGAGGGCCGAGCACGCACGCACGCACACACACACACTAGAGATGCGGATAAACCGCTGATCGGGCGGATGGCGTAACAAAAAATAATATTTTAATTCAATTTGGGCGGGTGGCGGTTAAACCAATCAAATGAAGAAAGTTTGCCACTAAGCAAACTTGCAATATGAGCCAAGCTGTCAGGAGGAGGCCTAAACGTCTCGTAGATGAGACTGACTGGGTTATTTTGTTTCGATATTAGTTATATTTTAAAACAACCAGTCATATAGCCTACCACTTGTGGAACATTTAAAAGAGAGGCAGATTATGCATATGACTCAGAAATGACATCGGGCAATGGCAGCGCAAGATGTTCAGAAGAACGTAACTAACTTCTATAAGCTCAAAAACATCCACATAAAAAAAGAAGGTAGGCCTAACGTTAGGCCTAAGAAAAATTGTCGGAAAACTTTGCACATTAATTAGATGTGCAAGACAAGCAGGCAATTTTTCGGGTTGTTATGGACAATAAAAAATGTGAATATTCACGTTGCACTGTTGTGCGGTGGACTTTCAGGGAGTTAAAACGTTTATTTTTTAAAGAGCCGTTTGTGAGTCAAAAGAGCCGGCTCATTTCAGTGAGCTGAGTCAAATGAGCCGACTCACGAAAAAGAGCCGGATTGCCCATCACTAGCAGACACATTATTTGTCGCTGGATCTTATCGCATCGCGTTTGGTTAGGACACGGTGTGCCTACAAATTAAAGTCTATAGGGCCCCGAGATCTGAAGAATGCCAGAAGCCGATTGCTCTTAAAACCCAAGTGAAAAAGTTATACTGAGGAGGAGTCCCTTTGGGGCCCATGTTAGCACTTATCAGTATGTTTATCACCTGTAAAAGTCATGATGACCTCGCCAATTTGCAGCAGTTTAGAGTAGAAAAGCCATTGTGGTTTTGACACCTTTATAAGAATACTGAAGTTTGTGCATTTTCGTATGTCTGCAGAGAACACTATTACATAAACATGTAACTTTTCCTGTAAATGTGTACCATAGCCAATTCTAAGAAAACACAGCCGAAAACAGAATAAACACCCGTCCTGACAACACAGAAGAGCACAAAAGGTAATAGGCTACAACATATCAGCTTAAAAGAATAGCACATAAAGAATGATTACTCAACATTATTGAATATAATGATTAAAGAGTATTAAAAAAGAAATATGACATGATGAATAAATGAACACATGACTAAAATAATAGATTCATAAAGAAAATAGATTAATAAAATAATTAAAAGTAATAAGAGACAAAGAATTAATAATCAAAACCAAGTATGAAATTTGAAGACAAATATATGCACTGTTCAAAATGTAATTATTTGAAATATTTTTATTCAGATGTGATGCATTAACTGATCCATTTTATGCTATAAGGTTTCTATTTCATATAAATGCTGTTCTTTTGAACATTCTATTCAGGATCATGTGACTCTGAAGACTGGAGTAGTGGCTGTTGAAAATTCAGCTTTGCCATCACAGGAATAATTACAATTTAAAATAGAAAAAAAGTTTTTTTTTAAATGTGATATTTGTATTTGTATATTTGTATTATATTTCACAATAGCCTTTCCTGGATTTTTTATTTATTTATTATTAAATGAATGCAACCTTTGTGAAAGCATTCCTTTTAAAAACATTACAAGGAATCTTATCTTAAACAAGTTTCTTCCTTGAAAAAAGTCAGAGAGCCAGATATAGTCAGCAGCACAACATTCCGGTATGATGGAATAAATAAATAAATAAAATGAGCAGACGACCGACAGGCTTGCTTTAATGTTAATGAGGCATATTGATCAAAGTCGACAGTAAAAATCGGCAGAGAGATAATGGGTGAGTGGAGGCTTCCTCTGGGAGAAGACGTCAGACCTGGAGTGAATAAAGGCCTTCTTCAGTAAAGGAAGATAGTTTGGAAAAGAACTGTTAACCAAAGTGACTAATATTATACTAATATTCTTCAAGTGAATAGCAGGTTAACAAATAACCAAACAGAGTTTTATATATTTTTTCCACTATTTATAAATAATATAAAACAATTTAATGTTATTTAAAAAATATTGATATCTAATAAAAACGAGGAATAACAAATGAATTATTTGTAGACTGTTAAAATGGCAAACATAAATAAATAAAAACATGCACTTTCACTGTCAAACTGACACTTAAGGAATCACTATTGGTGTGAATTATTGATTGAGACAGGCATTCTGATGAGGATGGCTTTGGAGCAGTGCTATTTAATTAAGGAAATGTATTCTTTCTCTTCCGCTCCCTTTTGTCAGCACAAACATCTCAATGGAAGAAGAGGCGCACTGAGGACACCTCAGCACAAAGAGCATCATTCCTCATGCAGATGCCCTTCCTGCCTGTAATTACGGCCTCGGATTCAAACAGCGTCCAAATGTATGTCTGAAGGTGTTCTTAATGTCTGCGCTGAGATATACAAACTGCAAATTATTCACAGGTGGACCATTTCTCAGTGTAGCCTACTTTAGGAAAGAAAATATATCTAAAAGACTTACCATTTCTGCAATGTAGATATCCTTGTTAGCTTTAAAATCCTAAATGAATGACTCCGCTTCATTATAACGTGCTCAACCAATCCAGTGCTGAATGAACAGGTGCAGCCTGATGTGAAATGATCTGTGTCAAATACAGGATTACGGACCCTGAGTAATTGGTGATGGAATATAAAAACAGCAGGTGATATTGACCTCACAAAAATGGATTACACTGAATGAGGGCCAGTGAAGCAGCTGCAGGCAATGGTCTATATACTGTAAGACAACAAAGTTGTGTGTATAAATGTTGTGTTTGAACATTTATTTACTAGCAAAAGTAAGTAATTCAAACCGGTTTTACTCGACTCGTCTGCATTAAAAAGCATCACATAAATGTGGAGAAATCAATGCACTGTAGAAAAAAATAGAGAAGAAACAAGTTTTGGCTAAACTGACTGGATTTGTTGTGTCTCTGGAGCAGATATCCGTCTGTATACTCTGAATTGGAATATCTTTGCTCAGAAACTGCTCAGTATGACTTTAGGGAATTTTTTTGGTCCCAATATACATAATCCTTGACTAGCTTTACACCTCCTTATATCTTGTGTCTAGTTGAATGAAAAGTGCTGGCAGAAGTTCTGTAGATATTTAAATGAAATGTAGCTTTGTTGTCACGGCATCCTTAGTATCATTGATCTTAAGATTTAGCCACCCCTCATAAAACCAAAAAAACAAACCAGTGGTCCTTTTACATGTTGGAACCTTACACTTTTGTTGATGTTGTTGTTTTTAATCATGTAATGGCAATTGTTAAGGTATAAAAGCAATTGAGCTGAGAAATAGAAGCAGAACTTTCTAATATAATGTCTCAATGGTCAATTTAGACATTATATTATTTGTACAAATTCTAAATGTGTTTGTTGAAGTAAAATACATCCAAACTTACACTCCTTTAATGGTATTTTGTCCTAAATGTTTATTATTATTTCATTTTACTGACTGCATTTGATCTCTAATTGAGCAAGTAATTCAGTGCCAAATTTTCACAAAACCAATGTACTTGTGTGACTGTATTTCCCTCATTAAAGTGTTGGTAATCAAGCCTTCATAAACCTGATATAGGAAAACAGTGTGTGTGAAAAGCAGAGGAGGCGAGTCAGTGAAGTAACCTGAGCTGGTATAAATGGTATTTTCTATCTTGCCTGATTAGGTATGACAGCTTAGGCGTGAACATGTTTCCCTCTGATTATAGCCTAAAGAGGTCAAACTCAAAGCCACACTTTAGTCCAGCATGTGTGGTGCGACCTGCCACTGTATACAGTTACAGGTTGGACTCAACAAGGAAACCTAATAACTTCACGAAAACCCACAGAAAAGGGTCAGACACCATATTCTGAAAACACCTAAGCAGTGATCCACTTAAAGCAGTGAGGATTTGTGTGCAGAGAGTATAGGCCAACTAAAAACCCAAGGGTGAACTAATAAAAAATAATAATAATCTGTGACTCAAAATACAAGAGGTGAGAACTAGGCCTATTCCAGTGCTCGGGTGACCTCTAGCGGTGAGTAGTTTAAACTGCTGGCAGTATGAAATGTCAAACACCTCCACAAGATGGATTGTATTTATTGCAATAATAACACATTTTATAACAATAGTAGAACACGTTATTTCTGTCTATAGACGTGAGTGTGCTATTTTACTTAGAGCCTGTTTAATCAATTGCTTATTGATACTTCTGGCATTTAAAGTTATTATTTTAGTAGCCTAACTGAAGTCAAAAAGCACAACCCTCTTAAATAGTTATAAAATCATCACAATTGTATAATATCTGTATAATATCTCAACACAATAAAACCAAACTGGCAGCTATGTAGGCCCACTTAAAAATATCAGCTTATTTGAACGACAAATATTTGCTTAAATGTACTAAACAAACAACTGACCAAGAATCACAAGGCATAGCTATGCCTTGTGATTCTTGGTCAGTTGTTTGTTTAGTACATGATGTAGTACATGATGATTTGCATAATAGTTTAGCTTTGTAAATTAAATTCAAATATTTGGAAGTAAGATTTAGAACGCAGATTTAGATTATAATTTTAACATAAAAAAATGTTTTTCAGTTTAAAAAAAATTTCTGAGCATATTCTTATTTTATTGGCACACATACTCACCAAACGCAACACAGGGAAACCGGTGATTGGTCAAAAATATGATTGCCAATTCTGTGAACCAACCATTGCCGTGCACGGATGAAAATAGACCAATAGCGACAAGGGGCGTACATTTTGAAGTAAACGAGGAAAAATGGCGACCACCGCGATGAAGTTGAACGGGACTATTTACACAACTGTAATGAATTTGCCCTACAGTCTGGAAAGCAAAATTAGAGTATCTCTGTTATTAGTTTTAATACTCACTTTTGTGAGTAGTAGTTCTGGAGAAAACACATATGAAGATAATGCTTATGAATTTCTCAAGCGAGAGTATTCGCTGACTAAGCCGTACCAAGGTAAGCGTCTATTCCTATTCGCTCAGTTAACTTACGTTAAACCGGTGCCCTGCCAAAAGTGGCACCTGTTTCAGCAAAGTCAACTAGTTAAGAAGAAAATAGTTCAGTGAGACCACAAGTTTATTGTTAAGACGATAACTATCTCTCTTTTTTTTTCTTTTGTTATTTTTTGTTGTCCTTTTCTTGTTCTCGTAAGAGTGGCTGTTTTATTTCGTAACTGCAGTGATTTCTCACGTCGTCCATAGGGCGGAAGTAACATTACAAGACATGTGTATATATTCCGTTTCTATGCTTTATTAAACGACGTGATCGTGTATTTATTGTATCTTTTATATTGAACTATCCCTTGCGTAACTTTACTCATACAGCTTGAGGAAGATAAGGTCATGGTTATCTAGAAACAAAAATAAAACATGCTGCTAAATAAATATACTGACAAAAATATTATGCTAATGTTATGATGCTTATATATATATATATATATATATATATATATATATATATATATATAGTATAATATGTGTGTGTGTGTGTGTGTGTGTGTGTGCGCATCCGTGCATACATTTACATTTACTTTAAATGTTGATGAATGTTCACAGGACTGGGTTCCTCCAGCTCCTCACACTGGGAGTTCATGGGCAACACCATGATCATGCCTGAACACATACGGCTGACACCAGACTTGCAGAGCAGACAAGGAGCTGTGTGGAGTCGCATTGTGAGTTTGAATGGCAAGAAAACCTGAAACGCCACCTTGGGTTGAATCTAGAGCTATTAGGCAGCTCAACCAAAGAGGTTCTTGAGATGTGTAATAGTCAGGCTTGTTAATGAGTGTGTTTGTGTATGTAGCCCTGTTACCTTAGGGACTGGGAGCTACGAGTGCAGTTTAAGATCCATGGAGAGGGCAAGAAGAACCTGAATGGGGACGGCCTTGCAATATGGCTGACTAAAGAGAGAATGCAAATTGGTAATAAATCATCATTATTACAAAATGTTCTAAATATTGATTTTCCATGATATGACTGTTTTTTTTTTTTGTTCTTTGTGTCTTCCTCTAGGACAAGTGTTTGGAAACGCAAATCTTTTTACTGGTCTGGGTGTTTTTGTAGACACTTATCCGAATGATGTCAAGCAGATTGAGGTATATCGCCACTAAACGTTAGACCAAAAAAAACTGAATTACCATAGTTTACATATCATGTCCTTATCATCATGTCAGCTTTAAAAGTCATAAGAAACCATTTATTAACCAAGAAGTGTTTGTTATATTATGGTGATTTTTTTTTTTTTTTTTAGGGCTGGGCGATATGGCCAAAAAAATGTATCATCATAATTTTTTTATATCAGTCAATATCGATAAATGTCAACTCTTTATTTCTTTCAAGTTTAAAGGCAGATTTTTGCTCATAAGTGAAAGTGAAATAAGCTCATAAGTGAAACCAGAGCGTTAATTGTGGTTTTAAACTACTCTTTATTGTCAGAACATATCACTTGCCAAAAGGTTGAACATTTACAAATCTGTAATTTTTTCTTGACAAAATAAATATCTTAATAGAAAAAATTGTTTCTTAGTTTCTGCATGTGCTAATTTTTATTTGGTAAAATGTAATATTCTGACTGTTTTAGTTTTATTAAAATTAACCATTGGTCATCCAGCATCATGCATTTAGATCATGATAACCACAGATAAATCCAGGCATAGCCTACAGCATCTCACTATCATGGCAAAATGTTACTTTATGGTTTCTATGGTATTTGTATGAAAAACAGTAGCCTAAATACATTATTAAATAATGTCATTTATATTCCATTAGTCCTTTAAAACATTGTCTACATTCATAATATTATACAATTCAATATGTATATCCCACATTTCAAGGTGCAGTTAATATTACTAGGCTAACGTTACAGTAAATTATGTGAATTTGTCGACGGAAAAGCCTTCTGACTGTATCGTTGCGCACAGTGTTTCTCCTGTTCGTCAGCACCGTTTCATCTGCCTTTAAACTGGTTTAAATCACTGAGACATTTGTGTTCTTCGCTGAATTCAAGCGCTTCTCACTGGATCTCGTGACCGAGACCGATCAGAGTAAACGCATCTGCTCTAGTGAGCTCGCGCTGGTGCTGCGCTGCCGTTTGGACTTTGAGCCGAGCGGATAAACAGTCCGTGAGGCGCGCGCGGTTCAAAAGAGTTTCGTTCTGCTTTTGGCGCATAAACATTATCGAACATTTATCGAACTCTTGATATCATTTTATCGAGAAAAATTATATCGCGATAACTATCGTTATCGTTTTACCGCCTAGCCCTAACGTAACCCCTGGCCTGGAAGAAGTAAGAAATAATCTAACCTGTTTAATTTATGTCTTTTTCAGAGAACGTTTCCTTTTATCTCTGCAATGGTCGGGAATGGGAGTGTAGAATATGAACATGACCGAGACGGACGGTCTACTGATCTTGGTGGCTGCACTGCTCACGTTCGCAACGTTGAATATGACACGTTCCTCTTGATCAGATACATGAAGAACAGACTTACAGTAAGAAACATCTTTACATTCTGTGTTTCTTTATTCAGCCAGAGTAATACAATACTGGTGCAGTGCCAGTCTCTTATACTGCCATGATGATACTCAAGACATGGAAAAGGTTTCATTTACTTGATCTCGTGATGATACAGATAATGGAAGTATTGTTTAGACAGATGTTGGAAAGCAGCCTTTAGTTCCACTTGCACCTTCATTTGCTTTCAGGTGATGACGGATACTGAAGGGAAGCACGAGTGGAAGGACTGTCTGGACATGCCTGGAGTGAGGCTGCCACAAGGGTACCACTTCGGGCTCTCGTCAGCCACTGGAGATTTATCAGGTTAAGACCAGTGAAGTGTTCCTTTCACTCCATTTTAGTCCAGCAGATATTCAAATCCTATCTGAACCAAGGCTTAAAGGGTTAGTTCACCCAAAAATTAGTTAGTTCACCCAAAAATTATCCAATAATTGACTCCTTCAAGCCTAACTGTATATGATTTTGTTCTTTCAGCCAAACGCAATTGGAGTTATATTAAATATATATCCTTGCTCTTCCAAGCTTTATAATTTTGAAGGTGAAAAAAGTGCATCCATCCATCATAAAAGTAATTCATACAGCTCCAGGGGGTTAATAAAGGCCTTCTGAAGCAAAGCGACACGTTTGTGTAAGAACAATTTCCATTTTTAAAACATTATAAACTAAAATAAATAGCTTCCGACAGACGGCTATACGCATCGATTTACAGCGAAAGAGTAATCCCTGACCCGATGCATGATGTATTGATGAACGCAGAAGTGCAGAGGATAGAGTAAAACAAAACACCGGCCACGAATTAGAAGTCTAAAACGAGAATAAAAAATAAATAAAAAAATTGTCGGAGGAGCTTGAGTTTGTTGCCCAGCCCTATTTGTTTGAACCGTGAGCTGGGCCTACTCTCTCGAAGTTTATGCTACTCCTAGATCCTACATCATATGCCTCAGATGCGACCGTTCTAATGACAGATAAAACACCAATCTCAGACATTCGCTGGTGAAAAAACTCCATGATTGGTTGACTGCCAAATTAAAATCTTAAACAGAACGATAAAATAACGTTATTAACCGGTTAATTGTAATTTCAAACAAACGTTTCTGTTCAGAACGTTGAAACATGATTTCGTTTTTATTTATGTTCCTGTTAAATTTGGTTTGTTTTTGTTTTCGTTCCTTGAACTATTTCAGAGCCCTAATGTGAACTGCATTACTCAAACATTTTGGGTCAATCTTAAATTTGACATTATATTGAATGTTACACTAACTAATAAACATGAACTAATTTATATAATCTATTTGTATGTTAAACAAGATTTCAGTCAATTCACCCTATAGATTTTACCCTCAAACCATTATCAGAGCAGTATAACATCTGCCTGTATTCACATGCAGCCAGTGCCTGGAGAGCTTATTTGCTCTAATGTATTTTACATTAAAAATACGTTTTTTTTGTTTTACATTTAACCAATTCAAGGGCTTCACGTCTTTTTAAATATTAAAAACAACAGATGGATATGATTGAAATCAGGACCAGCAAACCAAACCAATCACTGCTCGGTATACTTGGTGCTAAATTATATGAAATTAATTTAAAATATAGATTCCTACTTGTTCAAAAGAAATAAAGTGGTTTGCAGTCTTTAGATTAATTTGTATTAAAACTATAGTATTATATATACATATACACTTTTGTATACCACTACTAGGCAGTGATGGATTTACTGGTCCTGTTTTAAAAAATTTATTATCTACTTTTCTTGTTCAAAAAAATATTAATTTGTTTGCAAGTGCTTTACATTCCTATACATTTTAAAGAATGTAAACCACTTTTAGAACATTATTAAACAAAAAGAATCATTAGAATGTTTTAATCATTTAAAAAAAATCTTTTTCCATATTTATTTTATTTATTTATAAATAAAATATATTTATTTTATTTGTTTATTTTATTTTATTTTTTTCTTCTTCTTCTAGATAACCATGACGTGATCTCCCTCAAGCTGTATGAGCTTACAGTGGAACGGAGTCCTGAAGAGGAAGAGGAACAGCAGGAGATCACGTTGCCTAGTGTAGACTACCGAGCGGACCCGAATGGTAATACAGTTACAGAAAGATTATACCTTCGTTATGTGTTATTTGATATTTGGTGGAGGAGTACAAATAACTGTATCTTACAAATGTTTTCTTTACACAGTTTACGTGGAGGATGAAGGAAGGAGCATCATCACCGTCTTCTTTCTCTTCATTGTTTCCGTCGTTGCACTGGTTGTAGTGATTGTGGTAATTATCTTTCTATATAATCGCTATAAAGAAAACCGCCGCAAGCGCTTCTACTGAGCAGATTAAAGAGAGTGTGACAGGTAGGAAATGGGACGAAAGATCCAACGTGAGTGTGACTGGCATTTTTGCAAAGGACCACTTCTGGTCCTCACCTCTGCCACCAACAGGAAGGACCTGCAGGCCAACGATGAACTAAAAAAAACATATCTGACCTCTCCAAATGGAAACCGACCACCTCAATCATGATTATCATCTCAAAAAACTGTTCAAAAGGATTTAAAAGACTGCGTGTCTCCAGACTTTTGTGTATGTTTGCTGTATTTTTGTACCAGTTACACTGACCTTGGCCTTTCACCCTGAGGCAGCACAGAGAACAATGTGTGACAGCATTTACAAGTTAAACAAACTGGTGTAATCTCAGGTTGTCTATTGCAATGCCACTGCGGAAATCCCCAGAGCCCCTGTGTTCTTCTTTAAATTAGACAGAAATTGATCAAAAGAAAATATGAATGTGCCCTCGACTTTGAAATGTCATGATCTTGGTTACCAGTCTTCAGTAAATAGCAGTGCCAGAAAACCCCCATCTGTTATCATAATCACTTGGTTGTCAGCCGTGTTTTAACTTGCATCAAAGTCATTTGCTTATCCTCCTTCTAGAAGTTATACTGACCAGCTGTACTGTTATAAACAGACAGTAACAACCATCAATGTGAATGTGAAGAATATTTTTCCCAAACTTCTTTTTGTAATGAATATAGGTAAATATTGGTGCTTTGATGTGTTTTGTTATATGTGGTCCCTTTTTATGTAAACAAAAATGCACTGAACTGTTTGGCCACATGTAGCTTATCCAAAGTTTCTTTGTGAAACATAATTTAACTACTTCAGCTTTCAACCTGTGATAAACCTGTTATTTACATGATAAACTTTCATTTTACATGTCATGGCCTTATTTGAATACCATGTTTAATCTTGATATAAGAAATTGATGATGGCATGTAGTGAATTCCTAAATCTTATTATCTTCCATAAAGAGGCAGAGATGCACTGCAAGCATTTTTGACCATGTTTCAGTCTTTATCGCTGCTCTCTGCGTATAAACAACATTTGTCCATTGTTTTAAACTGTCCAGAGATTGCATTGCTGCTCTCATGAGCTCAGTGATTGAGCAAGCTGCTGTATCAAACTGCTGTTTAATGTTTTCATGGTTCTCACAAACATGTTGAATGATAAAAATTCTAAATTAAACGAGATAAAACCAAATTAAGTTTGTCTTAATGGATGTTTGGTAACGAGATTTTTTTTTTGATTGAAAATGTCAGGAATTGTCTTCAAAAACATTGTTATTTTTATACACTCTAAAAACATGTTTTGGCTCATCAAACCGTTTGAATCAGTCTTTTAATTGAGTTTGAGGGACTTAATTTGTAGCATTAACAGAATTTGTTACTCAAAGTTATTCCAACTAATTTCAACATGAGTGGTGGTTGTGAGACCAATTCATCTTTTATCTATTCCAGTTCAAATTACAGCTAGTATGACATGCTAAATATACAGGACCACATTTAGTAGCCATTAGTTATCACTGATATTATCACATATGTTGCTTATATGTATAAACATACCTTCATGTAGCAACCCAACCCACAAGGCCTACTCTTCAGCACAGGGCTAACCACAAAAAACAGGTACTTATTTAATTGTTACTTATTGACCGGTGGACCTCCCCTTTAAATGACCACACCCTGTGTGTATGGCATTGCTTGCACTAAAATCTGTTCAAATAAAATGAAGAAATTCTGGATTTCTCAGCCACGTGTAAGGGTGCGTTAAATCCGACTAAAGAGATTAATAAAGCATGTATTGATCTAGTGGAAATGAAATATTGGCACAATTTACTGTACCAATTATTATCTGACTTCTGACCAGTTCTGCACCATGCTTTTTTGCCAATAATTCTGCTGTTTGCAATATATGACAAGTTGTGAGAGTGTCTAGTGTATCCATGTGTGTTTTTATAAGACAAAGCATCACATATTTGCAATACAATATTAACTACAAGACGTTGATGAATCTGTTGAGAACGTTGTTTTTGAGGTGTCACCTAACCCTGAGATTCAAGATGAAATTTCAGACTATGGGAGCACACTTTTTTTTTTTTTAATGAACAAATATAACAGCAAATACATACAGTTACAACTCAAAACAGAATTAAACAACAATAATAGAATTATAAACAGTAGATAAAAAGCCAGTAAAGTAAAACTGTTGCATCTCATTGTTTTGTTTTCTCCTGTCAGGACTGAATATGTTTCATTTCCCCATTTCTGTGCATTTATCACTGTGCATTGGTTACCAGTAAAAAAGGAAAACAGTAAGGTCTGAACATGCAAATTACTCAAAGATTTTGACACATGATGACATAATAATGAGGCAATATGTGTAACTTTAAAAATCCCTCAGTAATTTCCTCCTGAATATAAGAATAATTTGTTTTTGTCTTCTCGTCTTTGTTTTTGATGAAAAGACTCTTCAGTTTACAGAGATATAAAGGTGACTGGTAAAACATATGTAATTAAATTATGTAATAGCGGTTTAAATTTCAATGTAACACATAGACGCAAATAGTTTTCAAAAATGTGTAAACACATGTGCTGGTCCATTGTTTACTATCTACTTTACTATTTGATATCCGTTAATACCCAAATGTTTAGAAATGTTTCAAAAAGACAAAAGTTCATGTCATGGTGCTTATTATTATGGTGCACATTTATGCGTGTCGTTTTATTAGGGGCCCTGTGTGGTTTCAGCAAGAAGCATTGCACAAAAACAGAACAGGTTAGGTTGTTTCTCATGCTTCTCTGAAACAGATATATTTTGGGTACATGCATACAAGGCATGTGGTATAGTGACCGTGAATCATGAAGTTTTCATAGCACCTCTTTCTTTCTCAGTAGCATTAGTTTTCTTCAACACCCCTGCACTGTTAAACACTGCGTCATTGAGAGAGGAAGTAAGACCTGCTGCACTCCTGCTGCCAGTAACAGACTTTGAGAACCGCAGTCACAAAGCGGACAACTGTCCAACTGTCTTAATTGAGGATTATTCTTTGGAGCATCGTTACGGAATAAATTAAGGGTAAGAATATTAAATCTATTATGTTTTCTTGACATTTATTTTCATTCTATATTGTGTAAGTACTCACATTGTTGCTTTTGTGTCTTTTTAATAATGTCTTTCATAACATAGGTTTTCATTAAACGTCCAGCTCATGTTTCAAGAAATTTATTTTGGTTAATTTGATATATGTGTCTGAATATATTGAGTAGTGAATATATTAATTATTGTTTACTTGACAATCATTTAAAAATTGGATTTGAAAGAAGAATATTTTTTCATGTAATATTTTTCTCTCCCGTCCGTGTTCATCTACATTTGTTTATCTGTTTTTTGATGAAAATAATTGAACTACAGCTGGTTTGGTTGAGGAAGTTACACAGGAAATGCATCACAGACAGTCAAATGCTATATGGGGCTCCATCAGTAGCATCATGTGTTAGATATTCTTCCACTATGTCAGCTCCACCCTAAGTTTCAGCACAGGAAATTCATTTTCTGACTTTACTGAGTCACTGAACTTTATGCAAACTGTTTGCTGTTCGGGAAAGAACACAAGGATAGTGAAATAACAGTTTAACCCCAGGTCCGCTGTGTTTGATAACCTTGCAGAACTGAGCGACGCAGTGGAAGATGTCGTGCCTGAAGTGCCTGAAGTACACCATGTGTCTGGTGAACTTCATCTTTTTTGTACGTATGCATTTTCAGACAGTCACATGATGATATATCTAATGGCTTTTAACACAAAATAGTTCATCTCGGGCCATTCTAAACCCTGGGTTAACAAAATCCTGGGTTAGGCCAATTTTCCTTGCTTCAAACCTTAGCATACATTAAAAAATATTTATATACACTGTAAAAAAAGTTCTGTTGTTTATACAGAAAAAACAACTGGCAGCTATATATAAAAAAAATGATCTCCAAAAAATACATTCATAGAACAACCTGTAAATTTCACAATTTAAAACTTCAATTTACAAAAAATTGATAAACAAATACATTTGTAACCGGTAAATTCAACAGCCCTTTTTTTATACTGAATTAGCAAGACCAATGTGCTACTAAAATGTGTTATACCTTTGACATATACTGACAGCAATCATAATAATACATGTGGTAAAGACAAAACCATATGACGAAGTTCACCACAAGTTGCTTTTTCAAAAAGTAAATACATGAAAGGTGCGCAGTGTCAAGCACACCATCATGGAAAAACAAAAAACAAAGACGAAACAAGTAATTTAGAGGGGCTTTTTTTCAGTTGCTTCAATGATTAAAATAACATTTTAACAAATCTACATTTGTGTAGCATAATTAGATGCATTCACAGCACGCAACATGTTGAAATAATGGTCTCGAGCACATCATTGGGCTTATATTGGCCTATTCTGACTGTATATGGCTACCATCAATTTAGATAAATTAAATTTAAAAAATACCAAAAGTGACACTTTGCTTAACCTTTTCTTTTCCCAGAGTTAAAAGCGAGGTTTAAAAAGACGCAGTGGAAAAAGCCCGGTAGTTAGGCTATAGGCTACTTCACAACTCTTGTCTCTACAGTAGAATAACAGAGGACTTGCTGTATATAGTTTTTGTGAGCATTTCGTTTGTTTAACCCTCTATGGGACATCGTCATTTATAAATGACGCAAAGAAAATTGCGTTTAAAATAGGCTAAAATATTAATGTTCAAAAAAAAAATGTAATGTTAATAAATGTTTTGAAACACTAAGACCTTTTCAGATTGAATGTGTGTGAAGTTTCAGCAATTTGACACAAATAATTTACCCTAATAGGACAAAGTCAGTTATACCGGTAAATGATGGCGCCCTTAAAAAAAAACAGGTCAAAGGTCAGGTGTAGAAAACTAAATTTGTTAAATGATTTTAGTCTTAAATCTATGTAAAATATAGAGTATTTTTTTTAGTTGTGATTTCATAATTAGTCCCATAGAGGGTTAACATTATCATTACAGATCTGTGGAACCGCGGTGTTTGGAATAGGCATCTACTTGATGACATCCTCCAGGTACTCTTCCATACTTCCCAGCCTTCAGGCTATGAACATAGCTAACACTCTTTTCATCATCGGGATCATAATCACCTGCGTCTCCTTCCTGGGCTTTCTTGGAGCCCTAAAAGAAAATCGCTGTCTGTTAATATCTGTGAGTCTCACCGATCATTTACACTTACTCACTGATGTCCGTTTGTCCTTTTAATAAAACTCAACATCTCATTTGTTTAGTTCTTCGTACTGCTGTTCATTCTAATGCTGGCCGAACTGGCCACGGCCTGCATTCTGCTCATGTACGAGACAAAGGTGAGAAAAAGATTTGTAGCTATATGGAAAATCAGGGCATGTGAGAAAAGATGTATCAGATCCTGCTTTTTTTACTCACAGATCGGGGAATTCATTGATCAGGATCTTAAGACTGGTTTAAATAACTCCATAGACAAGAAAACAAAAAACATCACCGATGCAGATGACTGGGACACAGTGCAAATAACAGTAAGTGCCCGTTTACTGTAGATTACTTTGGAAATGTAATAGGTTACAGATTACAAGTTCCCCTTTTTAACATGTAATAAGTAGTGTAACTATTTCAATTACTTTATTCAAGTAATGTATCTGATTACATTTATTACTATTCTAAATTTCTAATGAATGTTTTCAACTGTTAATCATTTTCAAATATTTTAACCAGGCAGGGTTAACCTGCTAATTCAAATGAGAAAACCAATCAAACGCATCAGAATAGCATCGCTTTACTAAACGGCCTGAATACAGAAAATATTCAGATGTAACCCCCTTTGTAATCGTTAACATTTACAAGCTGTAATTTAATGAAATTTTTTTCTCAGTAACTGTAACAGATTAGTTACATTTATTTTGTAATTAAATGACTAGTTCCACCCCGACACTGATGGCTAAAGACTAAACCAAGCATCATCATTACTGCTCAGTGTTCGCGGACATGAACCGGACCAAAACTAAAAACAGAAAAAAGATTTTCATTACTTGAAATAAAATCAATAGCCTATTAATCTCAGCTAGTTGCCAAAGCACTATTTCTCATTTTTATTTAGTTTAACTTGGTGTACTTAAGTAACTAAATCTTTAAAAAAGCATATTTAAATAATAATAATAATAATAATGACAACAAAATTATTAAAACTTTAAAATTAAAATGGAAATACAAAAATATATTAAACTATAATAGTATCTAGATCATACTGAAATACTGTTTCAGATTAAATGGGCGTAAAAAAACAGACTTGCATTAATGGGCTGAACAAAATACACAAATATTTCGGAGAAATTATAACACAATAATAGTATTATAACACAAATATGTTGGAGGGGGACTGTCAGTTTGTTACAGGCAAACACCACACATTTTCTTCAGTTTTAAATGACTGTTTTTCCTCTAATAACAGTTTCAGTGCTGTGGAATCACTAACTCTTCGGACTGGTTGAAATATGTACCAAAGTCATGCAGCATACCTGGAAATGAAACATACTACTGGTCTCAAGTAATACAGCACTCATGTCAAACTCTATATCAGCTATATGTCAAAACAATATTAATGGAACAGATGCACATCAACAACCTCATCTGATTCAGTCTAATAGCATCACATGTACTGTCTTGTTGCGTTTAGGGTTGTTTCAGCAAGCTGAAGACGACGCTAGATAATAACCTCTTGAACGCGGGGATTGCCGTCATTGTTGTCTGCATTATTGAGGTATGAGTTTCCACGAGACCATATTTGTCTTGTCATATAGTCACCTCAGTGTGGGGAATACTAAAGGTTGATTTTCATTTCAAATGTTGTTTAGCAGCTATTGTATTTTTGTCACTTGACTACATATTAATTTCTTTTTGTAGGTCTTGGGTATGTGTTTCTCCATGACCCTGTTCTGCCACATAAGTCGATCCGGGTTAGGATACAAATGATCAAAAACATTTCCATAGGAGATCTTCCACAGTTCGTGTTCTTAACCACTGTCCAACAAATCCCCCAAGACTGCCGGTAAAAGACAAGATGGCTCGCAGTTCTTGTACAGATGCTTGGTTTTATGGAATGTGCACAACAATCTGTCCACCACAAACCCGATTTTTGCAACTGCATTATTATTATAATTATTTTTACTTGAACACTTGGTCGAGCAGTTAAACCATAACTGGTTCTTTATTTTCTTTTTCTTTTTTTATCTCAGCAGTATTATTTTTACTTTGCCATCACAGCTTAAATGGAAACTTCCTAGTGGGTTTTAACACTGAAGTCACCCACTTGCATTTGAATGTCAACTCATGATCAATGATGGTGTAAGGGAGCTTTTCCATAATTATTCATCTTTACACAAATATACACACAAGTTCTGTTTCTCTTTCATCTCATGAAACATTAATGTTGAGTTTGACCTAGTATGTTCTTGTAATTAACTTGTTACATAGACTATAATTGTTTTTCTGTACTGAACAATGCAAAGCATTTATTTCTGATCACTTCCTCTTCTGACTTGGCAATGACTAAACTATTTGATTTCCCAGAATATGGTGGAAACCCACACATGCTTTCTTGTTATTTAAAAATGATACCAGTTGTAATGCGGATTTACAGCATAATTTTGTTTCTTCACTTTTTTTTGTCTTTAAACCAATGTAAATTAAAATAAAACAATCAATATGCTTTCTCTCCTTTTTGAAAAAACAAAAAAGACAAACTAGCTCTATGGTTGTGGTTGAAAGAGGAAGTCAACGCCACCAAAAGCAAATCAACACTTCCTCCTGCAGAACACTATTGCACATTTACAAGAGCTACGGTCATGCATTAGGTTGCTTAGTTTGAAATATGCTTTTGGTTACTAAAATACCGATAATAAAAGTTCATGTAATGCGTTTTGTGAATGGCAGTTGAAAAATAATAATAATAAAACAAAACATCAGAATTCAATGGTTTTATTTTTAGAACAAAATCCTCTCCACAATATTTAAAACCCAAAAAACTAAAAAAAAAAGACTAAGATTTCCTTTACATGTTTTAAAATAATTTTGTTCTTTTTGAACCATCACACAAAAAAATAGAAACAAATACAATTTAATCTTTTTCTTAAAAAAAAAAAAAAAAGTAACTGTACACGGCAGAATACACCATTTTTCGCAAACACCCCATAGACCTCTTCAACTATACACACATTATTGCAGTTCACCTAAAATATGCAAAACTAGTTTCTTTAAACAAAAAGTGATCTTTCATTATATTTTGTGTTCTGAAAAATGGTGGCTTGTATGCTGATCGTAAGTTTCACTCTTTTGCATTCATGTGCAAAAGCAGATACTGGATCTCATGCTGATTATCTTTTGGGCTTGATGGAAACTATAAAAGTGTGCTTTGAACAAATGAGGTGCTTAGAAAGATATGGGGAGGGTGTATTTGTCCCACATGTTTCTAGAGGGATGTTAAAGCCATTAAGGCAATGCTGCAAATATCTAAAAATGGTAGAAGTTACAGTTCTAATGACCTAGGACCAGTTATAGTTTCTCATAAAACGAGTAAGGCTGGAATTTGGAGAGCGTCTTAATATATTGAGGTTTCCAGGCTGTAGTTTTAAAGCCATATCATTTGTTTATAGCTTTAAGGCCTGGTTCCACAGACAGGGCTTAGATTAAGCCAGGATTAGGCCTTAGTTCAATTAGGACATTTAAAGGACAAGTTCGGTATTTTACACTTAAAGCCCTGTTTACAGATCGTATCTGATGAAATAGAACGGTTAAGATTAAAATTTGGACACATGCTGCTGTCCCGAGAATTTTAGGTTTAATTCGCTTTTGTGGACCTATTTTGCCAAACGCGTCACACCCGTGATTCTTCCGTTGAGAGCTTGAATAATAGACACTCCAGCCCAGTTAATGGCGATAATGCACCTTTGCAAGCAAAGTGCTGGCATTTTATTGAATACACAGAAGTAGCAGAAGAAGCGGCGGAGTAATACCGTACCTCACACAGCACATTCAATACAAGTCAATGGAGTTGGACAAAAACTACGATAAAACCTGTTGGAATGCATCTTTTTCAGCGATTTTTTTTGGGACCGTATCAGTGAACACCCCTGACCACTCGGTGAGTTTCACGTCTTTGTAAACGAAAGTTTAATGTGTTTTTAGGAAGGAATCTTCCAGTGCACATAGACAACCATTGTGGAGGTGGGGGGGGGGGGGAATAAACCTAAAATTCTTGGGACAGGAGCATGTGTGCAAACTTTAATCTTAACAGTTCTATTTCATCAGATACGATCTGTAAACAGGGCTTTAAGTGTAAAATACCGAATTTGTCCTTTAAGTATCTTTTATAAACGTGCCTTAGAAAAAAAAAACATTACTGGTGTGCATCTTAAAACAAAACAAGGGCACTGACGTATTTTAAGATATTTCAGTGCAAGTTGCTTTCAGTTAAAATATGCATTTTAGTCTGAAGCCTTGTCTGTGAAACCGAGGGGTAAATTTATTACAAATTTAAATAGAACTAGGTGTGCATCCATATCTGTACAAATATAAACCGATAGTCGTGTTTTCTCAACCGTTATGAATAAAGAAGAGCATATAGTGCCATCTACAAATGCTTGATAACTCAATTACCGGTACCTCCTTTAGTACTGAACAATATTATTACCACTGGTTTCTTAGGAAAATTCTACACTCGGAGAGTACCACATCATCATTCTACAAGAGACCAGAAACACTTTACACACAACACACCCTGTTTTCTAATATATATATAAATATAAATATATATAATATATATATATATATATATGAGTGTGTGTGTGTGTATGTATGCATGTATATAAGCCAGGTTTGTCCGAAACTACAACATATTAATTTCCCCTTTCCAATAGTCATTGAGGAGATGTGAAACTATCTTTCAAGACCAAAAGATATAGAATCATCATATTTGGAATGAGTACAGCTCAATGGGGAACCCAGCCCCATTCGAATATTGCTAGATAAGAACCAAAGCTCTGCCTTTAGTACAAGTGTCAGTTATGAAACAATAAGTTACATATATTAAGACTCCATTAAAAGGACAGATGGAAAATGTAGATCACATAAGGCCCCATCAATGTAGGTTTCAGTCAGTCCTATTGAAACCAGCTGATTGGGAGGAAAATTCATTTAATATTGCTATTAAACAGCACGACTGTTTCAAAAAGACATGCTTTTGAGTTTAGTGAATAAAAGGAACCAAATGAACCGAAAGAATACAGCATCCAGAAGCACTCCCTCACCCCATGCTGCCCCAAATTCGATTAGAAAGAAATGTCTGGTCTTCCTGCTCTTACGAAAGAGCATCTTAAGTTTGATCATCTCACTCAACACTGAAACTGGTCAGATTTAGAGTCGATTAACCAGAGGTCAGCAGCGGGCATTAAGTTAGCAGCCTAATTTAAGAAAGGTTTTTTTTTTTTTTTTTTTTTTACTGCTCGAGGACATCAACCACAACTCAATCTTAAAGCTGCTGAGTGACTGCAAAATTAAGTCTGTGTTCACACAGGAACGCAGAAACTCAGAGAAAGTGACTGTATACAAACATCCAACAGCACAAGCAACAAAGGCATTCGGTTAACAACGCCATGTGTGAAGTTTACAGAGTTTACATGAAGACTGGGATGAAGTGTCAAGTGCTAGTTTACCAGTCCTGCTTATGGTCATCATGTGCCATTTTAGTTTAGTTTGTGAACGGTTACTCGGTTTTAAGATGCAATATTTTAAAACAAAAAAACAATCATTCATTTATAAATCCAGAAAGCATGTTCTCATTTCAAAGCAACAAGAAAAAAAATCGTCAATTTTTCATTCCCCATCACTTCAGGAAGTGCACTGCTTTGAGCATACCAACATGATTTGTTCCTTTTTCTTGAAATGTCATTATGCTACACCTTAAAGCTGACCAATATACAGAAGAAGCCCAAATGTAAAGCCAAATAAACGTTTTTTGTTGTTTTTTAAATACCACAAATGCACAGCAAAATTGTTAAGGTCACAAGTTGCATGTACATCCAACCTAAATAAAGAGTTTAAGGAATATTTTCCATAAAATGTCCCATCTGTAAAATAACGGAATCAAAAGACGGCAAAAAATTACAATTGGTTTATGACCATGAACTCACAAGATTGTTATGAACTAAAAGCAACTGCCTGCAAACCGATGTGTGAGCAGAGAGTCTCTGTGACTGATGTAGATGAATGGAGCCATCACAGTGTGCTATCGCTGGGCAATGAAGTTCAAGCTAGGAGAACAGGCAGAGAGAAAAAAAAAGAAACAATCTCCATGCTGGTTTCTGCAGAAAAATAATAAAACGCTACTTTCATCTCAAAGTAAAAAAGGTAATGTGTAAGCCACCATAACACATTTTGAAATATACCTCAAAAAAGGAGGTTATATTAAGATTGTGCCGATACAATGAAGATATGATGCGTGGATTTGAAAATCCAATAAGTGTAGTAAGAGAGCACGTTTATTTCCTGCTTCAGTTTTAGAAAGCAGCTGGTCCAGATAGAATGTGACATTCTCTACAGGCAGCTTTACGGAGAAGCAGCTGGAACCAAAAAAAGACGAGAACGGGAGCATGAATAAGTTGATAAACGTGATGTGTGTGTTTGACTATATGTAGGACCAATTCAATAATTAGGGTGCTCTCAGGAATGTGTGGAATAATGGGAGGAACTCAGGATTCCATGCAGGGAATGATGCTGCACGGCATTCTGGAGAAGAGCGAATCATCTCTGAGAGTCTCACAGAGGCAGTAAGCCTCGTGTGGTGTGAAGGAAAAGCGGGTTCAGGTCCTCGGCGTGTACAGCGCGGTGTAGAGAGGGCTCAGAGGCACTCCGCTCGATTTTTGGCAACAGATCCTGGACCTGCTCGATCTCTACCAAGATCTGAGGAACAGCAGGAATGAAACATGAGAGGCTGTTGCTTTATCTGACATAACAGTGCTGAAGTATTACACCCACAGTGTGACAGAGATAAGAGCTCGGGTTTATTCTCACCTGTGGGAAAAGTGGCCGCTCATCCCGTTTGAATTTCAGACAGTCGATGATGAGCCTCTTCATTGATTTAGGGCAGTTACTGGACAATTTACTGAGGTCTGGAGACAAGTACCCACGACCCACCATGAAAATAATCTACAATAAGAGAATAACCGAAAATCAAACACTGAATTTCATAGTTTAAAAATCACACAAACAACTTCCACGGAAGAAAGTCATACAGTCAACATAAGTAAATGACAACAATTGTCATTTTGGGCTAAACCATTTTCAGTAGCTATGTTTCCATCCACCTATTTTTATGCACCTATTTAATATTTAAGGATATTGCATAAAACAAAACAACGATGGATGGAAATTACAAGATTTCTCAAAAAAATTTGCATAAAAAAACCTAATGTGCTTAACTGAGGAGTGCTCAATTGAAAACGAGTATAAACTATGATGGAAACACATTAATCGAATAAATCCCATTTATTTCGAATTAATCCTGTTGTTGTTTTTTCGCAACAAAAAAAGTCATGGGACTGCCTCAACAGATGATGCAAGTGGATCAATTTCATCATCCCACAGCATCTCAAATGTTGGTTTGTTCATTCTGAAATGCCTGATTCATAGTTTGTCATTAAAATAGTTGGGTATACCGGTAATTATCTCCCAGAACTGTCTCACGCGATTGCGCAAGTAATTTATAATGTCGGAAAAAAGAGCCACAGTGACTTCTAGCAACTTCCATTTTTATTAGATATTTTGCACTGATTTCCCAGGAAGTGATTATCTTGTTCTCTTAAACACATGGGATCATGGAAACAGCGCTTTATTTGCAAAATTGTTATGCGATTTCCAATTTTGCACATAAATTTGCAACTTTGGATGAAAACATTGCTATTTTCAATCTGAACGGAAGGTTTGTGTGCTGTAAATTCAACCTAAAAAGAACAATCTATTAACAGACACAAAAAGCTAATTAAAATGTCTGTCCAACATGAACAGGGTCCTTACATGACAACAAGATGCGTTTAGCAACTTAGCCATTGTTTAAATTCACCTAAATATTGTTTTAGACGGCTAGCTGTAGTCTCGCGCTGAAGTACCGTGGGAACTCCCGTTGTAGTGGGAGTTCCCACTACAACGGGGAAGAAAAAAACTAACCGGATTGGTACTTGCAACCAATTGGTTGCAAGCACCAATCCGGTTCGTTTTTTTTTCTATAGACAGTACTCAAAGGTATAAGGATCAAGATTAACTTAAAAATTGCCCAGAGTTCTCCTTTAACCTCTAATTCTGAAACTATACACAAATTCCTGCTACATAACTAAGTTGGCAAAGTGATGGTGTCAAATGTCTGACCTGATCGCGGTTGTTGATATTTGAATAAGGCAAAGTCCCAGACATCAGTTCATAGAGCACCACTCCATATCCATATACATCTGACTGGAAGGTGTATGGGTTAGTGTCTTGCATTCTGATCACCTCAGGGGCCTGAAAAAAAAAAGTTTCACAGCAAGCGGTACATTTTACTTTACAACAATATAAATATGATTAAACTACTTCAGATAAACTGAAAGCAACCAGGTATTATATTAATTTATGATTCTGGATGACAATTTCTTACCATCCACAGGATGGAGCCACTAGGCTGTTCGACCTGCTGAGAGCCAGTCCAGCGAGACTTTACCGTGGCCAGCCCGAAGTCACCGATCTTTACAGTCCAGCCTTCGTGCAGAAAGATATCTGACACACGAGCTCAGGCGTATTATGCAGTACACAGAACGAGAGTAAATACTACACAGTTATTAGAACAACATCAATAGGGAGAATTTATCAGCATTATTATTCCAGTTAATCATCAATCTTAGCCTGTATAGAGCAGTTTTGTTCGTACCCACTAACCCTATATTATTTTGAGCAGAAATGTTAAAACATCCATGAGTAGATATCAAATGTATTGTAACAGTGAGAGTAAAATCTTATGCTTAAAATATGTTTGGTAAATGAGACAATTCTTTCTTTACAAGTATTTTATGACAGACAACAGCTTGGCAATCTACTAGGTGGAGATGATAGGATGCAACAGTGATGCCATCTACTGGCAGAAAATGGGCCGAATCTGATCTATCCTGCAACAGATCTCTCTCACAAACAATACAGGCAAGAACACACTGCTAATACATTATAGAAAGGATACTATTAGATTTCAAGTCCCGATGAATGATATTCTTGGCGTGAAGATAACTGTCAAAGAAAGAAAAGTAAAGTACCAAATTATGTACAAAAAATAATTAAGTTTCCAGTACCTCCATCTACAGCCAAGCTTCACTAATAGACAGTACAATCATATATCACTCGTGGATTTAATTTGCGCTGTTTTCCAGTACGAGTGTGTCCTGTGACTCAGAGCAGAACAAAGAGTCTACCAAGCGTGTTATCTTTATGTGTGAGAACCTCAAGTTGTTTTTATGAAGTTACAGGTGTTCTTTGTTAATCATAAGTCCAAAGTAAAAACAATATATCACTATTGGTTATTCAGGGTGCATGTAGTGATCATGCTTAATAACAGAGATGGGACCAAGTCACACATGTGCAAGTCTCAAGCAAGTCTCAAGTCTTAACCTTCAAGTCTCAAGTAAGTCCCAAGTATTTTTTTCTTGGGCAAGTCAAGTCACAGGCTATGTCAAGTCAAGTCAAGTCAAGTCCTGTAGTAAGTCAAGTCAAGTCCAAGTCAAGTCACCTTATTATTGTAATTTTAACTGCAGAGAATCTGATCTTAATAAAGTGAAAAGACAAGATATAAGTAACTGTCAGTAAATGACAATAATTTGGATTTGCATTGTAAATACTCATGTTCAGTAAAATACATCATGGAATCAAACATTTTCACTTCTGCCAACAGTGTTTGAAATGTTTTAAATTTTCAACATTCGAATCTATAAAACAAATAACAGCTTAACATCCAAGACTCCTCTCTGAACACCTCCCTCTCTCTCAAACACAGTTTACGTACAACATTAAACTTTGTTACATTTCTCCTCTCTCTCACACACACTCACTCTCTCTCTCTCTCTCTCACACACACACTCACTCACTCACTCACTCACTCACTCACTCACTCACTCACTCACTCACTCACTCACTCACTCACTCACTCACTCACTCACTCACTCACTCACTCACTCACTCACTCACTCACTCACTCTCACACTCTCACACTCTCACACTCTCACACTCTCACACTCACTCGTGCATCTCGTCGGTTATTGGTTAGAACACTTTATTTTGCCTTTGAGTGGTTGGTTAACACTTGTTGGTAGCAATTGTTTTTGTGTACAGATCTCGGAGCCTAGGCTGCCTACAGAGACGCGTTTTTTTTGACGGCTTGCTCATGGGGCGGGCATCTAGCGTACAAGAGGGCATGACTGATGTCGTGATCCAGTCATGACAACGCTATTCTCAGCCTGCGCTCCAGCTGGATCAACTTTATTTTTTTTAAATAATTTTTATATTTTATATTTAAACTGAAAACATGATGTGATTAACACTCAAGTCATTGTGTCTCAAGTCAAGTCAAGTCCCGAGTCTTTAACTTCCAAGTCCGAGTCAAGTCTCAAGTATTTTATTTTTTGTCAAGTCAAGTCACAAGTCATAAAAATAGCGACTCGAGTCCAAGTCACCAAGTCACAAGTCCCCATGTCTGCTTAATAACCACACTAGATATTATAATAATGATATATTAATGGTTGGTCTGAGAGTGTAGAGGACATATAATTCCATGTCTGTAAGATAATTATCCATTTTAAATAGTATACACTACCATTCAAAAGTTTTGTTTTTGTAAGATTTTTTAAATGTTTATAAGTCTCTTATGCTCTACATTTATTTAATCAAATATTGTGAAATATTACAATTTAAAATAATTGTTTCCGAATTCAATATGTATTTTATATTATCTAATATATTTCACTTGAACATTTCTTGATGGCAAAGCTGAATTTTCAGCATCATCACTTAGTGTACTACATACTACATAGTCTTTAGTGTCACAATATACTTCAGAAATCATTATAATATGCTGATTTGCTGCTCAAGAAACATTTCTTATAAAGCAGCACAACTGTTTTTAACATTGATAATAATATTTTTGTGTAATGTCACATTATAAATATAAATTGAATGCATCCTTGCTGAATAAAAGTATTTTCTTATTATAAAAAACCCTACTGACCCCAAACTGTTAAACAGTAGTGTACATTAACAATTTATAAAGTCTTGTTATATAAACACCATATAATTGGCAAAGCAAATATACTACATGTAGGATAGGGGCTAACCAGTCAATCTTAAAAAAAAAAAAAAAAAAAAAAAAGTCTTACTCCATGCCCTGTGCAGTCTGGCGAGCAACATCGATACGGCGCATGGTGTCAAACTTGGTCTCAGTAACATGCAGGTGGCGGTACAGGCTGCTGCCTTCACACCACTGTGTGATAATGGCAAAATTTGGCTTCGTCATGAAGCCCATGAACAGCAGAATGTTGACGTGGCGTGTTTTTCTGAGGAGCAAGAAAGTCAAATTAATTTGTCATACCTAACAGAAATAAGACGTCTGATTATTTGAACTGAAGATAAATGTGTTAGTGAAGCAGAAAATTACAGTACAGTAGCATCACTGCTGATTATTAAAGATAATTGACAGGCTTTGATGCCCTTCATATATGATCATACAGATGACTCACCGTAAAACCTGCATCTCATTTTTAAAGGCCTGGAGCTGCTCTGGCGTGGGCTGTGTCACTTTAAGAATCTTGATAGCAACGTCTCCATGCCACTTGCCTTTATAGACGGTCCCAAAAGAACCTGCTCCAATCCTCTTTAACATGGACACCTCCCGTGAGTGCACCTCCCAGTAGTAACTGGAGTCTCTGTAACCACCCCGGTGCTAAAAACCAACAAAACAAAAACAGATTGTAATGAATCTGAATCATTTGGGCTTCCCATCAAATAAAACAGACACTCACCACTTTCTTTTTATCATCAGATGAGGATTGCTTTCGCTCCTTGGGCTCAGAAGGGGATTTGTGGGGTCTTCTTCCTGGTGACCCTAGGTGGGGTGGGCTAGTGGAAGGCTTGGGAGAGGACTCTTGCCCTGTGGACAACACTAGACAATGAGGGCCAGTTCATACATACACGAAGACGTGTCTCATTCAAATCAGTGATGGACAAGAAATAAAAATGTGAGTGTGTGAAAAAAATGTGCTCATGTGTGTGATGGGCAGTCAAGCTGAAAAAAAAAACTAAAAAAAAAAAAAAACTACTCACCCATTGTGCTGATTTTGAATGACTCCTGAATGAGAGTGGGGGGAAAAATGAATAAATACATGCAATGGAGGAGAGATGATCAAGGAGGCATGCAGAACCTCCAGTCATATATTCTGAAATAATATTTCTTAATATTTGATATCTAGCCAAGTTAACACTCTAGTACAGGGGCAGTTCACCCAAAATGCATTTACTCACTCTCTTGACATTTCAAACCTGCAAGAGTAACCTTTGTTTCGTACAACACACAAGGAGAAGTGTAGCAGCATGTAGACACTGCTTTTTCTCATACAAACTATTTGAATTTTTTTTGTGCCATTGCTATACTTTTGGGCCTTGACAGCCATTTTCAATGCATGAAAAAGATCCGCATGAACATTTGGGTTCAACGGAAGAAAGAACATTTTAGAGTGATGAGGGTTAACTTCATTTGTGGGTGAACTGTTCCTTTAGAACAAAAAAATGAGGCAACATAAGGAGATGTATGTGGACTTGATGAGCCTTCAGTCCGGTCTCTAACCTCCAAGAGGCTTGCAACGCCAGGGTCCAGCGTGCTAACCATGTGGACGTTGGGGGTTGAGGTGGAGCGATGCCTCTGAAGAGACTGACCGTCCTCTCCACACATGATCAAATGGAAGCTTGACCCTGACGACAGCAAATCCCTTCTAAAAAGGGTCAAACATAATGAGGATATGTCAGTGCTACATTTCTATTGGGGATGAAGGGATACATGTATTTATAGGTGAAGTTCAAAAGTACCCATGAGAATCTGAAGTTAAAGGTAAGTCGCTCTGTGATATGGAATTGGTGGCCGGATATATCAATATGGAAGGGCATTCTTCTGCATTAGAAACACACCTGACAGTAACAGAACACCAGATGAGTGACAAAAATGACGACAAGCGCATATAAACAATGTAAGAAAATTTAATGTGGAACATACCGTTTTGTCATGGTGTCCATGTCCACACATACTGTAGGGACTTTACTGCTGCAGTGCTGGTGAAATTTATATCCACATGTCTGACACCTGAAGCCGTTGAACAAGAACTTGTGGCAGAAGTCACAGTATGCTAACTTAAAGAATGTTTTGCGTACCTGTGAAAAAAAGATTTACGGGTGATGCTGACTGACAGTTTACTGTTCATTTATACACTACCGTTTAGAAGTTTTGGGTCAGTACTACATTTTACAGACTTTTTCGATTAATACTTTTTTTCAGGTAGAATTAATTAAATTGATCAGAAGTGATATTTACACTGTTACCAAAAAAAGCTTACTTTTTTTTTTTCCTCCTATTCAAACAATCCTGAAAAAACATGCATCACAGTTTCTACACGTTCATTAACACTAGAACTCCCAAGACGGTCATTTTGACCATTTTAAAATTTTACAGTGTAATAACTTTGTTAAAATAAAATCAATGTGGCTGTAGGACTCTGACTTTTCCTAAATATGTGTATATTTTATCCTGACACTGTTATTTTATTAAAATCTCAAAACTCAAAACAGTTCTGACTATTTCTACCTAGAATTGCCATGGCGGTCATTTTGACCGCACGCATTATAATATTTTAAGTCCGCTACATTTCCCGCCATTGGTAATGAGTGTCCCCGTTGCATAGCCTATTATATTGCTCAATAATATCATATTGTTCAAGAAGTGCACAAATGAGCAAGTTTCGCGGAGGGACTTCATCACGCGACTGGCGAGCGAACTCGCTCCGGCCACATGAAATCAAAAGCCACACAACTGGTGGTGCGAGAGCCAGGACCCGGGCAGGAGCAGACGCAGATGGAGAGAAAGCGGCAGTGCCAAGTAAGGAGGAACTGCAAACAAAAATAAAACCAAGGAGACATGTGCCAAATGTCACAAAGTGTGTGGGAGCTGCACACCAAAGTCGGCGTTTACCTGTGTGCACTGTGCGTAAGCGTCAGTGAATGATGCGGGGTGCTTGCGCCGTTCAAATGAGCCCACTTGAGGAAAACGTGTAAACCTGATTTTGTTTGTTAATATTTTTTGTTCACTGAAACTAATCGCTCTAAAGCAGTTCGTTTTCTTGTTTAGCTAATGTTCATGCTTTTTCTTAGCCTGTTTTTGTGTGTAGCTGTATTGTGCTATACGTGTCCATGAAAGTTTTTACAATGTATTAAAATATATAGTGTTTTTGTTATTGTATATGTTATAAGTTATTGTATCATAATATTTGTTTTTATTGTACAAAGAAAATAAGAAAATATTTATCAATTAGGCTGGAAAATAAATTTTCACATTCATTTGAATTTGAATTTAAATGTTGTATCCTGATCTTTATTATTACCTATCATAACATTGTAGATCCATTTATTTTTAGATTTTGTATTGATTATTGAACTTATTTACAAACAGGGCTGTACTAAACGGTATGAAGTTTTGACGTTTCCTAACTTTTTTTGCATGTCTATTCACGTGGTGAGTACGGTGAAAAAAAAAGATGTTTGACGCAAAACATTCCTCACAGAGAGGCAGCACCTGTCGGGGCAATCTTTCATTTGTGCTTGTTTTAAGGGCGATGACATCATAACATGACGACAGGAATTAAAAGCTTCATTGGAAAACTTAAAAGAGAAGGTTCAAATGTAGATATGACATGACGAAAATGACGTTCAGTACGGCCATATGAACGTCAAAGTATGAACGGTCAGAATGACCGCTATGGTTGTTCTAGTAGTTATGGAATTCCGGTAGTTCTAGTGTTAAGCAGCATAACTGTTTTCAATTTCAACTGATAATAATAAATGTTTCTTGAGCAACAAATCAGAATATTAGAATGATTTCTAAAGGATCATGTGACACTGAAGACTTTATCATAAAATAATGCTAATGTAAAATGTGAAAATTATTAAAAGTAATTTTATAAAATTTTAGAATGTCAGAGCTGTGGTGAAAAATAAAATGTATAAATCAAGAAATAACAATTAGTGCCCAATTTAATCCAAGCTTTAGTAGTTTTAAACTTAAATGTAAACCAATCAAAGTTCCCAGAATTGCTGCACAGAACTGTGCTCAAGTAATCATCATCATAATTATCCAACATACTCTTACCACAGAGATTACTTTTTGCATTAATCTCAAATACTTTCTAGAACATGCACAGTACCAAAACAAACTTATAAGGGCCTAAAAATGAGAACCTTTGTTGCGCAAGTACACTTACAAAGTTGTGCATGGTAAGGGGAACATCATCCAGCACTTCTACCAGAAGCTCTTCCCCTACAAGGGGTGTGATGTCAGTGTCCCATTCTGTAAGTCTCTTCCGGCTGACAAAAGAAGAACAACAATTGAATATAAAGTTCACTAAGGAGAAAAATTGTTTCATTTTGAGGCCAGTTTCTTAGAGACACCTACCCTTCAAGAAGGCGAAAGACAGCACAACAATCCTGGCTTAGGCCTCTGACTTTCAGGGCTTTATCTAGACTATCATAGACAGTTTGCCCAGGCCGAACATTTACCTGAACACATGACCACATTGTGCTATCAACGTATCATCACAAACACACAACCTTTAATTACCCATATATACATGACATGTATACATATGCAGGTTATGCTAGCTATTTCGAATCTTTATGAAGATCAATAAATGACATTTTAAACAAAACAGACTGCAGTGAATGAATCCTCACCACTGTCCGCTGCTTGTTGGGGAGGTAGACACGGATGGTGCCCCCACCTCGGGGCGTGTCATCCGGGCTGGTTTCCCCAGAGGAGGAACAGGAGGAGGTGTTGGACATGGTGTCTCCAAAGGGGCAGTGAGGGACTGGCAGCACTGACACAAGATTTACACACCAGGGCAAAGCAGGAGAAAGCCCTCATCTGGAGCCTGGGATGAATAACTGTGTGTTAGTGTCACAATCCATTAAACAGTTATAGTTATGTGAATGATGACAAGAAAATGTATTACTGAAGGTAAATTTTATTGAAAGAAAAATCCTTTCTGCTATTTTTTGTACAGTTGCTTTAAAATAAAGTTCTTTGTGGTTCCAGAACACTGAAGCACATATCATACAAACACACAAATGGATAGTGAGGGTATGAGTGTGATTGTTGTTAAATATGTGGCATATTCTAATTAACGTAACACAAATCAGATGTTATTCAAATGTTTGAAATGCATGGTTTTGCCAACATCTAACTCTATCAATTCTTTGTGTAAAAAAATTAAATAAAAAATAAGTACACAAAATTTCCTGGTATTTACAATTATTTTATTATTGATGTACCAAAATCATCTAGCAACCGGAAAAAAGTGGCCGAAATAGTTTTGGAGGCTGAGTCCCTGCGTCAGAATATGCCATATGCCTACTTCCACACTATACAGTAGGCAAACAACAGTATGTGAGCCGAGTAGTATGTCCGACTTTATAGTATTCATAAAATGGTAGGTAAAAAGTGCCATGGCACGCATCTAAAGGACACTTCACTATCCCATGAGACCACAGGAGAGAACTTGGGAATGACAGTGAAGTGACGCAACTGATGACTACACACTTCACACATTCAGACTATATAGGAAATACTTTTTTTAACGGTGGCGTAGTAAGTTTCAAACCAAATGTAGTACCTACTATATTTTACGCAATTTCAGATGCTGATGATGTGTTGTAATCTTCACATTTCACAGTGACGAAAAATTACACTTAAGTAGCAAAGTGTCAAATTGTGATCCATATTTATATGTAAATAAAAGCTTAAATTGAATCTGTTCATCATATAAAGCGATCATGTCTCTATAGAAAATTTGGACTAAACCGCTCAATTCATATGGATTAGTTTTACAATCTTTTTATGAACTTTTGGAAGCATCAAAGTGGTAGTTCAATGGAAGGGCCGAAAGCTGTCAAATTTGATCAATAAGATCTTCATTTGTGTTCCGCAGATGAACAAAAGTGTGGAACAACATGAGGGTGTTATTAATGACAGAATTTTCATTTTTGAGTGAACTAACCCTTAAAACAGGATAACCTGGTGATAAAAGCACTCTAAACTTGTAGACAATTGAATTTCCAATGCAAAATTAAGCACAAAAGCTCTGCAGACATATCAATTTGTAATTACATTGAGCTGAGAAAAGGCAAACTCTTAACTCAGTCATGGCAGTGGAGCTTAAGTGCCTAAATACATTTTTGGACTTGTTTTAACACTGGTCTTTGAATATTATAAAACCAATCTGAAACGGATGTAGAAGGAAATGCCCCAAATAAAGGAATCCAATGTCTAACTGCTTATAACATTTTAGTCTATAATTAAAGACTATCATTTAAGTCTTAAGGCTATCAAACTCTGAAATGAAGCCATTTAATCCAGACACGTAGGAACAAGTAGGCCAACTTCAGATTGAACGTTTTATGTTAATTT
Organism: Phoxinus phoxinus; assembly: GCF_949152265.1. Classification (NCBI taxonomy): domain Eukaryota; kingdom Metazoa; phylum Chordata; class Actinopteri; order Cypriniformes; family Leuciscidae; genus Phoxinus; species Phoxinus phoxinus. The sequence continues at coordinate 15,837,264 of NC_136878.1, read as the reverse complement.
ATACAGTATTCACAGCCTTCAACCACAAGTATTGTGTAAAAATACCACTGCAGTTGTTGAAAATTTTCAATGTGAAATATTGTGCTGTGCAGTTAACCTACAGCAAGCATGTAATACATTTCCAAATGCATCTTAAACCCCCCACTGATTCCAGATCGAATGCAGTTTATACCAGCCAGAAAGCACACACATAACTATATATTGTTTCATTAATATCCACAACCTTGATGATGCATTTATAACTACAAAAAATCTATACCACTATCTAAACAGTTAAAAAGGCAAAGTAACAAGTGACATCCCAACAGTTCATGCTGCAGTCTTAAGTTTAAAGGCAAGAGTTTATGGAGAATGATTCAGATGTTTTACACACACACACACACACACACACACTTGACAGTGTAACCACAGAAATGTGCAGTAAAGATGAGCTGGCTGGGTTTAGTGCCTGATCATTTGCTCTGCTCTCTTACTATAACAGGCCATGCACTCTTAGCTTGCTCAATGTATCAAGATATTGACGTCAATAGTATGACTTAACTTACGTACATTAGTATTTTGGCCAAATATAGACCCTTAAGTCTTGTCAGGTGCCTTTTTTACTGCCGAAAGAGGGAATGCTATTTTCATGAGGCGGAAAGGGATTAACGTTAGACGACTAGCTGCTAGCTAGCTACTGTTGCTAATGCTGTTTCAAAGTTTAAAAACTAGGCTTACTCTTAAATTTTCAGCCACGGCGCTGTGAAATACAGCGACTTACACCTGCGAGTAATATTTCTGCAAACGACGCAGCACGCTAGTAAGACTCTCTTTGCATTTTTGCTCCAGAGTAAATACTCACCTGAGACAGCCATCTTGAATTCTCTCAGTCTCAAGTCGGATCAGCAAAGAATTTCAGGGAAAGCGGAACAGCTAAATCTCGCACTCTGATTGGACTAGATATGTGAATCGCGGCGCTGATTGGTCGTCTATTGTGGTACTTTGTAGCAAGGGAATGAAAAAGGGGCGTGTGCTGCGGGTAACGAATGTAAAGTTTTTTCCAAGCATTAAATAATCCTACACAAATGTTATATCCGTTCTCAGTATACGATTCAAAACGTTTATATGTTTGTTAAAACCAAACCAAACAATTTCAAGCAAATACTCAATTTAAAATACTTAACACAAGCCACTTAGAGATTAAGGAACAGTGAAAGCAAAATGCAAAGCCTACAAATGTAAAGAAAGTTTTTTTAATGTCCAGGTGACTTCTATACAAAATATTGAATTTGAAGAAGGGTCAATAAGCGAAAAATATTGAAATAAGCTTTCAACATAATATTGAAAGCAATTGCTCTATCCTTTAAATGCCACACTTAAATGGAAAAAAGATCACTATGTAGGTGGCATTAAAATGAAAAGGTCCATGCTGACAGAACAAGGCAGGTTTCTGAAGAGTACATTTGGCTATTCCACACTCAAGAATTTCCTCTTTTTGGCAGTGCGCATGTAAGGGTGGTGCCGCCATTCAACATCTGCAGTATTCTCGTTCTCCAGTGTGCCGAGTTTGATCATGTACACTGAAAAGATGAAGTACAAGATATGAATGATGAGCAAAGTGCAACATAAGTGCTCATTCTGCATTAATATAGATTAATTTAAAACCAAAAAAACAGAGTTGCTTACATTTCATTTCAAATCTAGGTCCAACCTCTGACAACTCAACGTTCTTATGGTCTGTTTTCTTGTAGGTGTGGTGTCTGCAATACACAAAGTAATTTAGAAGTCAGTAAAACTAAACTTTTTAATCATAATTTTGCTCAAAACCTTTACTACAGAAGTTAACACCACCACTCACCTGAAAGAGATGAAATCATCTGTATTTGCAAACGTGACAACACGCCTACTATCCTCTTTGGGTACAGGAAAAAGATACTTTAGGATGTTGGACACCTAGAGAGATTTTTTTTTTCATTATTCAGATCAGTCAGAGATTATCTGAAGCTTTTATGATGTTGCATTGAGATTTTAAATAATCCTCAGTAAAGCATAGTCTCTTTCTCTCTTTAATTACATATATTACAAGACAATGATGTTTATATATTTATAAATAAATATTGTTAAAAGCACTTGACTATTTAAACAGGAACTTGAATATCAAATACTATACACTACTGTTCAAAAGTTTGAGGTCGGTAAGATTTTTTATGTTTTTGAAAGTCTCTTAATATAGTCACCAAGACTGCTTTTAGTTGATCGCAAACACAGTAAAAACAGTAACATTGTGAATATTATTACTATTCAAAACTGTTTTCTATTTTAAAGGGGCCCTATTATGCTTTTTTACATTTTCAACTTTCTTTAGATGTAATGTTGATGTTTAAGCATGAAAAAGGTCTGCAAAGTTACAAAGCACACTCCAAAAGGGAGTTACTCCGTCTCTATATCAGCAAGCTCTGTTTCTGAACTCCCCGAAACAAAACTTGAGTTTTCTTCCTGGAACCTATACGTCAGGTCAGAATATTTATTCCAAGGCATAAGCAATAAAGGGGGCGAGGCCTGGTTAAATTGTGCAAGTAGTGTGTTGAAACTCGTGGTTATGGTGAGGGGCGTGACATTTCTGAAACACGCTCGCAGCAGTTGACCAATTACAACACACTGGTACAGCCAACCAATCAGAGCAGATGGCGCTTTTAGAAAAGAGAGGTTTCATAGAGCCTGGACCTAAACAGGGGTGCAATTCCCAAAAGTATCGTTAGCCAGCTGTGGTCGCAAGTTCCGTCGTTATCAGCATAGTTCAACGAGTCAGTGTTTCCCGAAACCATCGTTAAAATGTCATTTATTTGTGTGATGGCAAAGCTGAATTTTCAGCAGCCATTAATCCAGTCTTCAGTGTCACATGATCGTTCAGAAATCATTCTAATATGCTGATTTGCTGCTCAAGAATGATTTCTTATTATAAATATTGAAAACAGTTGTTCTGCTTAATGTTTTTTTGTGGAAAGCGTAATATTTTTTTCAAGGATAGACAGTTCAAAAGAACAGCATTTATTTGAAATAGAAATCTTTTAAAAACAGTCTTTACTGTAATTTATCTATTTTATGCATCTTCGCAGAATAAAAGTGTTATTTTTGTTTTAAAAAAAAATTCTGACCCCAAACATTTGAATGATAGTGTAGATGAGAAACTGACTTTATGATTGTTTCTAAGGACATTATTTCCTTTATAACTCACCCTTCGGCCAAGACGTGAAGTGAAGTTGTGGAAGATGAGGTGAGGGTAGGCTTCGGACATGGTGCCAATGTCTGGAACATCATGTCTCATTACCACATTATACAATGTGAAGTAGGCTGTTGGTCCAAAAGGAAGGTGACAAACCACCAAACCATCTAAAGAAGAAAGAGACATAAATAGAAATGGAAAGTACCAAGAGTGAAAATTGCACTTTAAACTGGATATGAAAGTACAGCGATTGGCATTCAATACACCAAATGCTGACACACACTCAAATAAGCATATCCAAAATGGACACACATGAAAGCTATAAAAGTCCATACCTGGCTGGCCTCTGGTCTCATGGACAATAACAAGGTCATTGACATTATTAGCTTTGCACGCATGTACTAATGTTTTAACTTCATGGTTTCCTCTGTTCATACGCTGGGCCCCTGGAAACATCAGCTTCATTTCCTGCAAAAAACAAAAAAAGGCCATCTAAATAAACCACAACTACTGCTAGAAGATGGTTTCCCTTACGTCACAATGGTAAAATGAACATACAAAACATTACATTAGAGTAGACGAAGTAAAACTTCTGCATGGCTACAAGCATTCATAATGTCAAATGTGAATAATAAGATTTAACAAACTTTGGCAAACATCTTGAGTCTTGAGCTGGGGTCTCTGGAAGTTGTGACCATAACTTTGGGGTCTTCCACTCCTGCCCACTTGTACTCATCATCCATATGAGAGCTAACACCTATATAATATCAACAATTATGTTTATATATGGTAGCTGACAAAACAGGATTCTGATATATGTGACAGAAAAAGATCACCTTCTCCACCCTCATCATCAAACTCCAACAGTTTCTGTAATTCTAAAGCCTCTTTCCGAACCTCAGTGGGTAAAATATGATTTTCTGCAAAACATAAGAACAACATAAAATATGACAACATCCTAATATATCATATACGGTGATTGAGTTGGTTATCTAGCAGGAGTCTCACCATCTAAAGCAGATTTGAGCTTGTGTTTTTTCTCTTCAATAGTGCGCAGTCTGTCCTCCTGGGCTTTCCTGTACAGGTATTCCTTTCTCAGTCTCACCTCTCGCCGCAGCTACATTCCAAAATACAGTTCAGAAACAATATGAATTGTGGGAAATACACTGTTCAAAAGTTTGGGGTAGGTAAGAGTTATGTAAGAACTCTTCACCAAACTGCATCAACTTGATCAAAAATACAGTAAAACAGTATTGTGAAATATTATTATAAATTAAAATAACTGTTTTCTATTTTAACATATTTTAAAATGTTATTCATTCATGTGATGGCCAAGCTGAATTTTCAGCATCATTACTCCTGTCATTCTAATGCTGATTAGCTGCTCAAGAAACATCATTACCAGTGTTGAGAACAGTTGTGCTGCTTAATATGATTTGTGGAAACTGTGATACAATTTTTCAGGATTCTTTGATTAATTGAAAGTTCAAAAGATCAACATTTATTTAAAATAGAAATCTTTTCTAACATTATAAATGTATTTAGTATTTTTTTCAGTCATCAATTTAATGCATTCGTGTTGAATAAAAATGTTAATTTCCTTCTTTTTTTTTAACTTACAGACCCCAAATTTGACCTGCACAAGAGAAGTATTTGTAATGTAGGCAATGCAATTACTAAGACATGGCAAGTGGTGCCCACATTCTCGTGGACAACCAACCTGAAAGTCGAAATCAAAGACTACGTAAAGCAATTATTTGAAGACACTTAAATCAACACTCAATTCACAAAACTCAATTCACAAAACACTAAATTCACAAAACATTCGGAGAAACTGCTCAAAATATCAACAAACAATTGTACAATTCTGCAAGTGATTTTTCTATTTTCAGACTGGGGGATCACACTGTTAATGTGTGTTAATCCATCCATCCCACTTCATTATGGAGCTTGCCTTGATCACACTACAACACAAACAGGAAAACAATGACTAATTCGATAAACTACTGTTCCATGTAGCGCGTTAAAAGTTTTACAAGCTAACGTCAAATACGTCTAACACAATTGAGAATAGTATATGTATAAATATACTGTACTTACCATTTTGAACAACTACACGTGACAATTTAGCCGTACGGTCTACTATCACGACTTCCTGTTGGACAACGCGCTAATCCAATCATTGACAACGAACACGAGTGACGCGATCTTTCAAAATAAAAGTTCACAACTGTGGCGTGGCGGTCGGGTGTCATGTCGCGTCTTCCCTTGAAATCAGGTCTCCTGATTATCCGAAGTATATACGAATGATATTAATTTAAAATACGCATAGCTTATTATTTAATGCGTTAAAAAAAACACTAGTGCATAGTAAAACCAAATTGAACGTCATTTCTTAATAATAAGTATTTGTTTTATTAATCACTAAAATATTTAGACATTTAACACTTAATTTAACACATAATTACATTAAAGATAGGCTAATTTAAAATATACGGTAACTTATAGGGTAAGTGCAATTGTGTGTATAAACTAAGCTATCAATATGCAATTGCTATGCTAGTAGGCTATATAAGCTAAAAAATACAGTTAAACTTAAATGGTCATTATAACATAGTTGAAACAGCATTTATCATAACATTATTTTGTAGGAATTGTAGTCAGGAGCTAGAGAGAGTATCAGAATGCAGCACTGCAAACACGAGGTCTGTAATAAAGTAATCGCTAGTAATACAATTTTATTTAAAACTCATTAATAGTAGGCTACAGAGTATACAATAATGTTAAAAGTTTTGTAGTCAGTACGAAAAAAAAAATATATATATTTTATTCAGCAAGGATAGCCTAGGCCTACATTAAATTGATCAAAAGTGACAATACTTATGGTAATAATAATGTTACAAACGATTTCTATTTCAAAATGCTATTCTTTTGAGCTTTCCATTCATCAAAGAATCCTGACATTTTTATTATAAATGTTTCCACAAAAATATTAGGCAGCACAACTGCTTTCAAAACTGATAATAAGAAATGTAGCAGTGTAACATGTGTTCTGTTTTGGTTTGGTTTCTTTGTGTTTGGTGTTTTTTAGCCCTGGGTTTCCTCAGTTAATCTCTCCTGAAATCTCCATTGTGGATTTAATAAAACTGTTTGTGCTCTTTTCATGTGACACTGAAGACTGCTGAAAATTTAGTTTTGCTATTACATTTTAAAACATACATTAAAATAGAAAACCGTTTCAATTGCAATAATATTTCACAATATTACTATTACCAAACTTTTAAACAGTAGAGTAAAATAAATTAAAGTGGATAGAAACAATTAAAAAGAAACAAAAAATAAAGAAACAATTCAAGAGTTTCCTATAATGATTAAACAGTGCAATATACCATGTGCAAAATACAGCAAGTTCACAATAGAATGTGAAACAGTTCATGAAATTGTTCATGAAATGATTCACTGATGACCAGGCTGATCTCTGCTGGTATCTGTGTTAAGAGAAGACATGTTCCTTCTAAATGTGTCTGTGGCAAGTTATTTCCTGTATGTGTTTCCTCTTCTACAACATATAAGATCAGTAGCCAACATCCTCAAAGCACTGTCTGTTTTCAGCCATCATGAATCTAATAACAGCATTTCTGCTAATGATCCTAATAGGTAAGGGGAATACACACATACAGACTAACATAAACACAATCCAGATTTTATACCTGACAACCTCAACTACCATCTCACAGAGGACAAACATAAATCTTTCTCCACAGGACACAGCACATCTGACCATCTACAGACACTCGTCTGCCCCTATGAGAATAGGAATATATCTCAGAGCAGAAGGGTGTGGTGCAAAAGAGATGTCCAGGATGAAAACTGCTGTACCGGCTTCTCATTCCAGCTAGGCACCGGTGTTTTGGATTTGGAGGACGGCAATATACAAGTGCAAGATGATGGAAAGGCCTTTACCATCTCCATAAAGACACTCGCACAAGGAGATGGAGTCTACTGGTGTGGGTTCATGACTGCAGACAAAATCATTGTTAAACTGGCCGAGAATTACTTTTCCACTGGTAAGATGAAATGCTACTTCTCTAGTTCCCTTTAGATAGTTTCCTCAGTGTTAGACAGCACTATATGTTAAAAAATACTTTCAACATATTGAAATGTTCTTTATTTTAACTTTAAATTCCTAATCTTATATTAAAAATCGTATGCAATGATAGTTTATTAATCTACGTTACAGCTCCATTTAACTTTGTTTGGTCCATTCTCCGTTGGATTTTATTTATTTTGCTTCCTCTGATGACCATCTCATTTCACATTTATTCAAACAGTGAGTGCTCGCACAAACCACCTTAGTTTATCATTACATATACTGAAAAACACTTTGAGCTTTGAATGTCTTTAACTTCTGTAAATATTGATTTTTTTTTACATATTCTGTTTTGCTGACCATAGGGAAACATGGAGATGCAAAGGTAAGAGCGCACTGTAAAAACTTAATTTGCTGCCTTTTTTAAGTATAATTAAATTGGCTGTACAAGTAATTTCAAAGTAAATTATATTAAACTGACTGAATCTCTAACTTAGAAAATGGTGAGTTAATGCAAGAAAAAAATGTTGCCATGACTAAAATGTGTTTTTAACTGAACCCTTTAATTTTACAGACAACATAGATACTATGAAGTCTGATGCCTAAGAAAGGAGTTGTAAGGACGAGGCAAGTCACATTTACTGAAGAATAAAAAAAAACATCATCGGCTGTAAATATACAATTTCTATAGTTATTCTTTCTAAATTAAGTGTTTTGTTTTTTTTACAGAAAAGTCCACAATCGCAGCATGACTATATTCAACCGCAATATTTTAAATGAAAATAGGTAATAATTGTGTTCCATTTATGTAAATTAATATAATAAATAAATAACATTATTGCTATTGCATTTATCATTCATGTAAAAGTTAAACTGCTTTGTTTTAGGATTTTTTTTTAAATGTGGATGTTTTCCTCCTTTTAATAATATTCTAGAGCTTATAAATCATATTTCTTAATATACTGTATAAAAAACGTTATTGCCACATTGTGTAATATAAAATATAAAGCATCAATGAACAATGTATAACACAATTTTGATGTAAGAATACATAATAAACATTGTCTGTATCAGTGTCTCTGTGACTTGACCAAAGTGCCGTCTTTACTAACTAACTTTGATTATTATTACAAGAAAACAACTTCAAAACCAGTGAAATTTACAATACAGCCACGCTGAAAATAAGAGAGAAAAACTGACCCAGTAACATTGCAAAAAATATTATAGTATTTTTGTATTGAATTCAGTTTTCAAGCAACACCACAGTTTCAAACAATCATGATTTCATTGAAAATTAGGCCAAAAATGAAGAAGAAAAAAACAACCTCAGATGATAAATACATCACAGTTCTTTCTTGCAATTTACCATCATAAAACGATAAGGTAGACAAAAACAATGGAGTGCATAAATTCAAAATTGTATAATTACAGACAAAAAATTAAAGTAAAACACAAGTTTGCATAATGACACAGTAGATAGATCTCATTGCCTTATCCAAGCACACTCATTATTGGTCTATTTGAGTTATTTTAAAGTCAAGTGTTGCATTTCACCATAGTTTCCGTTAAGGCATTTCCTGATTTAAAGAGTGTGAGAATAGTTATGTCTGATGTCGTAACTACTCCGTATCATAAGACTGATCATTTATTGACCAAAATCCTTTACATTCCTAAAATATTTTTCTTGATATATTTTGGGTAAACAAATAATCCTACCATGAAGTACAGTTTATTGATTTCAAACACTAAAAACTACACAAAGCCAAGCTCTCAGAACATCTATTGAGCATAAATACCAATTCATCCACAAATACAAGGCAACTAATAAAGCAATCAAATCAATAAAAAACAAGTTGGTTCACATATATGTGATGATGAAAATATTGCAACCATATAAAAGCACAGCATGTAAACATTCAGAAAGCACAATGTTATGAGTGAGTGAAAATGGTCCATTTCAGTCTGAAAAACTAAGTACAAAGGTCAAATTGCATGCAAGTTGTAGCAATTTTGCATGGCTTCTCCACTTATTGCAGTTTGAGCCCAAAGAGTGTGAACTACGCCAGCCCTTCCAACCTCTCGAGGCATGGAAGGTGGATTGGGAAGTGTTTGTGGCAAGTGGAAAACCAGTCTTAAGCGTCTCTTAACCTGTCAGTCAGATTACATAGTCATGTGTTGGGCTGCTAAAGAAAGCTTTTTGTTTTTGTGTTTTTTGATAAGAAGTCTTTCAAGCTTGTGGTACCAATGCACAAACAGTGTTACAGTGTTACAAAAGTGTTACAGTTCTTCATAGTCGCCCTCCTCTCTTTTTGCTAAGCCTTCTGCTCCGGCCAGAAAAGCTTCAAGATCATCCGTTTTCTTGCTTCGTGACTTCCTCTTTTTCTTCTCCTTTTCGTCTGCGGTTCCGGCTGCCTCATCTCTTTCCTTTTTCTTGTGCTTGTGTTTCTTCTTGCTACTTTTGTCATCATCCTACATGAAATACAAAATAGTTATAAAACAACAGTAAATAATTTAATTTATGAAATGTTGTAATTGATTATAATTAACCTCTTTACTCCTTTTTTTCTTTTTCTTCTTTTCCTTGGACTGTTTGCTTTCTTTTTCTATGAGAATAAAAATACAAAAACAATTTTAGATGGCTATTATACGCATATATTCACAAATATGCACTTGTATGTATGCATGTATGTATATGTATATATATATTTACATATTTACAGACAACCAAAAACATAAGTCATTATTTCATTTCAACAGTTGTTTACATTTCAACAATTGTATAATGAAATGACAAATTATGTTGTTCTATATTTATAAAAAATTTGCTAGACTGACGGATACATGTCTATCGCTATTATACTTTATACATATACCGGTATATGTATCCGTCAATCTCAGTTTTCAGTCAGTCTAGCTAATTTTAAATAAATATAGAGCAATAGAATTTGTAATTTCATTATACAATTGTTGAAATGTAAACAACTGTTGAAATGAAATAATGACTTATGTTTTTGGTTGTCTATAAAAATAAAAATAAATAATAATAATAATTAATAAATAAATATATATATATATATTATGTATGTTTATAGCTATTATATTTTATACATAAAGTTTGTTTCCGATTACAAAATGATTCCGGTGACTTGCCATCTTGCTCATCGCTGCTGTCTTTGCTTATAACTGACTTCTCCTCGATTCCAAGGCCAAAGAGGTCACCGTCATTCTTGCTTTTGAAGGAGAGTACAGTAGGTTTCATGGGCTCAGGGATTTTAGCTGTGTTGATGTCATCATCAGATATATCAGGAATATCATCTCTAACTGGGAAAGAGTCCTAGAACAAGCAAGACAACAAAAGTCTTTTCTAGTTATTCAAACCTTAAATTTGTAAATGATCCAGACAAGTCATCAAAACAATGCCCATCATCATTCTCATCATCATCATCATTTCAGTACCTTAACCACTTTCTGCATGACTTCTTCCTCGCTCTCAAAGTCAGGGTCATCCATGACAAATGAAAGCATCTGTTTGTCCACAGGCACATCTAGGTCTGTGTCAGAGGACTCTGCCTGAGCCGATCTCTCGTTATGTTTTATGACCCGTGCTTGAGGATCAGCCAGGGCTGCTGTGTGTGACGCTGTCTGCAGCTGTTGAGTAGTGTGTACTGGAGTGGGACAGAGAATGGAAGTCTCTATGTTCTGACTGCTAACAGTCTCCTGGGTCTCGATCACTGGCTCTTTGTGGATAGGCTTTGGTTTGTCCTCTAGTGTTAATGAATCCACAGCCACCCTGAATAACCATATTATTGTTAATATTATTAAAAATTAACAGTCTTTGATTCAGGTAACAAACTTATTGCTCACAAAACAAACTAAATTACTAGCTTATTTCAGCTATTATTTACTGGTTCATCAACATATCACTTATCAATGTATCTTGAATCTTGTCTATCATTTAAGGCCCGTTGACATCAGTGATGACAATAAACTTTAAAAATAACCATTTTAGCAACCACACCAACGTACAATAATTTCCTGTTTATTATGAGCATGTTGCAGTCATGTCGTCTGCAGCTCTTGAGCTCTTTAAAGCAGGATGGATTCTGATTGGCTGTTTTTATCATTCACCAGCTGGGAAAAATCATTCTGAAAGTGATTCCAATGACTTTGATAATGTTTTAATTGTGGTGTGGAAACGATTACTAAAACGTTATAGTTACTGTTATAGTCATCAGCCTCGGTGTGAACGTGTCTTAATGAAAGGAAGGAATTCAAGCTTACAGGTGAGGTTCAGAGTCCAGATCTTCATCCTGAGTTACAGCAGGTTTTGGACCCTCCTCATCACTGGAGAGAGAGATACCCAAGCCTTTACTGACAATAGAAGCTCTGGGTTCAAGTTCTGCATCATCAAGGTCCAAATCATCCTGGAACCCAGCAACCATGGGGTTCCCTTCTCTTCCTTCCCCATCACTAAAATAAACATGTTACAAGAATGGCTGCAAATTCAACTTATTTTGTACTGAACATCAGCTACAATGTCTTACAGATTTTTGAACAGATGAAACCACTAGCTCAGTTCATTTATAAGTAATAGTACACTTCCATGCAATAGTTTGGGTCAGTAAGATTTAATAATAATAATAATAATTGTATTCAGCAAGGATGCATTAAATTGATCAAAAGTGCTGTCAAAGACATTTATAATGTTAGAATAGATTTCAAATAAATGCTGCTCCTTTGAATCATAGAATCCTGGGGGGAAAGTATCATGGTTTCCACAAAAATATTAAGCAGAACAAATGTTTTCGAAATTGATAAAAAAAAATAAAAAAAAATCTCTTGAGCACCAAATCAGCATTTTAGAATGATATCTGAAGGATCATGTGACAGTGAAGACTGGAGTAGTGCTGCTGAAAATGTAGCTTTGTCATCACAGAGAAATAAATTCAATTTTAAAATACATTAAAATAGAAACCATATTTTTCAATAAAACTTTTTTTTATCAAATGAATGCAGCCTTTGTGAGCATAATAGACTTCTTTCAAAAACATTTGAAAAATCTTACCGACACCAAACATTTGAACGGTAGTGTACACTGATTACAATACATTTTCTAACAAAATAACATATCACATAATTTAAAAAAAGGCCTCTGTTATCTGCCCTTGGTGTACCTGTCACTATCTGCAGTACCCGCAGCAGAGGGCTGGGTGTTCATAGCCGGTCTTGTGTTAGGAGGCAGACTGTCTTCCAAGAAGCTTTTGTCTAGTCCCTCGTCTGGCACAAAATCATCCACGCTCCGAACCGTAGGCAGAGTCGCTGCAGATACTGGATATGGCTCTGTGGAAATCCAAGAAGCGTGAGGTCACATGATCTGGGGCAAAAAACATCTTACATTAAAAATATATAAACAGCAGCCATTACAATGAGTTCCGAACCAGAAGAATGGTGAATGACAAAAAAATTGTGATATATTGATATGCGTTTTACTAAATAACTACTGCTTGATACCCAAGCTCCTTTAGGTGGGGTGCAAGAGCTACTAAACCCTCTCCATAGCTCAGGAATGTACAAAGTCTTGTGATTTTCTATTGATCCACAAAACATCCTTATGATCTGCACGAGTCCTAATCCTCCCCATTTTTCACGGCTTTGTGGGTCTTGCTTGAGGAAAGCTCTCAAAGAGAATGTGTGTGTGTGTGTGTGTCTGTGTGTGTGTGTGTGTGTGTGTGTGTGTGTGTGTGTGTTTGTGTGTGTTTGTGTGTGAATGAATTCCTCTCATCCTTCAAATCCCTTTTGCAGTTCATAGCATTAGGGCAGTTCTTTAACAATGAGTCACTGAGACACTGAATATTTGAAAAGAAAAGGAATAAAAGCTGTTTTTAGTGCCATTAAAAGCGTTTCTAACATGTGTGTTTTCTAATACAATAAGCACACGCAGCTAGAAACACCATGCTCAAACTCACCCTGGGCGACTGCTGGAGGTTCCTGGGCAGGAGAGGAACCAAAGAGCCTGGAGATGAAGCTGCGTTTCTGGGTTTGAGCAGCAGAGGCAGAAGCCTGAGCTGGAGCAGAGACCGTTGGGCCAGGGTGAGCAGGAGAAGGGGAGGGAGAGGGAGAGGTCACAGGCGCTGGGCTTGAGGAGAGAGGGGGAGGAGGAGGGGATGGAGAGGGAGATGGAGACTTCAGGACCTGGGAAGGAATGGGAGGCTGCTGGGGGCTACAGGGGCTGGAGCTGCTAGTGGAGCATCCGCTCTGAGGAACGACGGGAGACTGCGTGCCTGAGGAAGGGCTCTGTCCGTTAGCAGGAGCGGGAGAGTTGTAGCCTTTACTACGAGAGTCTTTCATTTCCAGGAAACTGAAAGTTATAACAGACACCTACTGTATCATAATAGTCAGATACCACTCACTGCAGTTCACAAACCTTTTTTTTTTATGTTTTTGAACTCTATAATGTAAGTGTCATATTTTGAAATATTTTTACAATTTAAAATAACTGTTTTTTATTTGAATATATTTTAAAATGTAATTTATTCCTGTGATGTAAAGCTGAAAGGATTTTCTGCAGCCATTACTAGAGTTTTCAGTGTCACATGATCCTTCAGAAACCATTCTAATATACATATATGTAATTTGCTGCTTAAAGGTGGGGTATTTTTTCAAAATCACTTAAAATCCTATTCCTAACCCACTTACAGCCACTGAGTTAGAAGCACTGAAATAAAAATTAAGCAATTTAATCATCTGTGGAATGGGCAGGACTCGAAAAACTCCAGCCAATCATTTCCAAGAAGTGCGTCAATCAATCGGTCGTACCATCCCCCCTCCCCCCATCCATGTCCATGTTCTTTGAATGGGTGGAGTCAAAGGAAAGAAGGTAGGACCATTTGAGTTGTGTATTTTCAAAATCTGCCAGCCGTTTTGCAAATCACATACCCCACCTTTAAGGAACATTTCTTATTATTATTGTTAAAAACATTTAAAGGATTATTTTGAATAGTAGTGTAGTTGCTGATATTTGAATTGGAATTATGCTTTGACGGTCCAGGAAGTGAAATTAAACTACAGGAAGTTTGTGTGACGTTTTTAGTTCTTACATATCATAGTTCTGGTCTTCTGTCTCCTGCTGAACTGTTAGCTCCTCTAGCGTGGCGTCGATGTCCAGCTGATTGGTCTCTAGCTGCCGTAACAGGGTCTCTCTCTGTGAAAGTTAAAATGAAAGATACATTTTTAATACAGTTTAATTTAAAGCTGTAACAACTAGTGTAATGAGAAAAGTAACTGCGATACAGGCAAACATGCAAAGAAAGATTTCTGCCAGGCACATGACACAGCTTATTGAGCTTAATATTAACAATTACAAATGACCACTAACTTTTAACTCTGGTTGAGCTTTTTATTTGATTAAACCTTTAGCCTTGAAGCAATATTCTAGCCTAGAACATTAACCTGCTTACCTGAAGCTGCAAAAATGGAATGTTGAAAAATCTGTGCAAATATTTCAAACCAAAACCATTCTTCATGGAAGATTCTGCATAATGGATGTAAGAGGAGCCACGAGGTCTACAAAATCATACAGACACCAAACATCAATAAAGCTCACAGAGAATACCTTATTAAACACTCAAAAAACTAATTTGTGAACATACTCCATGATTTCCAATCCTAAATTTGACATTAACCCACAAACAATCTGCAGAGAACTAATTATCTCTAGATATTTTAATTTAAACTGATACATTGTTTGTAATAAGACCCAGAATGTATGTTAAGTCAGTAAAAAGTGTCAATTAACATGTTTAGGTTGACTGTAATGATCTAACCTGTTAAGCCCAGCGATGAAGTCACGTATGTCATCAGGCAAAATGACTCGGTGTTCTCCCATGTCCCGGTAATTTCCCAAAACGCACACTGGCACATGAGTGGGTACCTTGGGCAACTCCCTCATAATGTAATTATAAGTCCTATCGGTGCAAACAAAGCACACATTTTGTATAACAAAGAAGAGCTGTGAGTTCTGCATGATGGAGAAGCCGTCTCTGGAGATGCTGATAGTCTCTGTTCACCTACCACTGTTTGGTGATGTCAAACATCAAGACCACACCATTGCAGTTCTTATACACGTCCAAAAACTCAGCATCCAAGGCCAGTTCACTCTCCGTCTGCTAACAGCACAGAGACATTTCCAGCTAAACATTCAAATTCTCCACTATTAGTCATAATAGTCAATGAAGGGGATTTTTAACTGTCATTACACCTGATTTTGATAGATTACTACTATAAACTTACCTCTTGAGGTTCATTTTCCAGCTTCAAGTTTTCACCTCTCTTTTTCCCCTTTCCTGTAGAATGTCAGTGGCAGAATATTTTAACACTCCTATTCAAACGTTTGGGGTCAGTAGTTTTTTTTTTTTTTTAAAGAAAGTAATACTTTTATTCAGTAAGGTGCATTAAATGGATTAAAAGTGACAGTAAACACATTTATAATGTTACAAAGGATTCTTTGTTATTTCAATAAATGCTATTCTTATGAATTTTTAAAAAAGCATCATAGTTTCCAAAAATGTTTTATTAAGCAGCACAACTGTTTTCATTATTGATAAAAATAAATGTTTCTTGACACTGAAGACTAGAGTAATGATGCTGAAAATTCAGCTTTGCCATCACAGGAAAAAATTACATTACAAATTTTTTTTTTTTTTTTTAAATAGAACAGTCATTTTAAATTTGTAATAACATTTCACAAAATAACCATTTTTTACTGTATTTTTTTTTTATCAAATGGTGAGCATATGAGACTTCTTTCAAAAACATAAAAAAATCGTACCGATCCCAAACTTTTGAACAATAATGTAGATCAAAATGGATGCATGTATGTCAAATTAGTTGAAAACAACTTCAAGAGCATCTAAAACAGATAACAAAATGTGGCTTTTAACTTTCTCACAAAGGAAGTGACATTAGTGGAATAAGCAAGAGTTGGTTTTCTGCGGTATCACCCTGCACATCATTAGGTCTGTTTTTTACACTTGTCTATATTTGTAGTTCTGCCACAATGCAGTCAGTGAAAAAGTCAGTCAAAACAAAATGTTTGCACTCGGAACAAACAGAACAAACAGATCAAGCACAGCCTAATGTCTACAATCTATTGAGTTTCTCACCTACACCTTCAGGAATGGGGATTTTTTGGCCTGGTTGGACAGCAAGTAAGAAAAATACCATTAATATAAATGACTGGGGATGAAGGAGGGCTGGGTGAAATGGCTTCATGTATGACCATCAGAATGAGATGGAGGATGTGAATTAAACAATGACATGCAGAACCTGTACACTAATCTTTAAAAGGCATAATCAATTACATAATTGTTGGAATACACTACATGATTTTAAATCTCAACAGATTGTCCAAAACAGACTAAGTAAATGCTTACAGAGAAAAACTGGGCATCATACACTAAACAGAGGGTCACACTACTACCAGACTTTAAAGCCGCTCTGAACACAGAAACACGTGTCTCGTTGCTAAGAGACAAATGAATAAAATGAAAACAGTGTGTTCTAAAACTGGCTCAAACATGCTTGAATTTGATATCCATCAAATGGATGGAATTATATATAAAGAGTCTGCGTCCATCACACTACGAGATTTTCTGTGAAATAGTGAATTTTGATTGCATAATATCTGATAAATCAGGCCCAAACTATAAACTACACTGTAGTGTATTCCAGCCTTAAGATAAATATGACAGTAACGTCTACAACGTCACCTGATCAGAATGCTAAGGGAAATGACTTGAAACAGACTGGTGGCAACTCACCTTTATCCACCACATCCCAAACCTCCACCTTCACCACATCATCAGTAGCTGAGAAGAAATGACAACAAATGTGAGCGGTTCTGGAAAACTGAGGTCACTTCTTTGCATTTATTTCAATACATCTATTTTGCATTGATTCTAAGTTACAAAAGTCCAAATACTAATTTCACAGCATCCATTTTTTTTTTACTTAATTAAATTTTTTAAATGTTATTTAAATATTCAATTTAGGTTTTTGGTACAGAAATCTGTACAGTACCAAACACAATCTGTTTAATTATAAAATAAATACAATGTTTATATAAAATATATATTTTTATTTAAAATAAATATAAATAATGATTTATATGTATTTGTGGTGCTGAAAAACCACAAAGTAATATAATATACAATTATATATAATACTGTTCTTTTCAGAAACAATAGGGAATAGAAAGTATGCTTTTGGCAATGAGCACGGCACTTCAAGTAAAATGTTGAATACAAGTAGAGCCATGCCCGCTACCAAGTGAAGGAAACTCACTGTAAATTACCACTAACAGGTTCCACCACGTAATATGGAGCTGAAAGCTTTTGATAGATGGATGTACTTATTAAATAGGGAAAGCAAACTCTAGAAATCACTAGATAACATCTAATGTTCGATTCAGGCCATTTAAAGTCATCAATCTAATCTACTTATCCACTAGCTGATAGACAGCATATTTACCTTGATGTAAATCTATTTTGCATAATTAAGATGCACAAATGGAAAGAAATAAAAATCATTAGATAATTAGTTCACATCTTTCAAACAAAAGTGCAAAAGCAACTTCCTACACACTCTTAAAAACTACGTTTTTTTTTGTTGCAGTGATGCCATAGAAGAGTCATATTTGGTTCCCCAAAAAACCTTTAGTGAAGCTTTAGTATCTAAATAACCTGTTTTCGCTATAAAGAAACCATTTTGCGCAGTGGTTCCATGGATGTTAAAGGTTCTTCATGGAACCATCAATCCCAATAATGATTTTTTAAGAGTGTAAGTAGAAAGATTCCAATAACACTAAGATGACAGAAGCTTTGATTTCAATAAAAACCATCAAGCTTACTTTTATAACTCCAGTGGATACTAGTGACCTGGATCTCTTGAGTCGGAATGTACTCTTCCTGGAACTTCCTACCCTGCAGCCGGTGCCACAGGGTGCTCTTTCCTGTGTTTCTATCTCCTCGAATTACTATCTTCACTGAAAGACCACACATAACATGTTAGAGCTTGTGATAACAACATTATCCCAAGCACAAAGCACCCAGGGACTCCAGCAACACAGACTTGATTTGTTGTGACATGCTGGATGCATTACAATTTAGTCCAATAGTATACGGATGCATCGAAAGTCTAGATTTTATTCAGATTTTGAAGCAAAGTAAAGAAACAACAAAACAATCAATCTAATTAATTATACATTTCAGCAGGCATTTGACTTACTGTTGTACTGAACACCTTTAGCAAATTTTCTCTGCAGACTCTGGTTCATGGACTGTAGGCCAGCAGGGATGTTCTTGTCCTTCACCTGACCAGCCGGCTCAGAGCCGACAAGCTTCTTTAGAGCGGAGAACATCTTGACCAAACTATGCCTCTAGATGGGTATTATAAATATAAAATATTCTTGTCTCAAACTGGCCTCTATGACGCCCCCAGATTGTCTGTCTGTGGGTGGTCAGTTTTCTTGCAATGTCCATAAAGCATTTCTACATTAGTTTGAGAGGTGAATGAGTCCTGCTTTGGCACAGCATAACATCTCAGAATAAATTCAGATCTTCATCTTTGGATCCTTTTCCACAGAATGACACAGTTACTGCAGTCCACCATCACAACAAGATTCTCATTCAAGTGTTGAATCTGCTTCTGCTACAATATAGAGGAAAAAATAACGAGATAAATTGAATGAAGTGAAGTTGCAATGCCTTTTATCAAGACCTGGAGCTGCATACATATTAAAAGCATCTTTCATGGATTGATATGTTGCAATGCACTGCAGTAACTCTAATTTGCAGGGATGCCTGAATTTGTGTCTCAAAACCTAGTAAGCTGCCTGCATTGACAATCCGTTGGGACACTATAAGTGTGTGGAACATTATGTCCAAAAATGCTGTCTAGGTAGGCAGCTCGCTAAGATTTAAGACACAACCTGACAGTGCGATTTCTACTACAAACGACCGTGATGTTTATATAATAGAAAATAGTGTAGCACTCTAAAAAACCAACACAAATTGCATAGGAACTAACGTACTATAGTGGATAGCTGTTATGTCAGATATTTGACAGATGCCTGTACATACTAGCCTGCTAACGCGGAACTAACGTTAACTGTATATTTAACAGATTTTTTGTATCAGATTTCTGATGCTCTTGTACTTACAGTGGTATTGTCGTCTATACTATAGCAACTGAATGATTAGATCCAACATTCAACATCTTAAATTTCTGACCCACTGTGCAGTGTGATCATCTTTTAACCTGTACAGCTTATGAATAATGAAATCATTGAAATGCTGTTCTGTATATTTGTGAAGTACGCTGCGGTAGGGTTAGCTACAGTCACGGCAATTACATTTCAAAATAAAAGTCTCATCACTAGTTAGTTAGCAGACATCTATGGCATGTATCATACACCTAATATATGACGTATTTCACCCAAAACATTATAATTTATTAAAAAACATTAACATTTGATTTTAGAATGCTTTTATAATAACATTACTTACTTTTACCCATTACTGTAGTGTGATAATATATACATATATATGTATATATATATATATAATTTAAATTATAAATTATTCATTATAGCAGTATTTGCTGATCTGACTTGAATGTTTGTATTAAAAAAATGTGTATTATATTAATCAGAATCAATCCATAAAAAAATTACAATTACTAACTAATTGTATATTGAAATTGATATCCATCAAGACCAAACACTATCCCAAAAATCCCTAATAGGCCTTATTTTTGGGGTGAAATAGCAACCTAGACATGAGATACACACTTTCATTCATTAAATTCATTCTGTGAAGTAAATATTGTACACAAACAATTTTTTTAAGTTACAAAGTAACATTATTTATCAACTACATGCAACCATGTGCTACAATGGAAATGTTACCTCTAGTGTGAGATACTGTCTTCTCAACATCTTAATGAATCCACACATTTTAAAAATATTTGCAATATTTATTTCATATTTGTTCATCTAAAATGGTAGCAGCTGCTGTTTCACATACAAAGATTGTATGTGTATGTTTGATTTCAAAAGATATATGCGTGTTAAATCTACAAACGACATTGATATGTTCTGATTCTTGTTATCATGAACCTTTAAACATTCAGGAAGTGAGGTGAGGCAACAATCAAACAGAAATCAGTTTATAACAAGAAAATCAAATCAAATACAACAGAATTCAGAAACGTATTATGGTTTCATTAATCTCTTGCATCCAGCGGTGGACTCAGTACCCAGTGTTCTTAATGGTGATGCTTTGAGCTGAGTCAATCTTATAGTCGTTGATACCTGAGGAGACAAGCAAGGCATTGCAGATAAAAGTCATTATACAAGAGAGATTGAAACTACAAAACAGTCAGAGACATTATGCATGTGCATTTTTACACCTAATTTTGTTTAAAATGCTCGTATTTGTTTCTCACCCTGTGTCAGAGAGGTGCCACCCGAGGAGACTTGCCAGTATCTACGATCAGTCTGACGTGCTTGTTCTTCATTGACCACACTGAGGAAAGGTCCCCACAAGCTGCTCTCTGTGCTAAAGCTGTGAAGCAGAGAGCAAAAGGGTTGATCGCAAACAAAACGTGTTGCAATTAATACAGTAAAAAGCAAGCACATTTTTGCCTATATTTTTTTGACAATATATTTCAAATAAAGCATCTCACGTGAAACCAGTTAGTTTGTCTTGGAGAAGGTTGAGGGCTTCAAATAGCGAGGAGCCCTTGGGCACATTGATGGAAAACACTGATGAAGCACCATCTGATTTAATAACCTCCACCTGTAGAGACACTTGCCCGTGACTTGGAAGAACTTCCGAAGCGGAATCCGCATCAATAGTAAGAGAGTCTAAATCAGGAACATTGAACCAGGAGAAAATACACATGGAAAAAAAAAGAAGAAGAGAAAAAACACAAACACACAAGTTAAATTAAAATGCTGTACTAAAACTCAGTTAATATTAAACTGCTAAATACAAATATTGTATATAATATATAACATTGAAATACTCTAAAATACTTTGTTTAATATGAGAAATAAACATTATTAATTGTGATAAATAAATAACATATTTTTGGATACAACTTTAAACTTTATTTTTCCTTTTTCCATAAATATATATTTTTAATTTTAATATTTAAAAAAATATTATAATAAATAATATATGTACCGGTATGTATATTATATTTTTATTCCAGATATTTATGGAAAAAATGAAAAACTAAGTTTAAATTTAAATGTAAAAATGAGTTATTTTTAATCACAAAATGTGTGTTTATTTCTCATATTAAACAAAGTATTTTAGAGTATTTTGATGTTATATATTATAACAAAATATGTATTTAAGATGGCACCTTCCTGAATCATTGGAAAATTAACTGTAGGCCTGTAAACACAATTCCGCCAACTTCATTGAGCTTGCATGTCTGATGTACGTACCATCCTCATTGCGGCATTCTTTGCTCTTCAGATGAAGATAGGATTGTTGGTGCAGGGCAGGCAGGACTTGAGAGACTGCCATAGGGTTATGGTATGTTCCTTTCTTAACATCTGCCCTTAAAGCCTCCAAAGCAGAGGCACATTCCTCCATCTGACTGCCCATAGCCAACAAGGCCTGTGAGACGGAGAACCATGAGAACCTGCCACTCAAATAAGGCTTTTTCATTAAGGCAAATATGTAATATCATTATTCTTACCTGCACTGCCAATCCCGTGCTGAACTCGTTGCCCATGTGACCATCAGCTCTCTTAGAGTCAAGAAGCCTCTGCTTAATGGAGGCAAGAGCCCTGTCCAGCTCTGCAGTATCTTTAACAGCAGTTTCCTCGTTTTTCAGACACTGCAGGGCCATGCCTGCCATCGCATGCGTGTCTGAAGGGTGATTTGAATGGTTAGAGACCTGTGAATATATTTCCTTAAATCTAACCAAAAGGAACATAAATAAGTGTCCAATATATTATGCATGACGTTCCAAAATCAGATGACTTTCTGTCTTCTGTGGAACACAAAAGAAAAATTCTGACTGTTTGGGAACATTTATGTCAGGGATACTTTCATGGTATTTGGCATCCTTTCTGAAGTGTGAAGCTTCAGTTCCTATTCATTGAAATTGCATGAATAAGAGTGACCAGCACAGTCTTCAGAGTGTCTTCTTTTGTATAACACAGAAGAAAGAAAGTCATACGGGTTTGGATTGACATGAGGGCGGGTAAATAATGACAGCATTTTCATTTTTGGGTGAACTATACCTTTAAATGTACTTTATCAACGAACACTGGGCCAAAAAAAGAGTCGATTCAAACTCACCGACACATAAGGACTCTCCATGTTTTATCTGTCTGTGTTCGACAGCATGGATGAGCTTGTGGCTGACATGTGTGCTGACTCTAACTCCGCTCACACATAGAGCCAGAATGCCCAGAGAGTACTGGTAGTAGTTGGTCTTTGGACGGTGACTAACTGCACAAAAAAATTCATATTCAAATTTTCATTACAGTACAATATTCATTAGGAACACATATAAGATTTTATTTTAAGAAATAATATATTTTTTCAGCAAGGATGCATTGAATTGCCAGTAAAGATATTAAGACTTATATTTTAAATAAATGCACTTCTTTTGAACTTTTTAACCATCAAAAAATATTTTTAAAAAGTATCATGGTTTTCACAAAAATATTAAACAGTACAACTGTTTTCAACTTTGACAATAGGAAGAAATGTTTCTGGAGCAGCAAATCAGCATATTAAAATGATCATGTG
Source organism: Phoxinus phoxinus (assembly GCF_949152265.1). NCBI lineage: Eukaryota > Metazoa > Chordata > Actinopteri > Cypriniformes > Leuciscidae > Phoxinus > Phoxinus phoxinus. Next base: position 15,814,136 of record NC_136878.1, on the reverse strand, counting down.
ACACTGAAGGCTGGAGTAATGATACTGAAAATTCAGCTTTGCCATCACAGGATTAAATTACATTTTAAAATATATTCAAATAGAAAAAAATGTATTTAAAAATTTAATCATATTATTTTACAATGGTGAGTATTAGAGACGTCTTTCAAAAACATTAAAAAAAGAGAAGGGTCTGTCTGCGTCCCACAGTACCACGTCCCTACAAGTTACACCTCCCACAAAGAAACAAGCGTGGATGACGTCATTAACTGAAAAAATACATTTACTTTATGTTTTTATGTATGAAATAATGGTTAACTTATATTGCTTTCAAATCTTATGAAGTATGAAATAACAGCTATTAGTAAAACATAAAATAAACTATACATTTAGACCTATGGCAATTATAGCTAAAAACCCCTTCAATAAACAAAAAAACTATTGTAGTGTTTCATAATTAAAATACTTTAAAAACTGAGGAAAAACAAACAGGATGACTGCTGAGCTGTATGCCTTATCACTAGGTGGTGATGGTGACGCTTAAAAAAACAAGGAAAGTGAAATCGAAGAAGAGTGGTACTAGTGATGACATCAGCGATTCCAGAGGGAGGGGCTCTGATGGCATCCCCCTGATTGGCTGTTTTAGGGTGTGATTTGTATTACTGCGGGATGCAGTCAAACACAGGTCTTGCTGACCCCAAACTTTTGAATGGTAGTGTATTACAAATATAAATGCTCTTACATGCAATGTTCTGTTTCTCTTCCTCCATTTCTTTCTTAAGGTGAGTGAGGAGGGGCTCCTTCATCTCATTATGATTGAGATGTACGCTCTGCAGATCATGACAGGAAGACTTCAAAGCCAAGATGTACAGGGCAAGGCGGCCAACCACCAACTCACCATTTCTGAGAGATCTACAGGCAGATATTTAGAATAGTAATGAAACAATTAGGACAAAAATATATTGAAATGGAACAATAGAGTAGAATAGAACGGAATTGATTTCCACTACTCTCCCACGACACTGACAATCCTTCCTGAAGCGACTTTATATTATTTAAGATAATTCACACATGAAAATCACAAGTAATCAAAAAATTGTAAGGACCAATAAGCAAATCATTAACTGTAGCTTTAAAGTTTAATATAAAAAAAGAGATGTGAAGATATGCTCCATACTTCTCAATATCATCGTGAAACTCTGTCTTGAGGTGGTTGAGATGTTGGCTCTCTTTAGCTAGGTTATGGTGTGTTGAGAGCCGCAGGGCAATGTGCACACTGGGATTGGGTAGTGTATCTGGTGTATCCACAGAGCGCAGCAGCTGCTGATTGAGGGACTGGAGAAGAGCCTTGTGATCAGATCCTGATACAGAGAACATACAGAAAAAAAATAATACAGTCATATGCACTGATATCAATGTTCTATAATTCTAAAACAAAAGAGTATGATAAACTTTGACTGAATCACTGTCCTCGTTGGATGACTGTTGCTCATTTAAAGTGCCACTGTGTACAAAAACGCTTTGTCTCAGAATGGTCACAGTTACAAAAGAGAGGGCAAAGAACAGAGTGAGACGATTCCAGGTATTCTGAGCAGAACTTCTGCTGACAGGACAAAATTAATAAGCTGAATGTTACGAATATGAATCGTACATTATAGGTTATTGGAGGACATTAGGTTATGTTATTATGGTTATTGGATAGACAATATTTAAAATCTTTGCAATGGCATGGATAATACTAAAAGCTAATTCATACATTTTACAAAAATGTAGTTTACTAAAATCATGACAGTAGTTTTATAGCATTCTTTAAAATACCTGATTAGTACATGAATATTGTAATGATTAAGTATTTTAGTAAACTGTATATTAAATTACCATGTAATTACCATCTATGGCCATCCTTTGTGCTGTTTTACTGATACAGTTTTTTTTTTTTTTAGGTATTAGGGGGAGACCGGGGAGTGTTGTAACATTGGGTCAGTTGTAAGTAACTGTTTGCCAAGTCAGAAAAAGCTATGGTAATGTCATCAATATTACACACTCGCATCACATGTTTGAGCTCATAGGAGATGTGGCATTTTACTGTGGGCAACATTGTACATTTTATGACCAAAAAAATTATTTTCAAGAAGGAAAGTATTTTTTTTTGCAGAACATTCATTGAATAATAGATAAAGTTATTTGACTAGCATAATTCAAAGTAACTATTTCTCTAGTTTAATTAAGGGTTATATTATTGGTAAAGAAAGCCCATGAAAAGAAGAAGAAGATGAAGGCATTCGCCCTTTCAGGAAAGAGAAGGAATGAAAAAGTAAATCATTATTCGTACTAAGTCTTACCACACGGTTTTCCAGCAGCCAGTGCAAGCAGCCCACTCGCAATGATAAGAGTAATCTGAGATTGAAAACAGTACACAACCGGTGAAGTTTGTTAAATTAAAACGAATTACCAAGCATAAGCATGACAGAAAATTGACAATAATCACAAAATGCGATAATAATCTAAAGCATACTAAAAAAAAATATTTTGTTAGCAGACCCGCTGATTTCTAACATTTGTTGAGGCTCGTGGTTAAGAAGTCTATCATATTAACGAAGCTTCAATTTGTTTAGTTCAGGTGCTTCTTACCATTTTTAGGCCAAGTTAGGTATCCTGCTGAATCCAGTTAAACTGATCAACTGACTCTTTTACTAAAATATTATGACCTTGAGTAACGTTAGAGGGGGAGTTACTCCAGTTACTCATCTACAGAGTTTGGTAGTTTTGCAACATCTTTTCGACCTGTGTTCAAAATGATCTATCTCAAGTTTCTGTCTTGAATAGTTCTCTTTCTTTGCTATTTATTTTTTATTTGTCTGTGTATCAGCAAGAAAAACGTATCCTCTCTCTTCCTAAACGTGAGTTTGTTTACTGTTATTTATGTTAACTTCCGGTTAAAGAACTACAAAGCAATGGACTACAAGTTCCATGCACCCTCGCTTACACACTGATCCAGAAAAGCGTCGTAAATCTAGGCTTTTGCAACTTCTCATGCAAACTGTCTTTAGACATTTTTTCATACTCCAAACAAAACTTATTTTACGCTTTTGTGAGCCCGTAAAAGGTAAGTGTTTGTGTTCCTAATGAAAGAGCTGACGAGGTGTTGTTGTGTATGTTGTGGGGCGTATGTCTTGAGGATGTTTCAAGCTGCAATCGGTCAGCGAACAATTCAAGTTATTCTTACCCAGAATGCCACCAAATTTCATCATAGATTATTTGAGATAATTACAGATAAAACTGAAATAAATAATTACTAATACAGAGCATAAAAAACCCGCATTTTAATGTTATGGCCTACGGTGTGAAGGAACACATAAATTTACTAAGTTAGTAACCAGTTAGCTCACTAACTGTAAATGTGTTTTACCCTAATTAAAACAATGGGCATTAATTATTCAACTAGGTCAGCAGTGTACTTTCCATATAAATATTTATGTATGTGTTGTGTAAATGTTTTTTTAAAAGTAAAGGTAAAAGCTTTGAGTTTGCCTTTTATGCCCATAGTATAACTCATACCTTGTATAAAACCTGCACCATCTGCAGAACCTGTTCTGAAGTCCAGAATCACTGAGTTATTAATTTGTCTGTTTTCCAGATTCTTCATCTTCTATCCACACTGCTTGACTGCAGTTGTCATTTAATTCTAATGTCTTCAGCTTGTTCTCACCTGGAGACCGATGCAGAGCACCAGGTCAGGAAGCAGCCAGCTGGAGTTCATCATGTTTCCCCCCCATGCACACTTCAGTAACCCTGATTTGGTCACAATTAGTGGGCCAACCAGAGGGACGCATCATCTGACTGGTGGATCAATGCCAAATACGTAAGTATTAAGTGTCTTGTTGTCCTGTTATGCAGCTCTTGTTTATGCAATCAAATGAAGACAGATGCTTATATTATTTGTCTGCATGTTTAAACTTAGAAGCTGGGAAAGAAGATGCATGAGGAAACAGAGGAGAAGGACAGATGATGAGTGAGTACTTTTTTTACACATGAAACTTGCTATATGCGGTGGTGGATTTTTCACGATCTTTTTCCCCTACAGAAGCTGCAGCCCCAAACGGCGAAAACTGATGGGTGCAGGTGAGTATCCAAGTCCTAAAGCAAGCCACAGATGGTTTGCGGACTCTACCACCTCTTCCTCTTCATCTGAGACCAGCCTGGTTCAACTGCAGACTGGACCCAGGACAGATGAGACGGGTCTGTCCCTCACAGTTGCTCCCTTTCCCTCTCCACTATCCAGAGTACCCACAGAAGGCTCAGGCATGGAGGTAGAGGCCGCTCAGAGGAGACTGCAGGAGATAGAAGAGAGGTGAGACCCTAAATAATGAGGTCATTAGCCTGATTTCAAACTGTACATGTGCAAGCTGTATCTCTGCTTGAGTCATTGACCAGAAATTATATGTATGAGGGTTCAAAATACTCCATTTAAAGATTGTAGATTTGTATAGGCGGTCTTGCTGATATATTGTATGTGTTACAGGATAACTTTGGAAGATGATAGTGATGAAGAAGAGCTGGATGTAGAACCGGCTCAGCGCAGGCCAGTGCTGGTGATGTCCGACAGCTTAAGGGAAGGGCTGCAGCGTGGGATTGATGACATTCTACCCCATATGGTAGCACAGTCAGTGTGGGTATTTTTTATGGCTGGTTTTCCTTATCTTTAATACAACCTATCCTTTTATGTTTTTGTTATTAAAGAAATGTATACATTAGCTTTTTTTATTTATACAGTAGATTTCAAGCATCCTAGCACAATCCTTGCTATAAGGATTTACATAATAAAAAAAAATGATATATATATAGTTCAAAAGTTTGGGGTCATTGAGATTTTAAAAAAGAAGAAGAAATTAATACTTTTATTTAGAAAGGATGCGTTAAGTTGATCAAAAGTGACCGTAAAGACATTTATGTTAAATTTATTGTTAAAAAAATCTATTTCAAATAAATGCTGTTTTTTAAAGTTATGTCAATCAAAAAATTGTCTAAGTTTCTAAAAAAAATTTGGTGAAAATATTGATAATAATAACAAATGTTTCTTGAGCATGTTAGAGGATGATTTCTGAAGGATCATGTGATACTAACACTAAAACTTCTGTTTTGCCGTCACATGAATAAATTATATTTTAAAATATATTAAAATTCAAAAACCGGTATTTAAAAATTTGTTTTTGAGTCTTCTTTTAAAAACATAATCTTACCACCCCCAATGTTTAAACTGTAGTGTAAATTCAAATATTAGACCTGATTTATTATATTAGTCCGGCTGTGAGTAACCCACTTCTAGCCAAAATAACATTGAATTTAGTTATGTCGTTTTTGACAAAATATCTTGTGAGATGTATGATATTACAACATGTAAGCAAAGTCAACAGTGATTACAAGGTGATTGGTTTTATTTATTTGATGACTAGTCTATTCCTGGGCTATGATTAGACGTCTATTACATTTTCATTGACAGCCCAAATTTTGCCTTGTTTTAGCCTAGACGTGTTTGGTTGGCTATTTCTATTAGAAATGTTTTCAAACCAGCAGTAGAACATCAGTTTCTACCAACAGCACTGAGCTCATTGTACAGGAATCCAGCACTTAGCACACTCTTCTTCACTCGCCTCTGCAGGGGCCGCTCTTGTATGGAGCTGGTGCTGTGGCGCCCCCCAGAGGACCCTCTCACCCAGAGGCTGAAGGACTCTTTACAAAGACAGCAGCGCAAGCAGCTGGCAGTGAGCAGACAGACTCCCGCCCCTGTGCCATCTACCAGCAACCCCCCATCCCAGCCCCAGTTCACAGCAACCAATGAGCAGACTTTCAGCCCCCTGTTCAGCAGCCCCGCGCTCCTCAACTCTGGAGAGGAAGACATGGAGTTATAGAGGGAAATCCATGTGTGATAGAAGCTTTGACCTTCATCAGTGCAAATGAGCAATTAGCATAAGTGGCGGAGAGAGCAAGCAATTCACAATGCTCACATGTGATTTTTCTTGTGCCATGTACTTTTTTGTTTGTTTCAACCTGCACTTTTTTTTTGTAGGTGGGACCATATTTGCACTAGATGAAATGACAAGTATCCTATGTGAACGTGGTCAGTGACTCTTTTTTTTTTTTCTTCTTCTTCAGTACAGTTGCAAATTAATATTGACTCTGTTTGCTGTCGATAGCTTTACTGGTTAACAATGCAAGAATATTTTAGTTTTGTCTTTATGCAGTTAGTATTATTGCAGTGTACTAGTATTCTGTTTACAGATTCAGAGCGCTTGATTTGTTACAATATGCCATATTTTTATTTTTAGCAGACATCCAACTGGTCAAAACTTGAGACTCATTTGAATTGGTTCTTCATGGTGTCCATATTGTGTTTTCAAGATGCTGTTGTTATGGAAAGTAGTGATTGATGAATTTCATGAATGGAATGTAAGTTTGAGTGAGGAAGGATCATCATGTGCTCTTGAACTGGATATACGGACGGAGACAGGAGCCGGTTTAACCTTCTACACAGACATACAATGATTCTTGGAAGAGATGCATGGGTATACATATTTAAACCAATCTATTGATTTCAGTCGATTATATTACCTGGCTCAGTTTATTTAGGTAAAGAACAAATAGCACTAATAGTCTGGCTGTAATACTTAAACAACAGTGAAATAAGCTGTGAATCCATTTTGCATTTGGTTTAAACAATGGCCTAAATTATTGTTTAAATGTTTAATTTTACCTTTTTTAGATTTATAAATTTTGGCACATGTCAAAATGTAAAATTCGTAAATATTGACCATATCACACTATGACAAAGGCAAACTTGTTTTTCAATAAAATCAGTTTGGCATTATAATTCTCTGCTTGTGACATTTTATTTATGCAGCAAAAACATTCAAACATCATCATGAATTGTCACTGATTTCAGGAATGTTGATCAATTACAATAATTAGTTCTATTAAAATAAATCACATTAAAAATTCACATCCTGCAAAGTATACAATACACAAGTGTAAAAGTTATTTGTAACAGTTATGGCCAGTTGTAAATTCTGTAAGCTGCATATTAAACTTAATCATTATTTCGTAGTAAACTCGAGCAGAATTCTAAGTCCAAGAGTTCTGTTAATTTCACATCAAAGTTCATCCTTTGATCTTTAACACTCCTGAATTAAACATTCACCAACAATAAAGTGCCAAGTTCTGTCCATGCAGACCATGTTAATCACTTATGAGCTCCACAGAGGTGGTACTAATTATTTTCTTATACATGGTTTCCCTATAAAATCGCCTATCTAATGGACAAATTCTAGGAAAATAAAGTAAATGTTAACTGGAAATGGTCTTTGCTGGTAAGTGATCCTCTGTCTTACAGCTTTCCTGGGCTGGAGCAATCTGCCAAGATAATGAGAAGCTTTGAAACATTCTTGAAAATGTTTTGCACGTAATAATATACAATTTTACTTCATACACACAGTATTAAACAGTGAACTAAAAGGAAGCATCAAAACACCAGTGTCGTTATTGATAACTAAAATGAAAAACAACTAATAAAAAAAGACAAAGGAACATAAAATGACAAATTCTAATTGGTTAATTCAAAATATAAATTGAAAATATAATAGTATATGGATAATACTAAAATATGACTGCAAAATACTTTAAACTAGGATGATAATTTGAAATTAGTTGATGTACCGTGTCCAAATAAGAGCCGCCCAAGTCCCTGGGCTCCCTGTCCCACTTGACTGGGCTGGGGCAGTGGCTCTGGCTCTCTGCTTGAATCTGGCGGATGCGACTCTGGAGGTGCTGCAGCAGTTGATATGAGGTCAGGTCTTGGGTGACTCTGGAGTTTTGGAAGTCTGTGCCACCCTGAAGAGCAGTGGAGGCCAACTGGGATTCGTTGAAATCTCGGCATTGCTGCAGAGACAGAGAATCAGAGAGATGTACTTACTATGAGTTCTACTACAATCATAAGGAGTGAACGTGCAAATGTCGCTCCAAGTATGTTTTTGGTTTATATTTAATCAATATAACACACAGGAGCTGTTGATCCAGATATGAGTAATCGTGCTGATATTCATAGCAGCAGCATGATAGGAACATTGCTTTTTAATTATTAAAACTATAAATAAAAATGATTAAAAATAGCTTTTGTTAATTGCAAGAAAATTTAGAAATGTTGCAGTGGCAACTAACTAAAATAAGTTTAGTATAACACGTATATAAAATTAAATTAAAGCTAAACTAATAGAAAAATGAATTCAAAATATTAATAAATAAATACTATAATAGTATATAAACAATACAGGCGTATTTACCCCAGTCAGATGTCTCATCTCATTCTCCAGTCTCTCCAGTCTCTTCTGCTGCTCTGCTCTGGGCTTTGGAACTCTCCTGTTTTATACAGTCGAGGTTATGAAGGATCATTCAACAGGTTATGAATGTTATTTTTGTACGCATCATGGTAGTCAATCACCTACAGTGGTGTCTTTCATTTATTCATTTATTTATTGGGCGGTTCTAGCAATAGGTGCAAAAGTTTAGTTCACCCAAAAATAAAAATTCCTTCATCATTTAGCTACTTATGTTCATGTCGTTCCAAACCACTAAGACTTTCGTTCATCTTCAGAACACATATGAAGATATTTTTGATGAAATCTAAGAGTTTTCTGCCCCTCCATTGACAGCTACACAACTACCACTTTGACGCTTCCAAAAGTTTATAAAGAGATTGTAAAACTAATCCATATGAGTTGAGCGGTTTAGTCCCAATTTTCTGAAGAATCACAATCACTTTATATGATGAACAGATTGAATTTAGGCTTTTATTCACATTTAAACATTAATCAACTCACACACATCACTTGTGGTAAACTGAAGCTCAAGCATGTTCACTTGACGTGCATGAAACTACAGTATGAGGTTCATTCCTGTGTTACGCAGCACGGTTGAGCTTCCGCAAGAACCAAAGAGGTTCGTTCTCGTATGTCAAGCAGGTTCGGTTGAGCTTCTTTTTATGGTTACTGATCAATGTTTATATGTGAATAAAAGCATAAATTCAATGTTTATCAAGTGATCGTGTCTCTTCCGAAAGTTTGGACTACACCGCTTTGTAAAGTAACACTACATGCCTATAGATTGAACACGTAATTTGCATGACGTCACCCATTTCCGAAATTCTCGTTTTTGTAGTTTACAAGGAGATGATAATGGTATCGTTTTATAAATCTTTCCAAACTTTCAAAACCCCCGTTTTAATGTTTAGGCCCCCAAAATGCTGTTGTCGTGTAAATGAACGGCCAAAATGCACAAAACTTTTTCAGTTTTTAGTTGAAAACAGTGTGGTGTAAACGGCCCCAAGACAAAAACATTCAAGATCCACTTGACTCATATGACGCACCTCTCCTGCTCCGCGTTAAGCTCCAGCTCAAATCTGTGTGTGAGTCTTGAAGTGGTTTTGTCTTTCCACTGTGCCATGTTGTTCTGCGCCTGTCTGAGCTCATCATCTTTAGCCCGCAGCTGCCTGCGCATATGGACACACAGTCTGTCTGTATCATCATTGTTCATGCGCAGCTGGGCTCGAGATAGGCTGCTCATTTCCTCAATGTGCTCCTTAAGTTTACCCATCAATGGACAAAACGAGACATAAACCAAGATTTAATACATTAATAGCAAGTTTGCTCAGTGTTAGTTTTACCTTTAGATGCTTTTGAAGCTTTTTTTAATAAATCGTGTGTCAGTATACCTGTATGAGTTTCTCTTTTAGAGCAGCCAGTGCTCGTTCCTTTTCCTCCATCAGCTGCTCTTTCTGCAGATTTAGCTCTTGCTCCTGAAACACATAAGCAGCGTCTGCTCATAGCCGATGAGTTGCTGTGAGTTGATGTGTGTTTTGTTTGTAACTTTTCTTGTACCTTTTCTCGGCTGAGTTGCAGTGCAGCACGTCTCTGAGAGTTGAGCTCAATTTTTAGATCATCAATAAGCTGTTGAAGGGCCTTTGTGAGGAACTGCAGGGCCTGAAGAGTTTCGCTCACTGTAGGACTGAACCGGAAAATATACACGTTTATAAAATACAATACAGTGTCACTAACAGTATAAACTTAAAGGACTGGTCTGCATATTTGAAATACTATAAATACTATTTTTGATTACTATAAATAGATTTATGTTTCCATTCTTAATACTATGATTATATATTTTTTGCTATTATTTATTTGTATGTGCATGTATTTTATTTTTAAATATATAAATATATATACTCTATAATGGAATCAGGACATGGCATAGGCTGGATTTGAAATTGCATTTCCCACATCAGGACCAATACACAATGTGTGGGGCGGAAGTCACATTTTTAACACTCAACATGGCATATAATTGTGTGTGTGTGAACACCACAGGGTACTGTATATACCACAAGTGAGCGCACCTCTCTGACGAGTGCTTGTTTTCAACAGTCAGGCCATTGTGTTTAAGGAACTCCTGCAGGCAAACACACTCAGCGTGTATGTCCTGCGCCCAGCCTCTGCTCTGCTGCTCGTGTCTGGCTGTTCTTCTCTGGTGTTTTTGGTCTTTTTCAATGACGGCTGTCCTCAGCTCTTGAAGCTCCTTTTCAGAGCGCTGCAAAGTTTTCTTCAGACGTACCGCCTCCTCCTCTGCCTCCTGTAACAAGAAACCAGCAGAAAGTAAATGGCTGAGGACAGCTTTGATAAATTTGCACAAGTAACATGTAACTTTAGAATGAAAAGAAACTTGAAATTATATTTTGCATAAATAAAAAAGAATAAAAACACAAAATTTGCATTGTGAAATTACTTTCATGATTTTCAAAAACTAATCTTTTTTTATTATTAATTTAAATCACCATGATTTAATGGCAAAACATAAAATCATCAAATACTACCATGATGTAGATATGCAAATAAAACTATATACAGTATATATTGAGAGAGAGAGAGAGAGAGAGAGAGAGAGAGAGAGAGAGAGAGAGAGAGAGAGAGATGCTCTTGAGTAATTCTGTGGGATTCACCCATTTATTTTTATATTTTTATCCATATTATATTATTATCCATTTATTTTTATATATTTATCCATATTATTATAATAGATTTATCCACATGAATCTATTAAAATGTTGCATCTGTTTTAATTTAACGTTTAAATGAAAAAAAATATAAAAAGACTTTGATTCCACTCACTTTCTGAAGCTCAATCACTTTACTCTGTAAGGCCAGTGCGTTCCTTCTCTCTTTCTCCACTTCTGCTCTCCATCTCTCCACTGCTTCCTCTATTTGCTTCTCCAGAGTCCCACGCTGCTCTTTCAGAGCCTTCTCTCGCTGTTCCTCCCACTTCCTTTCCTCTCGCTTCACAGCCTTTTGAATCTGTTAGTTCAGATGACAAGAGATGCACTGGTTCTTTTGAGGGGACAAGAACTTTAACAGCGGAGAACCACATTAAAGTTAATTTCCTTGATGAATCTGTCATCGGCACTTCAGAGTCATTGTAAAACAGGATAACAGGGAGGAAACCTTTTCCTGAGTTTGTCTTCTGAGTTCCTCTGCTTTCCTAGTCATCTTCTCTTCATGCTGCTCTAGAGCCTCTTTTAGCCTCTTTACCTCCTCATCTTTCATCTGAAGCAGAGAGAGTTGAATGTGTACGTAAGACTGAGACTGTGAATGTGTTGTGAGATACGAAGGGCACACGCTATGACGGACGGCTGACCTGGATACAGTTGTGTAAGGAGTTCAAGCTCTGTTTGTGGGTCTGAGTTTGTTCACTGAGAGCAGCTGATCTCAACTCATCCGCCTGCTGATGCACCTGGATTTACACATTACAACCAAACAGATTCAGTGCATCACACACTATGTCTGAATAATCTGAGTTAAGTCTCACAGTGAATAAATCGTCTTACCTTTTGAAGCTCCTCTTTGTGGCTTTTGGTTAACTGTAATGTCAGTTGCTCAATCTCTTGCTCCTGAGAAGGAATTGATTATCATATGTAATCAAAGGATACATTTTCCTTACATTTCCCAAAGGCTGAATTTTCAGCAGCCATTACTCCAGTCTTTACATGATCCATCAGAAATCATAATTATTATCAATGTTGAAAACAGTTGTGCTGCTGCTGTTGATGTTTTTGTGGAAATCAAACATTTATTTGAAATAGAAACCTATTGTAACAATGTGAAAGCCTTAACTGTCACTTTTGATCAATACAATGCATCTATAATTAGGTTTTTCAAACAATTTATTATATATGTGTGTTATTTTGTGTGTGTGTTGTGTTGCTATATGTGTATGTATACTGTCGTTTACTTAAAGAATCACCTTTAAGGACAATAAAGTTAAATCAATCAATCTTACTGACCCCAAACTTTTGAATGGTAATGTTTAAGAAAATATATGACTTTCCTACCAAATCCTTTTTTGCCCTGTTCTGTATTTCTCTCAGCTTTAAGCTGTGCTCCTCTCTCAATGAACAGAGCTCCAGAAGAAGGGCTTTCTTCGCCTCTCCGGCTCCCTGCAAAAGCAGCTCCTTCTGGGCAACAATTCGCTCCAGCGCTGCAAAACGCTTCACTTGCAGCTCTAGATCTTCCTGTATGGACTGCACACATATTCTATAGTTATTGAAACTGATAGTGTTTGCAATCTGTCTCTGTATCAGATACTGAAAACATGGTTATTGTAGATTAAGAAGAAGAAACACGAGTGAGAACCTCTTTTATTTGTTCTTTTTCTCTGATCGTATCATCCAGCTGCTTCTCCAGCTCACTGTATTTCTGATGGAGAGTCCTGTAGTCCTCTTCCCTCTGCTCCAGCTCCTGGTTCACCTCATCCAGCTTCTGAGGGAGACAATGACAGGAAGATTAATAAAAGGATGTGTGAATATTCACAATATATATATTTTGAGTATTTTGCTGACAATACAAAATTTAGCAACACATTAATGCATTTTTTATTTGGTCATTAAGTTTCCTAAAGATTATGCCTGTGTTAAAACAGAGATGTGATCTACAGTACCTCCTGCATCGAGTCTAGTGTGTGTCTAAAACGCCTCTGTTCTGAGAACAGGTCAGATTTAGCATTATCCAGTAATCTGTCCATCTCCTCCCTTTCCAGAACAGACACACTGCGGCTTACGCACTGACAGGGACAGACATCAAATCACACTGAATGTCAAGTAGCATATCTATAATATAGAATTCAGCAAACTGACTGATTTAGAAAATAGTGCATGTTATCTGGCTACATTCTGCGTGGACATACATGCATACATGTATTTAGAAAGTTACATTTAATCAAAAAAAGAACCATGCGGATGTTTAATGAAATCCTAACTGAGCTGATGTGACTTTTTTTGTTTCTTAACTAGAGTGACCTTTTGCTCCTGCAGAACCCTGACCTCCTCCAAACATAAGTCCCTCTGGGCCTGCAGTCTGCGTAGCTCATACCTTTAAAACACACATACAGTGCTAGTAAAAAATACATATAAATACTATATGTAATTTCAGAACAAAAGTGTCAATAAAAGCAAATGAGATTAAGGTGTGAGTAGACCATACGTGATGTTTTGGGCCTGTGCTCTGCTGTCCCTCACACTGAGCTGTAGTGAAAGCTGCTCTCTCTTAGCTTCATCCGTTTCCTCTCTCAGATTCTCCAGAGTATGATCTGTAGCCTGTGGAAAAACACCACTTTTGGTTGATAAATAAGCTTTTTAACATATTGAGAATTACAGAGTGATCATAGCATTCATACTGTTTTTTGTTGTAGAGCTGACATCCTCAGCTCTTTAAGTTGATTTCCATCTATTCTGCTCTTGTCCCGAGCCCTTTCTGTGCTCTAAAAACAAAAATACTACAAGCCTGAGAAGAGTATCAAACAATTGTCTCTTTCATAGCTATTTGCAAACATTAAAAACATCATTGCACAGTTAACTCTACTGATTATTGCAGCAATTGTTTAGAGAATGCACTGATGTCTCTCACAATGTGGGATTCATTCCTTCTGCTCTGGCACAAACTCCTCCTCTTCCCCTTCTTGCCAGATGAATGTCTCCTGCTTCTGTAGTACAGTTTAGACACGGTACCTTCACTGCTCGTCTCCTCAACAGTTCTCTCATCATCAGAGCTACAACACAGCGAGTAATAGTGAGGAATGGTCATTTTTATTAAATATATAAATAGTATAGTCCCATAAGTAGTAGACAATTAACCCAATCGTTTCTCCCAGATGTCTGAATTAGAAATGTCTGCATAATGTTTCAAATGAACATATTGTGCTGTTCATTTGCTATTTTTAAATGTATTGTACACATAAATATGATTTAAATGTAACTTTAGTGACTGGAAGGCACAAATATCTCTATATAAAACCTCCCATTGAAACTATGAAAAAGATGGTAGTAATGTAGGGTTTTACTCACAGGTCACTAAAACTTCCGTTTCTGAGTGTTATATCATAAATTAAACACCAGAACAAAACACATTATCCAAAAAGCTGTTCCTAAGATCGTCTAATTGAGCTGCAGTTGTTAAAACGTTGAGAAGTACCTGAAGGACTGAATACTGTTTTGGATGGTTTGTCCAGTACAAAATCCATTTTCTTTGCTCAGATGTAAGGCTATAGTCACACGCATACGAACAGACAAATCCAGTTATGGTAATATGTTATGGACCAATTACAATTCAAATTTCTGAATAACTTTGAATTTAATTTAATTTTAAGATTTAATAGATTTGTTGATATATTTCATCATTGCACATCCAAACAATGTGGTTTCACTGTGTGAAATATGGATAAGAGTGAATTCAAATAAAAACACCAGGGTGTAGCTTACAAGGAATGTAAAGTAAGATAACATACCATATTTTGGATTAGATTCCTGGTCAGAGTTTACTCTGTTAGCATATTTTGCAAAGTGTGTGACTGGGATACAAAAATGAAAAAGCATTATAGTACCAATACAACTGCTCATGCATTCAGCACATGAAAAAGAACACATGACTTTTGACACAGATAAGTTAATATGGTACCTGTACCTGTCCTGTTGCTGAGTGTAGACTTCAGGTGCCGTCGAACCGGTTCTGAGCACACTGTGTCCAGATCAGTGTCTATGGTGACTGAATCAAAACTCTGCAATGGCATTCCTGTCAGTGAAAAAAAAAAAAAAAAAAAAAAAAAAAAAAGTATTATTTAAATGCAGATCGCAAGGAAGATTCTCAAAAAATCTTGAAAGAAACCGCACAGCACAGCTGTACCTGCCAGGTGTCTTATTGGTGTTCTGGATGGATGCTGTGGTTGAGTTTTCGATCGTTCCTCAGAGAACTCTGCAGTGTCACTGCTGTAAATGGGAGCTTTTGGGGCTGGAGAAGAAATTAATACTTATATTCAGCAAATACACATTAAATTGTTCAAATGTGACAGTAAAGACATTTTGCAAAAGATTTCTATTTCAAATAAATGCTGTTCATCTGAACTTTTCATTCACCAAAGAATCCTGACCTAGGAAAATTGGTTTATTTGCCATTTATTTAAACTTTAATTATTAAATATTTTGTATGCACTTTGTGAAATTGTGCCTGTAGTGTAAAACTAATGTCTGTGTCCACGTTTCAATTGTATAATTTGTCATGACACACTGAAACATACCGAATTGTGCGTTTTTGGCCAAGTGGTCCTACCAAGCTTGCCCTCATTATTCCCAGACCCAGCCTACAATTCAATAAATCACTAATGCCACTTGCCACTTCAATTAATGTGGCAAGTATAAGCTATATTATTAGATGTTATTTTGTGGGTTTTAGTGAAAATGGCCAGATGGAAAGAGTTGTCCTCTGCAACTAAGGATGAACCTCCAAATTATCAGTGTTGTTACATAATTTCCATCATTTTGAGTGTTTACATCTTCTTGCTTAGTTTTCAGTACCTGAGGCTGGCAGGACCAGCATTTCCTCTCTGAAGCGTGTTGAGAAGTCCTCAGTGCAGACGCTGTCCATAGTGAATTCATCCTCCTCGTTTCCTATCCCTGCAGACTCAGCACTTCTCCCAAGAAGCCTCTCCAGCCTCCAACGACACTGCTCTACCCTGGACACTGAGCTCAAGCTGCCATCGCCCTCAGGACACCACACATCTGGAACTGAGGCTCCAACCTTCATCATCTCCATTGTCTGATGTTCTATTTGGTCATCTTTTTAAAAGGAAATGATAATGATGGATTTTAACAAGACTTTATACTGCCCTCTTTTTTCATAGCGATATTTGTTTGTCTGATCATAAGCAGGTATAAAAAAATACAGCATTTGTTTTCAGAACAAAAATGTCAAAGATATAGTAGTATATTGCAGTCATAATATTTCAAGTCCATATTATATAAAATTGAGTACATGGACTACCTGATGGAGTCCAGTCAGGGTTGGATGATGTTTTATCATTGGTTGGAACAGTGCTTCCCAAGCCTGTGTCTTTACTAACAGACTGACTCCGATCAAGATAGCCTGAAAGTTAGAGAGCATTAGGAAAATAACTGCACATGAATATATATATATATATATATATGTATATATATATATATATATATATATATATATATATATATATATATATATATATATATATATATATTATTATCATTATTTTGCACAACAATGGTTTACCTGAGAAGGGAAATTCATATATTTTGGACTTTCCTCCGTGCATTTGGCTTTGGCTGTGGATCTGTTGGTGGAGCACAAAATCAAGCCTGCATTTTACCATTACTATGTCAAAAAACCATGGTTATCAATATTTCATCAAACTATAAGTGCTTGACCTGTAGATGACTCAGCTGTGCATCTATGGCGTCCAGTAGTACATCGCAGTGGTCATTGGACAATGCCACAGGTATGAGCCCATAAACGTCATCAACCCCCTCGTCCACATCTGAGAAGGAAAGAGATATAAAGCATTTTCTACTACAGTAGATACAGTGTATAAGCATGAATAGTCAGGTCAATTGTTCTGACCTGCAGAGAGCAGTTCATCAGTGTTTTCTCCAGATCCATCATTTTCCATGGTCTTCTAAAAAAGACAGAAAAATCACTTATGCATAAGATGTAAAACTAACATCTCTTTGGAATCCAGCGCATTTGAGCTACAATGGAGGCAGACAGTTTAAAGTGGGGAGTTGTTAGTTATGTGGTTGCCTAAGAAACGCAACAGAAAGGGTCCCCAACAAACACTAGGGCCTCTTACACAAAGAACCTCATAAAGTCTAATAAGAACCAAAATTCCACATATTTCACACTAGGATCATGCAAAGCTGCGTATCTCATATGTGTATACTTATATGATGATAAATAGCTAGGTTGATTGACAGTTGTATTTTAACAGAAAAATACACAATAAATCCTTTTGCTGACCGGTAAGAAAATGTACACATATAACGTAGGCTACTGCAACATGCACATTTATTCATAACTCTCACTGAATTAATTATTAGTAATTAAAGCAGATTTAGCTTTGTTTCAGAACTCATATATATATCTTTACCTATGCATTGTTTGCTCTTTTTTTGTAAATAAGTTTGTACACTTACGTCAGCGTATTTCCACTCCTAGTTTCTAGTTTTCTCTAGAAACTGGCTCGTACCATAGACAGTATATAAAGGCTCGTACAGCAGAAATTAGTTGACATGAACACATACATGCGCCTCAGTGTCATGGCAACCACACACACCCACTAACTGAAAGACTAGAAACTATAAACTTGAGATTTATTTTATGTTTGTTTGCAATGCATGCATAGCATTTTTTATTAGATGAATACATGTATCGCTATGTTTTTAAATAAATGAAAGCATGTATATATATAATTACCAGACAAATACATCGAATACGTACATCTTGTACGTTCATAAAATGAAACAGTTTGGGGATTTTTTAATAACAATCTGGCAACCCCCGTAATCTCGCAAATATCGCGAGAGTTGTTCTCCGCGCTGACAGTGCAGTGAAACAAGTTTCCATTCCTGATGATTACAAAACAGTAGGTCGAATTTAATTTATTATATTTTTTACACTTTTAAACGAATAATGTTATTACATACTTTTTGAGATTCAGGATGTTTGATAAATTAGATTTACTTTGAATTATTATGCTAACCAGCTAGCAGAGTAACGTCAGTATTGTTATAACGTTACAGTTGTGTCAGCAGCTTGTCTTTAGAAACACTTGGATCTCTGAAATAATGAAATCCAAGCAGTACTTTATGTCCACATAATCTGATGTCTCTTTGTCTGTCAGTCTGAAGAGAGAGAGAGAGAGGCTATCTTACAATGTAACGTTACCATGGTTGTTCTCGCATAGTAAACAGTTTAAATGTAGTAAATATAATACGATCATCGTAAAATAATTCTCATTACTAGAGATGGGTAACATTGGCTTTTAAAAATATTTAAATATGTTGTAAGAATAGTTATATAAATTATCCTCTTTCCAGTTCCTGGGCTACTGCTACTGTATGAGAGTAAACTAACGTTAGCAACCTCACTGTAAGCTTCTGAACATCCTGAACCTTTAGGTAAGCACCGCCCCACCGGTAAATGTCATTCAAATGGTCTCTGTTCATCAGGTGAAGCAGAAAATGGCCTCGTATTTTGATGAGCATGACTGTGAGCCCACGAACCCAGAAGAACAGTACCGACAGAACGCCCTGCTGGAGCTGGCGAGGTAACTAACAGACAGTGCCATCTGGAGGAGCTAAAAACATCACAAATATGGTTAGCTAACACGTTATAAACTAGCCCTAAACGGCTCGCCAATGGGCAGTTTATTTTCAGTGTATAGATGTTGTATATTCATTACGTTCAAAAGTTTGCAGTCAGTAAGAAAAAAAAAAAAAAAAACTTTACCAAAAGTGACAAGATTTAAAATAAATGCTGTTCTTTTGTCTATTCATCAAAGGATCCTGAAACAAATGTATCACAATTTCCACAAAAATGTTAAGCTACAACTGTTTTCAACTTTTCTCAATTTCAAACTAAATGTTTCTTGAGCAGCAAATCAGCATATTAGAATGATTTCTGAAGGATCATGTGACACTGAAAGACTGGAGTAATGATGCTGAAAATTCAGCTTTGCCATCACGTAAATAAAATATATTTTAAAATGTATTAGAAAACAGCTATTTTAAGTTTTAATAATGTCACAATATATGCAGCCTTGGTGTGTAAATGGACTTTCTAAAACATGAATAAACTTACTGACCCCAAACTTTGAACGGTACTATAGGTAGGTACTAAATTGTGTAGTATTAGCATTAATAGTAGTTAGCATTAAACCAACCTTTATAGTTTTTGTCAGCTATGTGGATGAGAATGTGATGGTGGAGCTAACCATTTCAAAATCTCTGTGGCTATAGGTCTCTGATGCAGGGTCTTGACATAGACTCAGGTTCATTTGATTTGTCGGATTGGGACCAGCGTCTCCCCCCTCCTGCAGCAAAAGCTGTGGTTCAAAGTCTCCCTGTGGTCATAATATCCCCTGAACAAGCAGGTAAAAGACTACTAATTCATAATCATGTACAAACTTCACATTAAAATAATATATTATTGCACAAAGGAACATTAGTAGCCAGAAGTAAATTGGTAATAACTGTAGATAGATGTTTCCTTGTGTAATCCATGGTGTCATTCTTCTTGAACTTTCCTCAAGCTCTTTCTTCATTTGACAGATAAAGGACTGAAGTGTCCGGTGTGTTTATTGGAGTTCGAGGAGGAAGAGACTGTGAGAGAGATGCCCTGTAAACATCTATTCCACACAGGATGCATCTTGCCTTGGCTCAGTAAGGTATGTTTACTGGTTCAATCTTCTGTATGATCCAGAAGTAAATACACTACCATTCAAAAGTGTGGGGCCATAAAGTCATAAAAGTGACAGTGAAACCTTTACGTTGTTATAAAAAAAAAAATCGTATTTAAAATAAATGCTGTAAATTATTTGAAATCTATATTATTGTAAAACTTTATATATTAATCAAATAATCCTAAAGTTTCCATTAAAATATTAAGCAGCACAGCTGTTTTCAACATTTACAATGCTAAGAAATCCACTTATATGATTATTTCAGAATGATCATGTGACACTGAATACTAGAGTAAAGTAAAGAAAACAGTTATTTTAATTGTAACAATATTTCACAATATTACAGTTTTTACTGTATTTTTGATCAAATAACTGCAGACACTTTTTTTTTTTAAAAGCATGAAAAAATATTACCGACCCCAAACTTTTGAATTGTACATTGATAATATTTAATGTTTCTACATAACATTACAGACCAATTCATGTCCCTTGTGTCGACTTGAACTACCCACTGACAATCCAGACTATGAGGAATTCAAAAAAGATAAGGTAAGACTGTGCCGTATTTACTGACGTAACCTTGGTTTCCTGAAATGAGGGAACGAGACGTTGCATTCATGCCGTGTTACTTATGCTCAGGGTTTTTTTGTGCCTGGCTTATTCAGTCGAAAGATTATGAGGAAATGCTGTTCAGTGTGTGTTACACCAGATTTGCATGCTTGAACGCCATTGGCTATTGCAACTTCACATTCCCTCATTTCAGGAAACCGAGGTTATGCCAGTAACCCGAGACATTTTCTGTTTAAAGTCATGCGCAGTTATTGTTATTCCTGCAACTTATTCATGGTGTTTTTCTTTACAATGTATGAACACCTTAAGAATATACCGAAGCATTTAGTGGGTTTTTGTTTTTACAGGAACGGAGAAGACAAAGAGAACACAGATTAGAGGATCTACATGGAGCCATGTACACATGACCTCAACATCTCAAAAACTTGATACAAATACAAATTAGTTCAACTTTCAGTTTGTTGGAGGCGAGTTTACTACGCAGGGACCAGGCTTTGAAATGATTTTGTTTGCTTGTACTTGAAAAAAACTATTTTATTGTTATCCCTTTTAAGGTTGATTTTGTATGGCTATGCACTGAAAACTGTTTGTATGAAACTCTAATGTAGCCTTATAAACACATTTCTGATTTTATTAAATGTTTAAAGCAATTTTATTATTGTAATTTGAATTTGTTTTGCTTCATGATCTCATATTCATTCATTTAGCTTCCTGAAGAGATTTCTTACTGAATAAAATGTTGAATACATTTTTATTGCGCTGATAATAAGCAATGAATGCCATAGCTAATGACAATGGTCACTGTAGCCACGACTTGATCAGTGGACTTTACATTGTCCTCTTTCCAGTCAGTAAATTAAACCCTCCTTATGTAATACGGTAGAACTCTACCTCATGGGAAATGTGTGAATTTTAGCTGTGTTTATGTACAATTATGGTAATGACTCAACCTTGCTGAGACAGACTTGTAAAATGACTATTGTAAATGACTAATGCAGAAGCAGAAAAATTAATAAAAAGTCAAATTGTCTTTTCCATATTTTTAAAATAAAAAGTGAGCTACTTTAAACATTGTGTGTGTTATTAGTTCAAGTGTGTAGAAGAATTTATCTTTGAATGATCACAGACAGAAGTACAGATACACTTGTTTATTTTCCATCAGATGTTTTGGTAATTATTCAATATAAATCTCTTGTCAAAGGAAATCATTGAAATTATACATAAATCTTACTTATTTACATAAGTAATTTATCAAATAAAAATAATCTTTGCATTATTTTTATTTCGATTTTGGAGTGTGATCCTCAAGTCTTTGTTCCGTTCTCCACAGATGCATTGTGTTGATAAAAAATACTTTGATTACATAGTTTAAAGGCATCAGAAAAATAACTTCTATCTAGAGAACAGCTGCAATTCATGAAACATCCAAGAAATAAACATCATCAACCAAAAACACATATTTCCATCCTTTTCATGTGAGGAGACTCACATAGTCCTCAGTTTTTAAAGTGTGGGATCCTCAATCCTATATATAGGCTCTTACAAACATTGTCTCACAATCACAGATACATCGCAAAAGTTGGCAACAAAATTCAATGAAAATATCCAACAATTTCCCCGTGTGATTTTAAAGTATTTGAAACAAGAAACGATTCTTACACAACCTTTTGCTCTTAGGTGACCTATAAATGACTAACCTATTATTCAGATAATATAATATGCACTATATCCATTGACAAGTATTGCATGTAATTTATACCAAATAATATGGCAAAAAAAGGCAATGAGAAATGACATCAACATTGACTTTAGGTTTATAAGCTCATTTAAACATGCTTTATATTCCCCAAGATTTTTTTCCCTTTTGTTTTTGTTTAAATTACATTTGACCCGTTGTGTGACTGCAGTTTGGTTTGAGTTGAGTGTATTGTGTAATCACTAAATAATAAATTGTGGAGAAAATGATATTTAATGGATGGTTTCAGTTGTACAGCGCAGCCCTGTGAATCTTCCCTTGCATGCGAAGAGCGAGAAACAATATTTCAAATAGCTCTCCAATAATAGAGGAGTCAACAGAGATAAACATGTATGACGCCTAGAGACCACCTCTAAATTTACAGTCTAATCATTGGCATGAAATTTGTCTGTCCCGTTGAAGGGTAGCAAACACACAGAGAGAGTAACTGGCACATTTCTGCGTGAAATTTAAACGTTAAAGCGCAATAAATCTGGAGTTACTTTAAAAACAATACAGACAGACCATTTGATTGACAGTCTGAATTGGAAACATCAAACAAATACGACAGTAACGTTAAGGCCACCATAACCACTCAACCCTCAGAAAGTTCAAACACGGTTTCCTAGGTTCCAGCCTGGAGACCAGCCAATGTCATTCATGTAATCGCTACAAAAGGTGATAATATTGCAGTACTGTCATTTTCTCAGTGGCTATGTGTCTTAATCCAAAAGAAAAAAAGTTAAATGAATCAAAGGCATATGGTACATATTTAGCTAAATAAAATGAATCCTTTGGCAATGGAGAAAAACAAAAACTGATGTGCTGATAACGTAAAATATCACTTTTCACACCAGTTCGATTAGTTATGTCAGTGTGGATCACAAAACTACGCAAAACAATCAGCAAAGATATGTAAGCAGAATCACAATGTAAAACGCTGAATGGATGTGGCATTTTTGGAGTGGTTTTTATGACCCTTGACAGAGAAAAAGAAATATAAAGAAATATTATTTAAAAAATATATATACTGTATATATAAAACGTACAGTCAATGCGAATATACTTATTCTACAACTTCTCAACTGACCAGGAAGGCAAGGTTAGAGCTGGTGTCACCTTACATTACTTACTCCTGCTCGAAATGAAAAACAAAAACCACCTCGTAAAAGAATAAACAGGACAAAAGCAACCCAGCATGACAAAACATTTATCCTACCCACTGCATCATTAAAAAGGCCACCATTACAAAAATGGGTGAATATGACCTAATTGAAGAAATTAGATCAGAATTGAAATGTATTTTTCTAATAATTCCAAAATCATTGGTACTCAAATGGCTATAGTTCGATCCATACCTTAGACATTCACGATTTCAAAAATGATAATACTCGGTTCCTGATAGTCTGCAATCCCAAATAAAAGTGAAAAGAACTTAAAACTACAAGTTCATTCGTTATGTTGCGTGCAAATCATCCATTTGTAATAGTAAAGGTGGGCAAACAGAAGCAAGCTCTAAAAGAGATAACCCTGAAACATTTGTGCAAGTACAGTAAAAATTGACCCCATCACCCAGTGGAACAGTTCAAGCGACAGCAAAGTAACATGACAAACCATTGGATCTGTGCTTACAATAACCTTAAACCTTACAGTGGAGCTAAAATCCCCCTTCAGTCTTTATCTTTAGAAAAATGCTAATTCTGTCCTTCTCATCCACAAACAACCCTACAGAAGCTTCTCGCAAGGCAAAAACAGGATGGAAAAAAGACAAATCTAGACAACTCAAATCGGAAATGGTAATATACAACAGTCACGCATGTAAACCCGATCAACTCTTAACCTGCCTCGACTCAGACTGGACGGTTCCTCTAAATCATCTCGGCCCAAGCGGGGTCTTTAATGTAGAGAGCACCGTCGTGAGGCATCCCATCTGCCAGCATGTGACTGCGTGTGTTCTTCCGATGCGTTTAAAGCATTGCGATGTTCTCGTGAGTGCAGTTCAGATGAGTGGAGGTGCTGCTTCCTCCTGGAGATTTCAAACCCTTGCTGCTTCCCAGGGCGCCTGTTTGGATGTCGTCTCCGATCATGACACCGGGCCCGTGCGAGAGGTTCCGCTGGAGGCCGGCCAACATGGTCTCGGTTGTGACCGTGCCGAACTCGTAGGTGAAAGTCCCGTAGAACACGAGGATGATTACAGTGAAGACCCACTCACAGATGGCCGCTGCATGTTGTAAAACAAAGCTCTCGTGGATGAAGAATATTCCACCTGAGAGGGACCATCAAGGATTCAAACTGTTTCAAAAAATGGAAGCTTATATTTGTGTTAGCTGAAGGCACAGCTGGTCTCGATGGAATTAACTTTAGTGTGGAAAGCCATGGATTATTTATGGAGACATTGGTTAATTAGCTGCTCTGTTACATTACCCAACAACCCTTTAGCCCCCCTTTTTCCTCCGGTTGGGGAAAAAACTATTCATAAATCATTGACGAACACCATAGCAATAAAGCAGGAAGGCCGGGAGACTCCAGCTGGGATCATCCGTCTCCATGCCGACATATACACTGAAGCAATTAGATTACACCTCCACTATAATATGAGTCAGGGGCTTCATGATTGTGACCAGAACCTCAGCAGGAGGACAAACAGATAAAAGCACAGCTTTCCTTTTCCGCCGCAAATTACTTAAAACAACTGATGCTAAATGGTATAGTTAAAAAATGGCATTTCTGTCATCATTTCCTCCCCCTCATGTTGTTGCATACCTGTATAACTTATTTGAAGAACACTAAAGCTGTATTTTTGAAGAATGTTGTTCTTTTCCATGCAATTACAGTGAATGAGAATCTTGCCAACTATAAATGTATCATACAAACTAGTTCATATAACTTGTGCACTATACTGCAAAACTTCTGAAGCTATAATAGCTCTGTGTGAGGAAAAGGCCTAAATTGAAGTCGTAATGTTATTAAAGTATTTTCTTCCGTATTATTACATACATCGAAGTGCAAAAAAAGATTATCGAAAAAGAAAAAAAAAGTAGGGCGGGGTCTTGGTTCTATCCGGTTGTTTTCTAATGGCGGCAGATATGAACGCAAGCTTGGGATTGTTTGAAAGGGGCGGAGTTTAAGCAGATTGAAAAAGTCAAGGATACTTGACAAGAGGGACAAGTTTGTCATTTCACCTGAAGATCGAGTTGTGATATTATTAGAAATTACGAGGAAGCAAACGTCCTTTTGAGTTGGATCTTTTCGGCTGAATCGGTTTATAAAACTAGACTTTTCACTCATCTGTTCCTCGAGTTCAACTCACTGACTCACAGAGTTAAATGGCTCTCTGGAGGAAAATATTGTCAGTACATAACTTCATATATGTCTGTTCCTCACACAAAGCAATTGTATGATTTCAGAATACTTGGAACATATTGCACAAATCATATGGAGCACTTTTATGATAGCTTTATGATGCCTTTGTGAAGTTTAAAGGGATAGTTCGCCCAAAAAAGAAAATTCTGTCATCATTTACTCATCAAACCTGTCCTTCTTTCTTCTGCAGGACACAAAAGAAGTTTTGAAGAATGTTGGTACCCAAATAGTTCTCAAAATATCTTATTTTATGTTCCACAGAAGAAAGAAAGTCATAGAGATAAAGAACGACATGAGGGTGAGTAAATGACAAAATTTACATTTTTGGTGAACTATCCCTTTAAAAGCCAACTATCCCCAACATGCACTCATTGCATGGAATAAAGCAACCAGTACAATTCCTCAGAAGCATGTCAGTCATTCAGGTTTGGAATGACATGAGAATGAAGAAATGACAGCTCTCAAATTACACAGGTAATACTGTCTAAATAACAAGACAAACAAGTTAAAGCAATCAATCTCAAGACAAATTAAGAACACACTTATTCATCATTTTCCAGACACACTCAACAAGGAAGGATACTAAGAACCAGTGTGATGAGAGCACCAGTAGCCAGTGCTACACGCACGTGAGCCATCCAATAGTCCAGAGAGGTGACAGCCACCCGGTAGGTCAGCAAACATTGCAAACACACGAACAGAATGCCTGCTGGGAAGGCGGCACCTGCACCTACATAGTGAAGTGTTTTTGCATGGTCCACCTAGTCGAAAAGCAGTGCAGTGTTATTCAAATAAATAATAAATCAAAGCATTGGAAATAAAAGACCAGGACATTGAAACTTGAAAACAGACACACTTGTGTGACATCTAACTTGGTGGACAGAAAAACATTGACATATATGTCTTTCTGCAACAAGAAACTTGCCTATTGCACACTCAGCATATGGATGGAAGTGCTGTTAAAGATGAGGAACTGAAATGCCCTCTAAAATCCATTTTGAAGAATGCGACTGGTGCATGCATGGATCAATACTAATCACTTTGAGAACATAAGCCTCTCTGAAACACTCTGATGCTGATCAATGCATCAGTCTGATGCAGTGAATGTACGGCCCATGAAAAGACTAAAGGTGAAGAGTCAGCCCTTAATATCTTCCCATAAAGCACTAACAGAAGAACAAAAGCACCATACCATTTTTGGTATGTGAATGGTGACTGGGGCATGACAATAAAGTCATGGCTTAATAAAGCTCTACTATCAGGTCGGCTATGAGATAAATGTGTCAGACAATGATCCTTCACCAAACAGTGTTTAGGCAGAATTGTGTGACTGACCTGGAAGTTGCCCACCATGACTAGTCCTACAGCATTAGTACATCCAGACACAAGTCCGCTGGTGTTGAGCCAGCAATGGTTCCGGTGCTCGATGATCTGAGCGTACCGTAGCAAACACACCAACACCACTTCAATAAAAAGAAAACAGAAAAACTCAATCACTTCACATTTTATTTTGTTTATATTTCTTCCATAGTGTAGAGCATAGTTTTATTTTCTTTGCTCTGCCAATATTTTCAGTATATATTTTTTATACTATTATGATATTACAAACCTCATTGCATTAGAAATATCAAATCAAGTAGTAGCAACTATAAACAAATGATGCTAGAACTTCACTGATAGTCCACTACTTTTATTCAGCAATAAT
Organism: Phoxinus phoxinus; assembly: GCF_949152265.1. NCBI lineage: Eukaryota > Metazoa > Chordata > Actinopteri > Cypriniformes > Leuciscidae > Phoxinus > Phoxinus phoxinus. Next base: position 15,786,933 of record NC_136878.1, on the reverse strand, counting down.
ACATTACATTGATCAAAAGAATTTGCATTTATAATGTTACAAAATATTTCTATTAAAAATAAATGCTGTTCTTTTGAGCTTTCTATTCATCAAAAAAAAATCCTGCAACCAATTAATTATGGTTTCCACAGAAATTAAGCAGCACAGCTGTTTTCAACATTGATAGTAATAATAAATGTTTCTTAAACACCAAACCAACATATAAGAATGATTTCTGAAGGATCACGTTTTGACTGTAGAAAAGATAATATTTTGAAGAAACAGAAAACAGTTATTTTAAATTATATTATACTACAGGGCCGTTGAATGGTTGAATTTGATTGGTTGACGAAAGTTCTGAGGTGTGCAATTGATTTCAGGGAACCGCACGGCTAAAGTAGTTCCGGCAGGTCTTAACCACATTACAGTTCCATATCACTGCGCGTACTTAACTGTAATAACGGAAAATAGGATACAATTCATAACAAGAAAAACCATGCAGCCCCATGCGTTTGCTCTGCAATTTTCAATGTCTAACTTCACAATCAATGGAAACATGCAGTTTCATTTGAATAAATAAAGTATATATAATCAATAGAAAATTAAACTGAATATTTCAATAAATTGATAGTCCTGCTGCACGGGTTTTCGTAATTATTGCAGATAATATAACAAATAAATAATGATTGATAGGCCTATACTTGTTAAAAGGGCTTTGTGTTTCATTTATTAGGCTATAGTCTACTGTCACTAATAGAAAAAAAGAATGAACGAATTAATTAAAACTAATTGAATAAATAAATAAATAATAATAATAATATTGACGCACATGCTTCTCTCTCTCTCTCATAACTGCATTAATAACTGCATAAAGCCGGGGACACACTTACTGTAAGGCCGGTTATGAATGTAATTTGATACTTATGACTGATCATGCACGCGTTTTCAGCGCGTTCAGTCTGTGTTCACAGCGGTGTTTAAAATCTGCTGCATTCACAGTCAGAGAATGTTTCTAGTCGTTAAGTGTGTCCCCAGCATTACTCTGCTATCAGCGGCTCAAACCTCCGTTACTAACTCTAAAATGACGTTTTGGAATTAGTAACGGAGCATGGGTTTAGATGCGCAAGGAAATAGTCCTACATACAAGAACGTTTTAATGACAAAAACTTTACAAACGTCTTGAAATACATCATCTGAACAATATTTCGAGGTGTGGTAACTGTAGTATAAGCAGAATAATTGACTTCAGGCCATTGAATTATTAGAAAAATAGAAAAATATTTTTCTAATAATTCAACGGCCTGTCGTCAATTATTCCTTACATAATTGAGTTTTTACTGAATTTTTAATCAAATAAACACAGCATTGTAGAGACGTCTTTCACAATACGTCATAAATCTTCCTAACCCCAAACTTTAACGGTAGTGTATGTTAGAAATCAGAAGTGTGTGCTATATATTTAAAATTATTAATGTTACTTGATTTAATATTTTGTTATATAATACTAAAGCCATTTATACATTTTAGTATACAAATACTTTTTGGTTATAATATCTTACGTTTTATAGTGTGTTGTATAAAAGTGTGTAATAACACACCTCTGATTTCATATCACAACAACACAAATAGAAGCAGATGACAGCCAACCTTCAACAAGATAAGGACAATCAAACCCCTAATCATATCAATAAACCACATAATGAACCGACACCGGAAAACATTCATTAGTTATGATGCTATAAGTAGCGTGTCCTCTCACGCAGCTATCCGTCTTTGCAGCACCTCTGCCACTGGGACTCGAAACGCATTAAAGTCGACATGAAATCAAAATTGACCCTATTTATTTTGTTAGCGCATATTACTAGTCTTGTGGTGAACAATAACTCCGTGCAAGTTAATACAAAGAAAAAAATTGTTTGCAATGGTAATCTTTAATCAAAGTCTGAAAAGTTACTTCCGGTCTGGAATGTCGTTCCTTTTCTGATGACGTCAGTTTGATGGCTTGGGTTGAAAACACTTAAACACTCCCCTCAAACCATTAGTCGGCTATGAGCAGAGATGGAGAGGAGGAGCGCTAAAGTAAAACCCTGCCCTCTGTTCAATATTCCGTTTTATTTGGAAATACGTCACAACACTGGAGAAAAGTCGTTTGCAACTTCCGGTTCACATGGACTTGAAAGGCAAGGGTGCTGAATACTTCCATTCATGCTTTTTTCTCTGTTATTCGATATGTCACTGCTGGTGTAGAATGTGTGAAAATATGAGAACAAGCATTCTTACCCATAAAAGCTCCCACATTACCAATGAGACTGAACAGACAGCTCTCGGGAGGGTAAGATCCACATTTACTGAATCAAAGTGAAGACAAAGACATTGTCAGATCACACTGGAAATAAATGCAGACTCGAAATAAAGAGGAAGAGCTCAAAATAAAGGCTACCTGATGAGGGGGATGTCTTGAATGGTGCAGCATGTCTTCTGGAAGCCCGGCTTGGCTGTTTCCTCTATGCATGTCACATTGTACGACCTTTAAAATAATAGCATTGACGATCAAATGACATAAACATCAAATACTCGAAATAAACTGACCGAAATAAGCCCAACTTACCAGTTTTCGACAGGACAAACATGGTTGTTCATTACAGCCATAGCATATCTGAGGAGGACAGGGCAAAACATCACTATATTATTGTGAATGTTTGAAATTTATGTTTGCTCTGGTGTCAACTTTTAGGAACTCGCTATTTGATGTGACAAACAATAACGAACAGCTTTTAAGGGTGACATAATTTTAAACTCACACTATCCATATCCCAGTGATCGAGAAGGCAGCCAGGCTGACAGGCAGTACGATCCAGGCAGTCATTGGTCTGACGGTGAGGCCAGTCTGTCCCAAGCATGAGGGGGAGGAACACAGTGGACTGGAGGGGTGAGACAAGGGGGGGATGACAAGGGGGCACTGACATGCAAGGACACACAGGGAGGGGACATGAGAGGAGGAGAGGGATGCCACGCTTGCCCCTTCTTTCCGGCTGCCAAATCCAGGCCTAAAGCAAGGTTTTTGGAAACAAAGCAGGTAAATATAGGAGAGAGACTTAGATCAAATCAAATGATCAATTCTTTCATTAAAATAAACACCTTAACTGACCACTTTAAAAGCCACGACAGAATTCGCAATTCGTTTCACTTCTATAACGTGACATTTTGAAGATCGAGACTATAGGTGGGCATCAGCTGTAAAGCAAATAACTTTCAGGGTGGAGCAAGTTATTACAATCTGATTAGGCTAAATATTACTAAAACAATGGAATAATTGTGTAGCATTAAATCATTAACAATAAGTCCAGGAATATGCATTAAAGCTGTGATGAAATGAAGTAGCCACAGATCTTTTATTGTGAGTGCAACAAATAATCAAAAAAGCAGGGGTTTGGTTCAAACTGGTTGTTGATTTGAAGGATGGCAGATCTGATTGTGAGCTTGCAGTGGATTGTAAGAAAGAGGCGGGTTTAAGCAGACTAAATGATTGGAGAAGTCCAGCATACGTCACCAGAGAGGTGTCTGTCGTTTTACTGGAAGATTAGGTTATGACATTTTGATTTTAAATTAAATTAAATCATTTTGAGGTCAAAAAAGAAAAAAAGGAACGTGCATGAATGAATCATTCACAATAGGATCAATAGCTTGCATTTAGAAAATAGGGAGTGTTTCTATTTCATGCTGACTTTAACATTGATATCATGTTTACTTTAACTAGAGCAGCCAAGCAAATGTTCATGCACAAACGGTAATGTCTAACTCAGGGTTTTTAGAGCATGTTTCCACTTGCCCTTTTGGCCCATTGATTTTGTAACAAAGAGCACTTCTAGTCCAAAGTCATATCCTGCAGTCGGAGTGTCTATGCTGCAGTGAACTATAAAAACTTAAGCTGTACTGGAATTCTGCACATGACTGCCACATGATGCTGCCTTAAAACCTGGCTGCAAAGCAATACTGATAAGTGGTAGATCACAAATAAGCTTTGGTATGATGACTACTACAATGCTGTCTAGACAGGCGGCCTACTAGGTTTTCAAGCATAACGTTATGTGTAATCAGAAAATCTAAACCTTACTTTAGGATATAGATTACAAGCATCAGCACTTAAAACACTGTTACTGATGTTGACATCAACAACTCAGGCAGGTGAATATCCGGATGACTTCATGTCACTCATTAGCATTACAAACCAAAGTGTCATACAGGCGACCTTCATTGATCTCACGGTATCTTTTGAACAATCAAATAGTTTGCATTTTTTCTGGTTCGTTCTAAATATGAACTGACTAACGGTCTCAGATCTCAGGTAGCAATTCCGTGTTTACTAGCAACGAAGCTAACATAGGTTTTGTTTCAAAACCGATTGAGCTGCCTTCTTAGACAGCATTTGGGAAAACATTCTAACGCGGCAGAGATTTCCCAAAATGCTGTCTAGGTAGGCAGCTCACTCGGTTTTGAGACAGCCTTAGAGTCCACCAAATCCTTGAAAAGATTGCTGGCGCCAGAGAAGCAAATTCCTTACTGCTTTTAAGTGAGTTCAAGAGATTATTCCGAGTTCTGCTGGAAACATCTGTAAATTGTTTATGTTTAACAAGCAAATAATACATTAATAATTACATACCTCAAGTCCTGCTACTCCCTGCTTCCAACCTCACTCAACCGTGGTTGTCGCTTTAAGATAAGGCACTGTTACTAAACCTGTTCCTCGCGCCTCACTGTAATTGTAGTTATTTGACGATTGGATAAGAATGCGTTACAAGGTGGCGCAATTTTCAGATGACTACTTTACCCACAATGCCAATGTACGGCGAACGAGGGGCTAAAAAACCCCGTCAAGACTGATAAAGGGTAATACAGCGACGTTCAAAGGCACAACAGCGTAATGAAGAGGTTCATTTTAAAAAATGCTGATCTTAATTTAACGTACTTAGTTAAATAAAATACATACAATAATATTATATATAATATATTGATAAACCGGTATAATTTGAACCTTTGCAGCATTGTCCACGTTTTTATACAATTTGTAAAAAAATTGTGATATGTATAGTGTAACGTTATAAGCATAGTATATTACACGTATATTACACTGTATTTATATATTAAGTTAGCTGTCCCCTATGACTAAAATATCAGTATTTTAAACTGCTCTAAATCTTAGTTGTTGCATGTGTTTTTTATGTTAAATGTATCCCGTCTAGACTAGATTAGTCATATAATACTTGCAGGCAAGAATGTATTTTTTTATTATTATTTTTTATTAATCATAACTAACATTTCTTTTTGCTTCAGGATTAACATTAATGCTCTTGAAAACTAAATGTCCCCAACACTTGGGACAAAGTGTGTCTTAATCATGTTTGAGTAACACAAAAGGGGAAATGAAACTATCTAAATATATAAACTCATGACTTTGAGTAACAAGGTGAAGTAATCAAGAAATCCAGATTTGCCTTTAGTAACAAAGGGTTTCCTGAATTATGAAGAACCAATCAGAAATATTATGTAATGAATCATTTCACCTTTGCCATGCTACTCAAACAGGTAGCTATTGAAGTACGCTTAGCATGAGCAAAATAGAGAATTTCTAGCACATTGGCATTTTTGATAGTTCCATGAATAGCCTACTGTTTAAAATGAATTAAAATGTGTATTATTCACTTTGTGCACTTGTAATTTTTTTTAAAAAGTATAAAAAGGCTGTTATGTTGCTGTAAGAATTATAATTGTTATTCTGTCAAGCTGAACTGTATGAAGTAGCTTAAAATCTGTTAATTTAATCTGCCTGCTATTAGTCTGCAAATGAAAAACTAAAAAACAAATAGCTATATTTCTAATATTCATAACATTCCTTAAGATTTCATATTTTCCATTTTCATATAAAATGTTATGTTTTTGATTTATAGTAACGCACATTATGATTGAATAAATCATTATTTTGAGATTGGTTGCATTTTTGTGTTTTATGTTTGGAATCTCAGGGTATTTTACTCATTCAGTGTTTATTGTGCCTGCCTAAATGCAGCAAATCACATTTCTATATGCCTACAGATATCATTAAAACAGTCAAAAGAAAATGAATGATATAGGACTTGTTTTTAGAAGAACTGTTTTTTAAATGTATCTAAACTTACATTTCATTACACTTTTTGGAAATGCAGAATGGAAATAGATCTTGAGAAGATTAAATCCAACTAATGTATTACCGTGGCCATGAATGAACTGACTGAACTTTGATGAAATCGAAAAATAGAATGCACAGGATGAAGGAAACGTGATTCTGACCTAAAACATTGAATGATCTAAATAATTTATTTTAAAAATATTTGAGTTGTAAAAGTGGACTACATACAATTTCAGTGGCTTTCCTTCTTTGTTCTCATGTTTCTCGTTCCTTTTTTATGTGTGATGAAGGCAATTTTCCTTATCTAAATAATTCAAGACAATTTTCACAAATTAATTTGTTGGGTTTTTATTTTAGGGATTCACCATCTGGGCATAAAAATGTTACATGTCCCTAGATGGCAGCAGAACATCATCAGTCACATCCCTATATTAGATGACAGATGCAATAGCTAATGCAACATGCTTGTTTTTATGTTGTGCAGAGTATCTCTATTAAAGGGGACCTATTATGCCCCTTTTTACAAGATGTGATGTAAGTCACAGGTGTCCCTAGAACATGTCTGTGAAGTTTCAGCTTAAAATACACAGATATCATTTATTATACCATGTTGTAAATCCAATTTTTGAGTGGAAGGAAAAACATTTCTGTTTTGGTGCATGTATCTTTAAATGCAAATGAGCTGCTGCATTTCCAGAAGAGGGCGGAGCCTGTACAGATCGTGCCTCAGATACTCTGCCAAAAAGGCTGCATCTGAAATTATGAAATCACATACTCTCTTGAGTAAGGCACTTATTTTGAACAAGTAATTATTTCACGACCACTGAAAAAAAAAAGTTATATGTAGTCTGGACGTGCTATATTCGCCATGTTGTAATATTCATGTGACCTACCAGCATCACACTTCAGAATCTTGCTGGAAGTAGTAGGTCATCTAGGTACTTTCTGCCTAGTCTTTTATGAGTACTGTGAATTTGGACTTAGGCCTACTTCTTTTGTCACAAGGTGCGTCCCTGCGAACACATCGAAGCACGCGCACAGAAAGCTGGATGTCAGACGGCGCTATTAAACTAAGTTCTCTTTCATGTCTTATTGTGCTTAAACTGTCAAATACACACAAGGTTATGTAAAAAAACACACAAAGTTCACACAAACGGTCGGTTGTGTATGTGAACTTAAACAGCAAGTAAATAAAAATTGCATGTGTATATTAGATCTGTGTATGAAAGCAGCATAATATACAGTACTTACTGCTATATGCTGTTAATAGGAATGATCAAAAGCAAAACAGAAAAACACTCACTGCTCTTGATTGAATAACTTCAGTAAATGCTCTGGTGAGGAGATAAACATGGCGGAGTATTTACAGCTCACTCAGGGCAGGGTCTATGCTAAGACGTGGGTGAGGCCACACATTGCACAGAAACTGCAAACAGCTTATTATGAAACACTTTTTGGATTTATGGGGATTTTAAAAATGCGTGGATTTTGACCATTATAGGGTGGTTGTGTACACATTGCCGACACACATTTATGTTCAAACACCATGTAAAACTGAATTTAGCATAATAGGTTCCCTTTAAGGAGCACTGTAAATGCTTTATTCTTGACACACATGAAGACAAGAGAAACTGACACAAGTCACTGCACTGAACAGAATACCTGATCTCCCACACTTGATTTCAGTTGCCATTGCCAAGATAGGTGTATCTGGCTAAAAACGTATCTGTTTTTCACTGTCATTAAAGGGATAGTTCCCTTTAAAATTAAAATTCTGTCATCATATACTCACCCTCAAGTTGTTTCAAACATGTATGAAATCATGTATTCTGCTGAAGACGAAGGAAGATATTTAGAAGAATGTCAGTAACCACACAGTTAACTGGTCCCATTGACTTCCATAGTAGGAAAAATCAATGGGACCAGTTAACTGTTTGGTTACTGACATTCTTCAAAATATATTCCTTTGTGTTCAGCAGAAGAAAGAAATTCATACAGGTTTGAAACAAATTCAGGGTGAGTATATGATGACAGAATTTAAATTTTAAAGTGAACTATCCCTTTAACTGAAGAGAAAAATAAGCAATAAGCAAGCATAAAATAATCAGGGACTTGTTTTGAACCATTAATTCATCCTGAACGCTACTCTCTGTCTAATCTAGGGCGAGTAAAACAACTTTTTCCAAGTAGCATATTATCAGATTCAGACAAGGGGGCATGTGGACGCAACTGTCATTTAAAAGCTGAATACTAAATTTCAGGCACACTGTTATCAACTAAAGATGTGACATCAAATGACATGTTCATATCGGATTCCTGACAGCTGACATAAAATGCATTGATTTTAGAATTCAGATAACATTAAGAAAGCAACAATGGAGATATCAAACCATTCAGACTTCAAGCTTAACACAAAATTAAATCAAAAGGCTTCATTTAATATAACAAAAAAAATGTAGTTTCAATTTAAAAATAATCTATCTGTTTTAAACTAATGATTGAAAATGCTGTTTAATGTTTAAAAAAAAGAAACTTTTTTTTTGGGCAGTAGCTTTCATGTGTTCCTGAGTGAAAGGTATTACAGTGGATCACTACCGCACCGAATAGCAAGCAAATGTTACATTGTGCAAGATTATGAAGATTTATTTTCTTGTTCATAATGATTGTGACTGACACAATTATTCTTTGGCAGTAGTCATCTTGCTCCTCAAACGATTCTGTCCAAAAGCATTACATGCCAATAATAATGATTTCAGAGGGAATCACATGCACTCAGAATTACACCTCATGAGTAGATCCAGACGGAATATGCAGACCTTTGTGCACTGATTTGAGGGGAAAAATATGTGGATGGATTTAAATATTGTAAACTATATGGAAATCTGAGGTCTGTGGGCATAGGTTCTGTGCGAAACTTCTTGTGAGCCATCGGTTATTGAGCTAAATTAGAAAAAAAAGAAGGGAAAGTGCAATCAAGCTTCCTCTCAGAAGTAAGCAATAATGAACCGCTTTCCTGTTTCAACAGGAAATGATGTTCACATCAGTAGAAACAGTGGTGCTGCATGGTTTAAGCAGATAGTGGCTGGATAAAGGCACAGCGTGAGGATCTTCTTCCCTTGGCCTGGCATCTGGCCCTCATTCCTGCAGTCTGAAGTGGAAGCTATTTGTGCTCCACTGGGTGATGTCACAGTTTTGCATGGTGCGCTCTGTAAAGCTCACATTTCCCTCTCGGTCGATGAGGATAACTGTATTGGTTCTGTGATGGATAGACACAAATATGACACTGGTTAAACATCAAAACTGGAGGGTAAAAAAGAGCAGGGTTACACTCAACCAGTTCATGCTGCAATTTTTATGGAGAGAGAGAGAGGTGAATATAAAAATAGCATGATGGGACCTTGTGCCGTATCCCGGTGAGCGCACACACACTGCAGACAGGGCTTGGAGCATGGCCTTACTGTAGCCCACACCTTGACTCTCCTGCGCGGGGTCCGGGGTGTTTCTGGAAAAGGCAGAGGTGAGACTTATGCGACTCCTTTAGTGTGCCAAATCATCCTGGTGTTTATTGAGATCCGAGTAATTAAAGAATGCAGAGAAATGCAAGGCATACATACATACACATATACAATACTGTTCAAAAGTTTGTGGTCGGTAATATTTTGTATGTAATGTATAATTTAGTAAATGTAATGTATATTGTGAAATATTATTACAATTTAAAAAGTTTTCTATTTTATTATATTTCAAAATGTAATTTTCAGCATCATTACTCCAGTCTTCAGTGTCACATGACCCTTCAGAAATCACTCCAATGTGCTGATTTAGTGCTCTAGAAACATTTCTTATTATAATGAATTTTATAAGTTGTGCTGCTTAATAAATATTTTTGTGGATAGTGATTTTTTTTCTCCAGGATTCTTTAATTAACAGAAAGTAAATAAAAAGAACAAAATTGATTTGGAATAGATTTCTAATACTACCCGATTGCAAAGCTGAGATCAAAGAACTGACATAGGACAATATTATTTACTTAAACATCATATCTGGTTTTGAATTTGAATTTAATAACCCTTACTGATGAATACACAATTGTTATGAATGCAAATAGGTTCATAATGTCTAATCAGATGTCTCGGTTTCATTCTCTTAAATGATCTAAAAGGTCATTGCAGACATGGGTAGGCTACCTGTCTGTCTCTGATAAAGTGATCAAATAAAAAGGAAATGTTTGATAAAACAGTGAAAAACAACTATGCTTAACAAGGATGTAAGCCGTGGATTCATCCGATGGGTCTCTGAAGGGTTGCTTTTTAATATCGAATTTCATTATGATATGCTGCCTGCATTTACTTAATAAAACCTGAGGAAATAAAAAAGGCTTCAAAAAATCATGCTGCTGGTGCTTCAAAGATTCTGTAATGTAATTGTCTAGAAATCTATTTGTTTTGTGTCTCAAGTGCTTCTTGAGGATCAAAAAGGATGGATGTTGGTTTGATTGTTTAAGAAAGATAAAAGTAGATGGAAGATAAAAAGCAAGAGAATAGTGGTTTTCATAATGAAGCAGCATGCACACTTACAGCTCCTCATTGTTGAGGATATGGAGCAGTTCCTGCACTAAGCCGTCAGAGGGCAGTGTTTTGCTCACTACACTGGTGAACAGCTGTTTGCCATGCTGCAGTTTCCTCCAAGGAGTTTCCAGAAGAGAGTTACTCAACCCATAGATTCCTGCTGAAACAAACACAATCATCCATCACTTCCTGTGAGTTTTGAGACACACCCACCAATCTGGTGCTGAACGAGTTGAAAGTGGTCTGTAATGCAGACGGTAGGTGCTTTATGCAAGACCACTGGCGTCTGAACACAGCGCTAAAGGGACTGAACAAACCTGCTTTGAGATGAATGGGCTCTGAACTGCCCTTGTTTCCATAGTAACACAATGTGTCTTCATTGGCCCTGTATTCAACAACAGCGAGAAAAAGAATTAGTTAAAAGACAACCAAACATATTTACAGCTACATTATATGAATTTTTTTTTTTTTATGCATCCAAAATTTGACAAATTCATTATACAGTAAATTCCATTTTTATGAATGGATTCTGCGATTCTGTCCACGGTTTCTGCATCTCTAATTTAATGCCATGATATTGAATTTAAGACTTTCTGCTCTAATGCAAGACATTTTTAAGTCCCTAGATTGCGGAAGGTCGAATTAAGACTTTTTAAGACCCGCAGAAAACCTGATTATATATCTCAGACAGATAGATTTAACGATAGAACGAGACACAGACAGACAAGAATATAGCAATTTATAAGATAGAACAGATAGACAGGCAGAACAATAGATCAGCAGAACATTGGATAGACAGACAGACAGATAGAGAGAGAGATACATAGATAGATAGATTGACTATGCTGTGTTTAAGAGGACAGAATCAACATTTTATTGGCCCAGGAGACACGGGAGGATGTCTATGAAAAGAGAAACGGACAATTTAGGGTTTTTGAAAGACTTTGAGAGGGACATCAATAATGCTGGTGGAACTGTTTGGCAGCGATGGCAAACCACGACGAAGAGAAAGACGGACAGACAGGAAAGGACTTCAGAAGCCTCAGAACGCTGGAGAGCCTGTTGAATAAGTCCTGGGGTTAAAATAAGAATGCAGAATGCAGACTTTCAGTGAAACCATATCTGTTTTAGAAATCTTCAAATTAATGTTTATTAATGGCATTTTGCTGAGCTACATTACTTTCTTTAGGAGGATTAAGTGTACCAAGTAGATGTGATTACAAAGTATGTTTTCTTTCATCTACAAGAGCAACATATTTTTATATTATATACTTATAAAGTTAGTTCAAGATAGTTAAAGATAACTCGCGCGCGCCACGAAAACCGCATCTGACAGCACGTACTTAATTGATCTATATCTTACACATCTTCTTGCACTTGAACGGACAATTTCACACAAAATTGTGTCAAAATGTCTGTCTTGGCGTATAGTATCCTAGTAAAAAAATAAGTCGGTTATGTCTTAAGTGAACGTAAAAAGTTGAGAAAGAAAACGCATGTGTACAGTATCAGTATATTTGATCCGTGCATTATGTTTTAAAGGGACAGCAGCATAATAATCCTGCTGCATTTTTAATGTTAAACAAACACTCACTGCAAACATTTATATCTGATTACTTTATTCAATTTCTAATCTACTTCATCTGTATCCAACTACTATATTGAATAGATATTATATACTATATTATACAGATCTACCTATAAAACCTGAAAAGCATTGTGTTTATTTGTGTTATTGCTTGTAGTTTTATTATTTGTTCTTATTTTATTACAGACTGTTTACTTGACTTTAATAATGTTTGAAATCTACATTTTATATGATATTTATGCAGATTTTTTTTATTTGCATTCTATGTAAAAAGTCTGGCGAGTAAAATAAAAAATGTACTAGCCAATGGCGACTCGAGCTTCAGTGTGTCCGTATCCGTAGAGGGTTATCAAATATAAATAACCCCCCCATCATGTCATTGGGGTCTATAAAAAGAACTTACTTTGACAGCCTCAAACAAAATATCTTTTAACAATGGTCTTATCGATCTCTACTACTGCATTCATTTTATTGAAAGATTTTAACATGGGGGCAGAACAGACAAATAGTTTTCCAATGATGTATTAATGCAGTATAATAATTGCTAGAAAATCAACAATCAGCTCAAGATACAAATTAATTTTGTACTGGAGGCTTCGGTACAATCGTTGAATATTTGGTACATATGCTGAATATTTTCACTTATATTATCTCGCAAAATAAATTAAAAAAGTAAACTTTTTGTTTACCACTTTTAACCACTATGCCAATGTGATTTTGCTTTGAGATTTGGATCAGACAGACCAAGCATTACACGGCTAAAACATCCGGTCAACTAGTCAGCAGACAAAAATTTTACGGTTACACACCCAACTATGTTTCAAGAATCTAATTTTAACTACATCCATATAACAGTAACACTATCCAACTACACCCATAAATGCCACACATAAAATGACCTCCAGTCTTATAATATACAGAAACAAATTCAAGTTAAAGTTAAAAGATTTATCTGGTCATTTTATATCATGAATTTCTTATTTTTTTTATAAAAAAAAAAAAAAATGACAGAATGCACACGTTAATCTCCAAAGATCAAGGGAAATTTGATTCCTCATGAAATTAGCCCGTGAAAGAATCTATATACTCTATATGTGAAAGCTGTAAGCAACACTCAAAGTGGAGTTTGAATACCAAACCTGATAAAACAAGCAGGGAAATGTTTCAATGGGCTGAAATGCCATATAAAACATAAGGCTATTATCAGTGTTGTCAGTCACATCCGTGTAGAGGAACAAACAAAATCTCTTTATTCTTTTGGAAAGGCCGTCTCTATTTACAGAAGACAGCTGTATTGATTTCAGCACAAAATGCCTATTGTAATTCCTCAGAGTTTATCTGGACATGTATCATTTTGTTCTTTGTGGCTGAGGAAAGAAATGGAGAGTACGATAGGCCCAATAATGATCTTGTTTATTAAAAGGGTAAACAAATGAATAACACTCCCCATGGCTATCGCTTTCTGTTCCATTACAGAGTGTGGGAGTCCGAGTGGAGTTACGATGTATTTTCCGTTCATAAATACAGGCTTGAAGAGACAGAGACGAATGGACAAATATTATTCCTCCATCCCCTCAGATGACAGCATGGACTTAAGTAATACATCACTATATTAGCCTTTCAGCAAGCTAAAGGATGGGCTGATGATGTCTTGTCTCTAGCGCACGGCTAACTGCTGTCATTAATGTACCGGTATCTAGAAAAATTTAAAGAAATTCTCCTTAAATAATAATGATCACGAAGCATCGGAAAGATATTAGTAGCATTGGATAAAAGGTAGGACAAGGTAAAAAGACAATCACAGAGTTCGCTGTTTTAAACACATACTACTATATCTAGCTAAATATACACACAACAGCGTAAATCAAATTGCTGCAGGTTGGCAATTCTCTGAGCACGGCTATAGTGTCCATCAGGAGACGGTTTACGTGAGCTCCAGCGTGTTTACTCTTATTGCTGTTGCTCGTATCACTTTCATTGTGAATGTATCTTCAGGCTACAAGTTTGCTAATGTAAAATAAGCATAGGCATCCTCTACAACACAACCACCAATGTGGTATTACACGTACAAAAAAACATGAATTATTTCAATAAACGTCATTATTTTTGACCTTTACTATGTGGAATCATGAAACCTCATCTTCTTAAATCACCTCAAATGACTATGCTCTGAGAAAGTCGCGCTGCTGGAAACACGCCATCTGTTCGGACTATATTCTAAATAGATTTCTTAAGCTTCGGTATATGGAGAGCAGGTGGCGGCACCAGAGCCTCCTGTCCCTTTCAAGGACTCCAGAGATTCAGTATCATCACTGTCATGTCGTCCTCATTACAAATGATAAAGAAAGTGAGATCATGAAAGAGAGGCACATCACTCTTAGAAATTTTAGAGCTATTTCTAAACAGGCTTGATGTGTGATGTCAGCACCAGCTGAGAGGTACATTATTTAATTGGATTTAACTGAAAGATTCTGTAAGAATGCATTGCATTATAACTTTTTCTTTACAACAAAGGCAATTCAGGTTTTATTTGACAGCATTGTGTAGATGATGATGAATGAATAAGCTGCTTTTATCAAGATCATACCATGAAATATTTTTAAATAGAGTTCGATGTACTATGTAAACTTTTAAATTATGACTGTATTTTCCACCAAAAACCTTTTGAGAAATCACTAACAGTAAACATTTAAGATTTAGTAAACATTTTCAACATTTAAATCTGCAGGCAGTAGAGAGTAATCTCCCCCTCGCATTTGTAACGTGAAAGGCGAAGCTTGAATTTCCAGGTATGTCCCTCTTTGGCTAATGTATTTTCAAGATGGATGCGCAACATGGCTTCCGCCATTCGAGCGACTCGCTCGTATGTATTATAAATGGCATATTCTACTCTTACGAGAATACTTGATTAGTTGGTAGAAGTAATTATACATTAATGAGCACATATCATTTTGAAAGAACAAAGTGTTTTTTGCTAAGAACCAACTTAATAAATTACACAGTGTAGCTTTAAGCAAAGTTATGTATATGGAAAGAACCAAGCAAGATTTGCCTTCCACCACTTACCTGAATTCAGCAGTGAGAAGATTAAAGCCATTATATAAATTAGCTTCTGAAGACACTTTACGGAGGTACGCAAAACTGTCCAGGTTATCCGTCAAATAGTTGGACACCAGGAAACCTGAGTAAAAATGATCAATGAAAACAAGCATGTGTCAATAATACAACCATGGATTGTAAAATATAAGGAACCGATTGAGAACTGCTTGTAAAATGTTATTTCGTCCACTCTGAAATATGTGCATAAAATGTTTAAGGTAGATTTTGAGAGCTAATTGCTGAAATTAATATAACTTGTTGAACAAGATGCACTGAGCCATATTACTCCAGATCTTACACACAGCTGTTGTGTACAACCATCCAAATAACAGCCGAGTTGTATGCATTATATTTAGTGTCACGGCTTGGGAACAGAGGGGTGGGGTGTGTTCGACATGCTTTTGATGGTAAGTGCTAGTGAGGTGTCAGCCTATAAAGAGGCATAAACAGACACTGGAGTGATGAAAGTGAGGAGTCTAGTTCAGCTGAGTGGATCTGCAGTGAACAGCTGCTCGCGTATCCGGCCTTACCACCCATATGCCTGTGTTTATGTGAATATATCAGCAATCATTAATAATCACACAATTTAGGCAACCCTACTTTATGTTCAGATTCATTTCTTCAGCATTGTTATAAGTAAAGGCCTTCCAGAAAGAATGTTAACATAGAATACAGACAAAAATCTTGGAGCAATGAAACTTAAACATTTGGGTGAAAATAAACAAATACAAATCTGCAATGATGTTGAAACAGGGGTCATTTTAATCTCAACTGATCTGAAAAAACATCTAATAAACGTCAAAGTACTTTGGTGGCACATGTGGATAGAACTTCTTTTCATTTCTTTGTACAATGTTATAATTATTAGCATAGCAACACCTTGATAAAACAACAAAAAATGCTGTCCAGTGTCCGGCCATATCTAGAATGTCATAGAGATATTGTAGGACTATTATAGGAAATTGTGATAAGTGTGGCTATTTCTAGCATCGTGCATGCGTTTTGCACAGTCAAGCACCACTCACATTTTCTTGAGAAAAATTTAAAAATCTAGTTACTGTTATTATATCTTTTGTTGATTTGAAAATCGAATTTATTTTTTATTTGTGGACAAGTCTTTTTTACAAGCCCCTTTGGGCTGTTTTTACTTTCTCAGGCTCAGCACTTCCGTTCTTTGGTAAAAAATGGTTTCAGCTTTACACTTGTATATTATACTTTATTTGGAGGTGAGCATGTACTGTATAGAGGTGCTGGTTGCAAACTGGATCCTGCCATCATAAGACTCTGATCAGTATGTTCGTCTATAGTATATTTTTGCACATAGCAAATGTTTTTGAGAGACTTGATCTACTTGAGCTCTTTTTATACACAGTAGTCAACATTTGAAGTGGATAAAAAAAAGTCAACATTTGAAGTGGATAAAAAAAGTCAAGACAAAAACGGGTATTGTTCAAAATTCATGTATAACTTTGATGAAAGGTTTTGATCCACTTAAAATGTTGACTACTGTATACACTGTAAAAATGATTTTGTGGTGAAGTAAATACTACAGAAAAAAACAATGTAATTGACATGAAAATTATTAGCAAGGCAAGAATTAAAAAATATAGAAGTAGATTCTATATCAGTACTCAATTCAAATGTGTAGAAATGAAAGCGTAGAAATTTCCAGCTGTATACAGTTTTATCATTGCTTTTGTTGTTAGGATTAGTAAATTGCCATTTTGTGACATTTGGAGTTCATTTTCTACTAAAAATGATCCATCAAATGTTACCGTCATTGTGTATTGTCAAGTATTGAGGTTTCTGCGTTCACATGACGCGTAACTTCTGATATGTAGATATGGTGTCTCACACACTATCTATTGTATTAATTATTTAAATGTTTCTAAGTAAAGCATATACTTTAAGTGTGGTTTAATTCAATGTTATATTTTTTGAGTGAAATGTATTGCAAAGGAAACTTCAACTAAATAGATATTACTCAACCTTTTACTAGCCAAGTTAAAATTACGGTAATTATTTTCTTTGTTACTTTTACTTAACTCATTGAATTAAGTAAACTCTACTTCACTAAGTTAAATTTACTTAAAGGGCACCTATTATGGAATTTTGAAATTTACCTTTCATGTAGTGTGTAACATAGATCTAAGTGAACAAAAACATCCTGCAAAGTTTGAAATATGAAAGTGCACCGTATATAAAGTTATTGTCTTTCAAACGTAAGAGACGACTCTGAGTAATTTTTATGAATCGTTAGAAGACCGAAGCTTTTTCTCTGACTAGATGACGTCAACTTGTCAAGTTATTTGATACGCCCACTTATTGCGCTCCAAGGCCAGGGAAAACTTGAAAACGTCATGGCGACGAGACTCTGTGTTCTGAAGTGCGGCTCAAAAGCAAACTTTTTTTAATCTGCCCAAGGAGGAGCATTTGAAGACTAAGTGGCTACAACTCATATATACAACTATCTATACCACAGAAGTATAGTCCGAGCCTTGTGCTTTGTTCGCGCCGTTTTGAAGACGATTGCTTTACCAACTTAAATGCAATCAAACTTGGATTCGCGAGCCGGCTGATATTGAAGGAAGTGGTTCAGTTCCAAGTGTATTTGCATCAGCTTTCTCCTCCGTATCACAACCTGTAAGTGTTATTAATAATTGTTGTTTTTATGTTTTATGTAGCATGCTTAATAATTATTTTGTTTGTTGTGTAAGCACCGTTTAGCTTCTAGGTCTTCAATGACAATTGTATTGAGATATGTGAAGTGTTTGTCGTTGTTTTCGGAGTTGTCTTAAAGAATAGAGTAATACCTCGTAGTAACGTAACTACATTTTTTTTTTTTTTTTAAACGTTATGTTTATGCATCGGGCTAACGCAAACAAAGACTGATTGTGCTTTTACAATATGAACTCTGGGCTATGCTCGCTAACATAACATTAAATTCTTTATCTTATTTTTATTTTTTTACAAACTACAAAGCAGTGGACTATAATCATTATTATAACACAATTTAATTGATAAAAGCATCATTGTACTCCGTGTTAGACAATAAGTATACCAATCACAACTGACTGGGTCATCTGACCAATCAACGCAGATTAGCGTCGCGCAAAGGAGGGGTTTGGAAAAATGAGTCGTTGAACGAATCATTTGGGAGTCGGTGAGCAAATCAGGTAAAAATAAATGCATATTATACGACAACAAAAGTGTTTTTTGACATTGCATGCACGTAAAACTGCTGTTGGGGACTCCCAAAACAACATTAGGAACATTTTAAATGTCATAATAGGTGCCCTTTAAAAAATATGCGTGTGAAATTTACTTAAAAAAATATGCGTGCAAAAACTTGCCAAAGAAGAATTAAGTAAATTTTACTTATTGTTTTTTTCAGTGTATAAAAAACAATAATCTCTGGATGCCTGCTTATTTGAAGAGAAAGTACATGGATGATGAAGGCTTTTTAAAGGTGAATTATCTTACTATTAAAGGTCCCATGACATGAAATTTTCACTTTTTAACATTAACATGAGTTCCCCTAGCCTTTATATGGTCCCCAAATTTCTAGAAATTTCAATCGGTGTAAATCGAGCTTTTGCTATCTTTCTCTGCCTTTGAGAAAGTGGAAGCTCAATCGGGCTGATCTTGAATCTCCTCCGTATGACGTCATACGGAGGAAATGTTACCTCCCCTTTCTCTGCTTTGCCCGCCCAGAGAATATTTCCCGCATGAGAAAATGAGCTAGGAAGTAGGAATGCGTGCGCGCGATTTTAGTTTGTTCACGGGAGATATCATGGCTTTTGAGCGAGCGAAGCATAATAATTGCTCAATAATTGGATGTACAAATGAACACCGAAGCCTTTTTTTAGTTCCTTCATCCAAGCCCCAGAAGAACCAGTGGATTCATTTCATTTTCTTTGGAAATGCGCCGACACAACTCCCCAAAGTTTTGCATGTCTGCGGCAAACATTTCACCGACGACTGTTTCCTCAACTTGGGTCATAGAGGTGGCTTCGACGAACGTCTGAAA
Organism: Phoxinus phoxinus; assembly: GCF_949152265.1. NCBI lineage: Eukaryota > Metazoa > Chordata > Actinopteri > Cypriniformes > Leuciscidae > Phoxinus > Phoxinus phoxinus. The sequence goes on along the minus strand of NC_136878.1, from coordinate 15,767,506 downwards.
ATAAATCGATCGAGCTACCAAGCAACACTTTCTGATGTGTAATTGTTCAAGTTCAGACAGGTAATCTTTCTCTCAAATCGTTCAATACTGCTGTTTATGCCTCAGTAAGTCAAGCCAGTGACTAAAATATCAACTTCACATCGTTTCTTTTAGTAGGATGAAAATAATCGTATTTAAATTGTGAATAAATTATATACAGAAAGCGATCAAAGAACAATCTTTGTAGGAATCGCGCGCACGCGTTCCTATACTTCCTAGCTTATTTTCTCATGGACAAAGCGCGATCGAGTTTATCTGGACACTTGCCAAACTCGTTATGAAATCAATGACGCACGTTACACTGCACATGATCGCTCTTACTGTATTTACATCCTCGTGTTTGCATTGGTGAAAGCAGAGAGTGCAGAAACTGCGTTGCAATGATAAGATCTTCATTCTCGCGATCAACAACAGACTGTCATCTGCTTGCGCAATGCTCATCACGGCAACATTTTATGTGATGGGAATAGATCTAAATACTTTAAAAACTTCTGACGATTTGTTAATCTCGATAGCTGTAATAGTAAAAACGTATAATAACTGTAGTAAAAGTATTCGAGAGAGTTTCACATGTAATAAGTAGCTATTTCATATGCAAGCATGTCAGCCAATCACAGCAGTGGCCGGTACCACTGAAGTCTCACACAGACACGCCCCTTCAAACAGAGCGTTCAAATCAGAGGCTAAAACTGGGCTAGGAAAAATGCCTTTTGTTTCTAAATTATGACTATTTTTTATCTAAAAAACATACTAACATTATAATGGCAACCCAGGAAACATTATAAAATAATATAATAACCCCATGTCATGGGACCTTTAAGCATCATTTGTCTGAGTAATACATTGATTAAGTGTGCCTAGTCAACTGCCCAGTAATAGTGGTACATTAATACAAATGGGTGAAAGGATCAGCACTACCTCTCCCCTGGGCATCTGGATTTTGCCGTGCTTCCAGGTAATTGGTCAGTGCTGCCAGTTTTCCGCGTTTGCTAATTCCCAGCCATGAGCCACCTTCCTTCCCCTCTTCCATGTCCAGACCTAAAGACAGAAAACAAAAAGTCACACTGTTATTTAATGTCAAAGTGACATTAAATCTTGTCTGCTGGCTATAATAATCAAACCAGCAGGAGATCAGATTTAGATATAACGAACAGCTCAGGAGTGTTCAGTGAGAATGACCTAGACTGAAGGTACAGACTAATATTTTTCATCTTGATATTGAAAGAAAACAGAACTTTATAGGCCCAAGGACACTGATATGTCTAGAACAGACTGCTTTGAAAAATGAAAAAATATCAGAAATTCAACAGTGCTGCTAGATGGCTTCATACAAAATTACTCAGCAATACCACAGACTGATTCATATTCGGTAACTATTAGCTTCAATTCATAGGACAACAACCCCAAAAGCCTTCTCAGAAATGGCTGGTCTTGTCATCATCACCCAAAGAATCATTGCTCATCCATACCACACACTTCACCCCTCCAGACAGATAAGGGCTTCTTCCTTGGCAGCAGAATTTATTTCTACCACTGTCATAAAAGCACCCATCAATCAAAGCCCATCCAGTTCTTTCTGACCCCAAGATTGAAGGGGGGAACATGGACAGGAAAAACAAACAAAAAAGCTCCATGATCTTTTGCAGTTGTAGGATAATGAATGATTTCTGTTCTGAGGTGTATTGTTTTTTAGACTGTGTCATCAGTCAATTAAACAATTCTTACTCCTTGAGGGTGGTCAGTTGAATCCTGACAATGGAACACTTAATCAATGTGACATTAAGAGAGGAAAAGGTAATCATCCATGTTTGATTATGATTGAATTCCAAATACTGAGGCATGATGCAAGAGACTCAAGCACAAGCTTCTCTTCTAAATAATTCCATGTTTCCTCAGGAAATTAATCTTCAATATTTTTCTCTAGACATATAATTAAAAATACACCCAATGGAAACATGTCAATTTCGAAAAAACTCCAATATATCGCAAAAAATTTTTTTTCCAATTCGAAGAAGGAATATTTCGTCAAACTGTTTTTTCCCCCCGAATTTACAGTTCACCTGACGTACATAAAAGTCGATCATTCTTTAAAGTTGGTGCGATATGTTTGGACAGAAGACAAGACAGAGTTCTTTATTAAACTCATAAAAGACAAAATAATTATGGGAATACTGGATTCTAAACAACAAAGAAATGCCACAATTTATCAAGACCTTGAGGCAGATAGGAAGGAGAAACACCTCATACGTGGCCGTTCCCAAATATAAGGTGCGCTCCCAAATATAATGTAGCTTACGTCTGCTTCGAAAAAAAAAAAAAAAGCTAGTGCGGTGGCTGTGAACCTACCAACATCCGTTGCCAACTTGCCATGATTTTTGGAATGACTTATCGCGAGAGGAATTTTTATTTTTTTAAATCGCATAATATAGGTTAATGGAAATGGCCCATTTCGCAAGTTTTTAATCGACATTTAAAAAAATATCGCAAAAGTTTTGCGCAAATCTGTAAAGGAAACCCGGCTACTGACTCACTGGATGACACAGTTTAAACCAGCATGAAGTAGTTTGAGGAATTGGATTTTGCCACTTTCTGGTGGCATCAAATCTATGAAATGTAAAACACATATCAGTAAATATCTAGATACCCACAAGCAACATTTTCTCATATTCTCTGACTTAAATTATAGTTAGCCTTTTAAATAAGGCTAAATAGTGCAAGTTCTGCCTCTTGAGTTCAAAAATGGTTCGAAAAGCTAAAATAAAAATTAGGGGGAAAAATCTAGATAAACTTGTCAACCACACTACTTGACTAGCTGGTTAGTTGAACAATAAAGTATTAAAGCTAAAATTAAATAATGAGATAAACTGGCCAACCAAGCTACTCAACTTGTATGACAAATACTCATGCTAATCCATTCCTGTCCGTAAATGGCACATAAAAAAACCCAAAACAATCTGAGCTTGATCACTTAAAATGCCAAACTGTTTTGTCCTGTCTTAGTGGGCTGTTATTCTTGACCAGAATAACATGCAGCCTGGGCTAAACACCATGCCAGTCAAACGTCTCGCTTTGTGAAAAAAAAGGCTGACTCTAAACGAGACTCTTGAGGAAACTTTGTTCTTGTTCATCCTAAATTTTAGGAACTCAAGGACTTCAGGAGTTCAGACAAACTGTATTGAAATTGAAACCAACATCTGACTTCTTCAATAACACAACAAAGTCTAAAATATTGATGAGATAAAGCTGGACTTTGTATATGAAATATTTCTCTAATATTTGAATAATAAGAATGATTTTACCGCTGAGGATTTCACTGTTGCTGCCCCAGAAGTCTGCAGCCTTGGACGGTCTGCTGTAGACCTCATCTCTGTTAGCAGCCAGAATGAGCCTGCATACAAAAAAGATGAAGGTGACATCACACACAATCTCTTTCACAGTATCCTTACTATACAATCATACTAATAACATATCATTTCTATAATAAAACACATCTCTATAACAGACCACCTTTAGAATCAACCATATAGTCTCATAAATGTCATGCTATGCTTTGTAATGTGCTACTCATGGGTAATGGGCATTGTGTTAACCAATAAAGGGCAGATTTTCAGTCAGACCTTCTGTTAGAGGGGGAGAGATTGAGGCTGGCACTGTTGAATGGGCTCAGAGGTCACATGTGCACCTAAATGTGTTTATCTCGCGCTGATCCTGAGAGAGCGCTGACTGCTGTGCCAGCTACACACCTAAGGCCCAGAGAAGGCTCAGCTGTGATGCTGAAAGCTGCTGTGTGTGGCTTTATTGTTCCTGCTCAGGCCTGATGCTCAGTAGATGCCTCTCTGTAATTAATATTCAGTGTAATGGAATATTCGTTTATATCTTAGCATTTTGGAAGTCATTTGGACTGAGATGTCAACCACACATTCTGCTATTTTTTAAAACAAACATTAAAAGAATATAAAGCATAAATCAACAGGCTACTAGGCGAAAGGACTGTAAGTTTATGGTAAACACTTCTCAGTAGTGGTCGATAGATATAAAAAAATGTGATGTCCGATGGCATGCACTAACAATGAGAGCATTTATTAATCTTAGTTAATGTTAATTTCAGCAAATACTTAATTTTTTTAATATCACGTTATGATTAATACAGTGTTTTATGACACTCCTAATAACACAGCTCTAAAATAACTATAAATTCATAAACTTTTACTGGAAAATGATGGCATATGATGCAGAACATTACTGTTTGTAGCTTTAAACACAATGGTCAAGGGCAAGGCCATCACAAATCATTTATGTTATCCCGCTAGATAACATTATCTTGGTAATAATAAATCAGCCGAATTTGCAAAGATAATGCAGAATACATCACACAATCAAAACGTTTAAAGGATAATTCCGGTATTTAACACCTTGAGTCTATATTGTAGTTTGTTTTGGATGAACAAGAGTGGTGGACAAATTTTTTTTGACAATGGTTCCTCTCTCGAGTTTTTGACTATAAAATAATTGGCCATGGACCCATTTAACATTGGAGTCAATGGCCATGTCCGAAAATGTCATTAAAACAACCTTTAACATTAGTTTTCAAAACTGTGCAACTCACTGAGTGATTAGTGATGTTAGTTGATGTTCCAGAAACAAAAAGTGTTGCGAAATACAGTTTCTGTCGTGTTTTATTCGTCATTTCGTAAAATCCCATTGAATTCTGTTGAAGGACTGAGTGCTCGTTAATATAAATGCGCTACCGGAAACGGAAAGGGGGCTGTTTACATTTGGTCGATGTAGTCTTTTTGCTTGCTTCCGTTTCTCATAAGGCTAGCGAGCAGAGCAACTGTGCTCCGGGAGAGTAAGCGAAATAAACAAACAAAACCTTGAAAATATTGAAAGACGTGACCACTGACCAGTGCAATATGAAGTTGAACTCGACTGTGACCGTGAGTGTCCCGCGAGACATAAACATCGGTTATCGCCATCAAGTGGCCGGGAGTGTGCTAACGCTTCAGATTCAAATATTGAGCGGAAGTTACACTGTTGTGAAGTGTCTGAAAAAATAGTTCCACTATAGCAAAATAAACGGATTGGAATCATATATGATATATTGTTTATAATCATCAACGAACACCACTAACCACTCGGTGAGTTTAACAGTTTTGTAAACAAACATTATTGGCTGTTTTAATGACATTTTCGGACATGCCCATTGACTCCAATGTTAAATGGGTCCATGGCCAATTCTATTATAGTCAAAAACTCGAGAGAGGAACCATTGTCAAAAAAATGTTGTCCACCACTCTTGTTCATCCAAAACAAACTACAATATAGACTCAAGGTGTTAAATACCGGAATTATCCTTTAAGTTTGTAAGGCATGAAAATGGATGTACAAGATCAAATTTTGTCAAATGAATGTCAAATTTTGACGAAGCAGCGACGAGGTGAGATTTTTTGCCCAAAACTCTCTCAACACTGACTCCTTAAAACGTTCTGTCAAACTCACCTCGTTGAGTCATTAACCAAACACAGTTGGTTGAGTAAATGTAAACAGTAAGGACATAGAAAAACATGAGTCAAAAGATCCGTGCATTAAGCCTTGAAGATGAAATGCAGCTCATTATTTCCTTCATTGGCCATGCTTACAGCGAAGGTAAAACTTGCACTAACTGCTTAACAACAGCATGGAGAGTCACACGTCCACTGCACTTCCAGCCTGTGGAACCTGACGGGCTGACAGAGAAGAAGAAAAGCAGAGAGACAAAAAGTGATGCAGTCTCCTGAGGGCTTTGCAGATTGATCTGCAATGGTTGATGCACCCCAGGAATATGTGCTCTGTACTGGAGACAGCTTGCAAAGCAGAAAAACTCCTCTCCATCTGAAAACAACTAACTGGCTTGACAATGTCAATTACCCAGACCTTGGGCAAGGTTATCACCCTCTTTGTCAGCCCAAATGGAGAGAATTCTCACAAATTCTCACTGAAAGAGAAGAATGGCAAAAGGATGACTGGACAAAGAGAGAGCTGAAAAGAAGACGAGGGTAGATTAAGAGGCAGTTTTAAGGAGAGCAGAAGGCAGTGATGTAGACAGAGAAGCAAACTCTTTCTGGATGTGGCAAAAAAAATGAGGGTTGTGTTGGACGGTCAAATTCCTTCACGGTAGGGCTGGGCGATAAAACGATAACGATAATTATCGCGATATAATTTTTCTCGATAAAACGATATCAAGAGCTCGATAAATGTTCGATAATGTTTTAGCGCCAAAAGCGGAACGAATCTCATTTGAACCGCGCGCGCCACACGGACCGTTTATCCGCTCGGCTCAAAGTCCAAACGGCAGCGCAGCGCGAGTTCACTCGAGCAGACGCGTTTACTCTGATCGTCTCGATCACTAGATCCAGTGAGAAGCGCTTGAATTCAGCGAAGAACACAAATGTCTCAGTGATTTAAACCAGTTTAAAGGCAGATGAAGCGGCGCTGACGAACAGGAGAAACACTGTGTGCAACGATACAGTCAGAAGCTTCTCCGTCGACACATTCCCATCATTTACCACGGATTTACTGTAACGTTAGCCTAGTAATATTAACTGCACCATGAAATGTGGGATATATATATATATATATATATATATATATATATATATATATATATATATATATATATTGAATTGTATAATATTATTAATGTAGACAATGTATTAAAGGACTAATGGAATATAATTATAGTTTTTAATAATGTATTTAGGCTACTGGTTTTCATAAATACCATATAAACCATAAAGTTACATTTTATCTGTGGTTATCATGATCTAAATGCATGATGCTGGATGACCAATTGTTAATTTTAATAAAACTAAAGAATATTACATTTTACCAAATACAAATAATGTTGTTGCTTTTTTTTTTACAGATGTTACTTTTTTTGTTAATGAACATAAATTGTATAAAGTAAATCTGCATCCTAACTCGAGCTAATCCTACTGAAATAAAGATATTTATTTTGTTAAGGAAAAATGTCAAATGTTTGAATGTTCTACCTCGGATTTGTGAAATGTTCCCCTGTTTGGCAAGTGTTTGTCATGATATGTTCTGACAATAAAGAGTAGTTTAAAAACACAACGCTCTGGTTTCTACAGCTTTCACTTAGGAGTAAAAATCTGTCTTTAAACTTTCACTTTCTTAATCTTCCTTTACACACACACAGACAGTGATTTCCTTCTCAAGTTCAGTGTTTGGCCTATATTTCAGTTCGGAGGCAGCAGGTCATCACAATGATCATATGATCAACAAATAATCACATTTTCTACATCCACGTCATCAAGGAATAAAAGATGTGCACTATGGCAGTGCTAAAATGTCTAAGGTAGGAGTTTTAGATGATTTGATTTCTAGCCTACATTTGAGACTACGCTGTATTTCAGAGACTTTTAACATCTCTGACAGGTTCCATCTGTTCCAAAGATAAAATATTAGCGCTAAGTGGATCCATTTTAGTGACATCAAAGTCATCATGGCCATATATAAGTAAACTGACACTGACCTCCGGCCTGTTTTCTCTCAAAGGGATTTCAGAGCTGCTAGTTGTGAATGTGAGGTCAGAGGTTAACATGATGAAGATTAAATGGCGTTCATATCCACCAAGCGAGTGCGATGGGAGGCAGGTTGGTTTTGAACTTTAATGACCTTTGCAATAATTGTACACTTCTTCTGAGTATTGAGGCAGAAACCCTCATTAATCTTAAAGACATTTCTGTTTTTAAGCTGGATTAATGCAACTGACCTGAATGAGGTGAATCATAGAGCAAGAGGGCTAATGATACTTTTTTTTATGCCAAATTGTATCCTGTCAGTAAAATATGCTCAAGAGGTCAGTGCTAATGATATGACTTTACAGTTGTAGCCTAAAGTATGTCAGTGTTCTCCCAGTCTTTTTATCTTAAGTATCCACATACCTCATCTGTAAGGCTCCATTACCATCATCAACATCAAACTTGAAATTAGGGATATGGATGTGTAAAACTACATATTTTCAAAATCAAGTAGTCAATTGGTTGCTAAAAACAACCCAGTGTGAGATGTAACTTGCTGGCTAAAGATGTAAGGCTGAATGTTTATCAATATACCAGAGGGTGAATTTAAAGACTATCAAGAGAGGGTTTTACTGTGCAAAAGAGCACTGTTGCTAAAAGTACTAAAAATATAAAATAAACTAAAACTACCATTCAAAAGTTTGGGGTCAGTAAGATATTAATAGTTTTATTAGGCAAGGATGCATTAAATAGACAAAAAGGTACAGTGAATATAGTTATAGTGCTACAAAAGATTTCTGTTTCAAATAAACACCATTCTTTTGAACTTTCTACTCATCGAGAGTCCTGAAAAAAAAGAAGACCAAATCTCCAAACTAGCACATTAGAATGATTTCTGAAGGTCATGTGACACTGAAAACTGGAGTAATGGCTGCTCCTGTGAATTCAGCTTTGCCATCACAGGAATAAATAATATTTTAAAATATATTAAAAAAGAAAACAGTTATATTAAAACGCTAATAAGATTTCACAATATTACAGTTTTTACTGTATTTTTTTAATCAAATAATAAATGCAGCCATGGTCAGCATAAGAGACTTCGTTCAAAAACATTTTTTAAAACCTTATCAACCCCAAACTTTTTGAATGGTAAATGTAAAAAGAAGAAAAAAGATAACTAGTCAACCTCACTAGGAATATTAGACTATATTCTAAACGTTGGATAACTAGTCAATTACTTAACTTAGACACAAATGTTACACAGGAATTTCTTCAAAGGAATTCATAGGTTATGGCTTGACTTCAAAAAAATCCTGAGATTAACTAATTAATTTTAGACAGCCTTAATATTAAGTCACATTTCTGTTTTATAGGGATAACAATACACTAAATGAAAATCATTGTAAAGCCCCCCTAAATCTGCTGAAGTACCCTCTGGTATGCATAACCCTGGTTGGCATTCACTGCTAAGTGGATCCAAGCAAGTTGCAATGTTGCTAGGTTACAGGAGGCAAAACAAGCAGAAGTGCACTCTATAAACATCTGTGTATTCTGTAATACGGTTTTCACATTTACCCAATCTTAATTATAGTACATCTCTGAGCTGTTTTGTAAACAAGGTGATGCTACCCTAAATCAGAGGAACCATGGCAGCGCAAGACAACCTTCAAGACAGCGTCACTGATTAGATTGTACATCCTGGGTTGAGTCATCTGTGACGCTAAACCACTGTGACTGACTCAATATTAGATAATCAAATTACAGCTTGTGGGGTAATAATCCTGATTAGCGTAGCATGTTACAATCTGACAGTATTAACAGAGGTAACCTCTCTGTAGTGAAGGGGAAAGAAGACATAGATTACTAGTCCATGCAATTTGATCCCATACACATGATTCAGAGCTCATCAGGCTATAGCTTTTGAAAAAGAAAAGACTGACTTGGCCCTCTCTAGCTCTTTAGAGGCTGCTCACATTCAGAAAACCCTGACCTAGGGACATTTCCTTCAGGGACCGAGAGCTTAAAAGAGTTGTAGAGGCCATCAGGACCAGCTTGATCCACACAATAGTTTATTATGGAATTTTACATTGAGTGCACACTACACATTAGAGATTTAGACTAAATGGCATGGTACTAAACAAAAAAATGTAAACTACCATTCAAAAGTTTGCAGTCAGTAAGATTTGTTTTAGAGAAATGTATCCTTTTATTCAAGGACATATTAAATTGATCAAAAGTGACAGTAAAACTTTTTTTTTTCTATTTCAAATAAATTTTGTTGTTTTGAACTGTCTATTATCAAAGAATCCTGAAAAAAAGTTTAATGGTTTCCACAAAAAAACCAAATTAATAAAACAAATTAATTTAAAAATTTAAAAATTTTTTTTAAAAAAAGCAGCAGCACAACCACTTTCAACATTGATTATAATGAGAAATGTTTCTTGAGCACAAACTCAGCCTATTAGAATGATTTCTGAAGGATCATGTGACAATGAAGACTGGAGAAATTTAGGAATCAATTACAATTACATTAAAATAGAAAAATTATTTTGAATTGTAATTATATTTCACAATATAACTGTTTTGTGGTTAAATAAATGCAGTATTGTATTGGTGAGTTTAAGAGAATTCTTTCAAAAAGATTTTTAAAAAATCTCACCAACCCACATTTTTGAACGTGTATAAACAGTAAAACAAAATTGTAAAAATGTTTACACGTCACAGAAATTAACATTATTTATGACAAATGTAATAATAGGAGCTGTTTTAATATACATGATATCACATGACCAGCTGAATAATACCCACTCTTTTCCTGGACACTTTTGCTTATGGAATAAATTTCACATTTGCCTGTGAAAAATGTATCATGACTCACTGTGAGCATTTATACAATGTCATGGGTAACTGAAAACGTTTGATTTGCATGATTCAGCATCCAATGGATGGTATCAAGTGTACCTTTAAAATCTTAAATATGGGCCAACGATTTTGCTTTGGTTTAGATGTACCTGAACACTTCATATTTAAAAAATGTATACAATCGGTGTGTTTTTTTTGTGTCAGTATGAAACAACACCTTGTTCCCACACTCATGTGCAAGAACTTTTCATATCCCTATTTGGATAACACACACACAGTAAAGCTTCTGGGAACTGGTGCACTACCTGTAGGCATTTTTGGATGCAGGCCGAGGGTCAAACTTCAAGAAGATGATGCACATGAGGAGGTCACTGATGGCAGGAGTATTCAATCACAGTGAGGTCAGAGCTGCTAGGTGCTAGAGGAAGAGATGGAAGAGAGAATGAGACAATGGCTGCATCCAAATCGCACACTTCTCTACTATTTAGTAATCGAAAAACAGTATGTGACAAAAGAAGAATGTCCAAATTCACAGTATTCATAAAAAGAGTAGACAAAAAGTACCTGGATGTACCAGAGATTCTGATGAATTGTGTGCATATGATGGACACTTTACTATTTTATGAATGGCAGTGAAGTGACACAACTGACACTGGTAGGTCACACGATAATGACAACATGGCGAATGTAGTACAGTACATCCAGATTAAATTCATACTATACACACATTCATATAAAGAAGGTACTTTTTTTAGCGGTTGTGAAGTAATTACTTATTCAAAATAAGTAACTACTCAAGAGAGTATGCGATTTTGGACGGAGCCAATGGATTTTGGATAAAAAGGAGACAGAAGTAAACTAGTAAGCCAGAGGAAAGCCTTGGAGGGTATCAATCAAACAAACACTATTACATCAACAATTCTTACTTAAATCTTACAAAACCTCTATCTGAAGATAAATAAAATAAAACTGGTATATCGATTAGACAGATGGTGCAGCTATAAATATTTCAGACCACAGGATAACACTACAACCATTGTCTCCTACCTGTCTTACAAGACATATTGTGCTGAACAGCAACGAAGACATGAAATACACATGTTTTAATGTGAAAGTAATCACTATAACAGAACATAGTATAATCCTGACCCTGGACATCTGTCTTATGAACACTGCATAACGTTACATGAAAAGATTCATAAACATGACAAATCGAATCATTCAATTTCTTTCTGGTAAATTCTGACAGCTCGAGTTCAGAGTAAGTGTAACAATAAGAGTTTTAAGATACTGTTATTATTATTATTAGGTGTATAAATGTATTACGTTAGACAGATAACTGCTGTCTTTGTTCCACAGTGTGCTTTATTCGCTGAGAATGATCCAGTAGGTTTAATGTCAGGCTTGTGTCAACTGAGAGAGGCTGAACTGACAGCAGGCTAGCTGTAGCATAACAAGTTTGCTAACTGGTCGGATAACTTGAAGACAGCGAACAATAACGAACAAACATTTGAGTTTGTTTTCTCTTTGGTTTATAACAGAAATGATATGTCACTTACGGATCCATGTGTTGTCAATGATCACAATTGATTGTGCCGCTACTGTGAAAGCTAACTTTGAGCACAGGCTAATTCTTCACTGTACAAAGGGCTAAACCAACCTCGCTTTGACGTCTGCAGAGAAATCCGGCTGTGATTGGCTGAAACTAAACCTCAAAAGCGAGGACTGGACCCCGCCCCCAGCATCGCAAACGTTTTAAGCGTAAAAACATAATGATCAGAATTCTAATCGAGCTCTCTTGTTGTCAACTGTAAAAAATAATAATATATATATATATTTTTTTTTACAAATTTCTATTTTATTCTATTTCCATATTAAGTTCTTTATTGAACATTCACATATTATTAAATTATTTAATATACAATAATTGTATCTTGAACGTAAATGTATAGGCACATATTATTATATCTGAACAAGAATGAACTAAGTTTGCATTTTTGGTCATCGATTTTGAATTCTAAAACACTTGTTTAGCATTATTAATCAATATGTGATTAAAGGTAATAGTTGTGAAGCAATTTTAATGAATGTAATAAATGGGACAACTTAAATATTTTCCCCAAAGACTGAAATCGAGATTTCATTAGGGCATTTCAAATAGTAGACTACTGAAACTCTTTTGCTAATGATATTAAAAGTGCCTCTTAGGTGTGGTCACGTGTATTTGTTGGTGGCGCTGGCATTACACAAAGCTCTCTATGGCTCTGGGAACACCAAACCAAACCAACCAATAGGAGTAAACTGACCACCCTCCGTTAACATACTGGAAATCGGAATAAATTAAAGAATTATTATTTTATATTATACCAAGTAATAAATAGCCTAAATGAGTTATTTAATAAATAAATAAAAATCACAGTTCATCACTAAATTGTGTAAAGATTATGTTTGATAGATTTATTTATTTGCGTATTTTATTGTTTTTCATTGACATTTCGTAATTTGTTTATTTACATATATATATATTATTTGTTTATTTTTTTGTAGGTTTGGTCTTAATAATAATAGACAGATTTTTATTTTTTAAAAACGTTGCACTATCTCTGTCGAGTCTGTATCAGAGAGATATAGCTGTACTGTTGTAGTAGTGTGCAAAGCCAGCCTCGGAAGAACCCAATAACACTGACAGGGTTTTTGTTGTCTAGATGGAAAGCATCGTGGCATTTTACAAGTCCACTATTTACATTTACGATGAGACATATCCTTTGAATAATAACACGGCTGATTCGAAAAACTACGCAGTGAGTTTTCTCGCGGAGATGCGTGAAGCTAACCGTGGAATCATCCGCTGAGACTGTTGACAAGTTGAACGGCTGCTGCTGCTGGTGCTGCTGTCGCTACACAACTCACTCACAGAGGGGAGACAGGTAAGATACTCATTCTTTTGCGCAGCAATATTCTTTATCTGTGTGATCATTTAAACTCGACATTATAACTTATTTCACAAACCCAATAGGTTATACACGTACTACTACTCAATTCGCGCGTACGCGTATCTCAACTGATCGAGCGATTCGCGTAACGTTATAGGCTAGAGCAGTTGCTCGGCTTTAATTACAGAAACATTACATACATTTTTGTTTTAGTGCGTTTGCAGATATATCTTTATGAATCATTATGGTTTACTTTAAAGCATTTGAAGATGTATCACTTGGCTACAATTGGTAGGCTATTATTCGTTGTTTTGAGGCAGCGCGTCATGCTTGATAGTAACACGCGCGCTCGTGAAATGCAGCCCTTTTATTCGATCGTGCTCGTTTTTGATTATGATTATTATGCACGAGGAAGCGTTTATAAGTGTTCTCACACCCAGAGCATCAAATGAAAGGGAATTATTTGGAAGTATGCGAATATGAATAAAGTGTTTCTGGTTTGGTTACACATGAGAACTGAATTACATTTCAAGGCTTTTGGCATCTGTCAGAAAGGGGATTCCTGGTATCAGTGGATATGGCGCGATTTCAGGTGTAGCAAAGATACAATTCTAATAGAAGGGTTGTTCTTGTTCTATTTTATGCATCAATCAGAGTAGTAACGATCTTTTAAGAACGGCTTTTTTATTTTAATGTATTATAATAGGCATATAAATCATTATCAAAATAGCCTAAATTATAAATTGTAGGGAGGGACAAGTGTTTTCTTGGTCTGATTAAAATGGCACGTTTGAATATATAAATTCGCATCTTCTGGATGAATCCCAATAGGTCGACATTATGACATTAGCCTACTATTTTTTTACATTTAAGGATTTTTAACCTATGTTTAAGTAGACCTAATCACTTCCACACTGCCCAAACTTTAGCCTGCATTAGTAAATAATCATGGTGGGTAATTAAGTTTCAAAATTTCACATTTTAGGCTACTGTGAATTTGTAAACAGTAAAATAGATTTCTTATTTGCATATTCATGAGGTCAGTAATATTGATTGGACGAACACAGCTGACGTGCACGCGAGTGACGCGACCTGTTTTGGTAAGCGCTTGTGAAATGTAGACGCTGAATCGCTGAATCTAATCAGGTTTTGGAAGTTTCTACTACAGTACAAAACCTTATACATTTTTAATGAGGTAAGCGACGCTAAGTTTATGATTGGGTGGCTGATGTTTTAACAACTCACTGTAACCGAAATATTTCACTCTGTATAACTTAGCTACCTTTGACACTGCAATTCGATGTTAACTCAAACGATCCAAAACCAAAGTCTTTGTTCAAAATCCAGTGTCAAGGCCTGTTGTTCACAACAAGAACTATATGGTAACTATAATGATAAAGTATAAGCGTCCACACCAACGGACAAAAGTTTTGTTTATAATAAACGCGCGCGTGTATATTCTGTGTGAACACAATTGCAGCGCGCGCTTTTAAAGGCAGGTGAATTTTGATTGGCTGTAAATGTTTTTTTTTTTTTTTTTTGTCAGCTGAAAATGGCTGTTATTCCAAATTATTGTTCTTAAAGGGTTAAATGCAGTGCTGGAGTGAGATGTGATGTACATTTGCAGTGTCTTATGAAGTAATAACTGGCATTATCAATCAAAAGGTTATATTTTATGGTCAGTTTTTTTAAGGAGATGCTTTCATTTAATAATCAATGTGCAAATAACACTAGTGGGTGAGTGATCAAGCCTCGTATTCATTATCCCTTCATCCTTTAGTTAGGCTTAGTGTGATGTATATAACTGCAACTTTGCACATTGGCTAATTAATTCTTAACTTGACATTCACTTCACTAGCTGTAGGCCTACTGTTTTATTGACAAGGCTCAGTGTCATATTGATAACGTGTTAACACAATTCTGTGATCTATTTAAGTTTTCCTGTTCTTTAAAAACTCTTTTACCCCAGTTGAGATGGGAGCTTGTTAAATTAGGCAGTGCTGTCATTCATGGCACACTGAGCAGCTTTGCTTGTCTGGAGAATTTCAGATCTATGCAAAGAGCTACCCTTTGTTCCATTTTATAATTTAAATAAGTCGTACATGTTTTTGAAAACGTTGTTTTAATGTAATTCAAGGATGGATGCTGTCACATTTGTTTTGCTGCTTCTTGCATCAGGAGGAGAGACTTTGGTGCATTTATAGAGCTTCATAAAGCAACAAAACAGTGTTGCAAATCAGGCCAGTGGGGAGCATATGCTTATGTTTTTATTGCTCTTCAGCATTTTGCAGTTCATCACATTGTGATGTTGCTTCAGTCAGATGGATGAGAGCTGACAGAGCTGAGCTTGAGTCTGCAAAAAGGGCTCTCGTACAGAGAAGACAGGATGAGCCTCAAGGTACGTTCCCATTGGCTGGTAGCTTCCTGCGAAGCAGAGCCATAGAGAGAAATGGCTCTGCTGCGAAGTGGACTTCACAGGATATTCGTCAGGAAGTGGGTAGGGAATTTTAACTATCTGTCATTTTAGGCCACTAGAAGGACAAGAAATTTGTCTCAAATAAACAAAGTGATAAAGAGTTGAGGGTCCAGCAGATCAATTCTACTCAGTTGTGGTTCCTACGCGATAGTTCATTGACTGTCAATGTCGAAAATTGTTGTGCTGCTTACAATTTACAATTACACTTGAAACACTTGAATTTATTATATACGTGAGTGTATATATATATATATATATATATATATATATATATATATATATACCGGTGTATATATATGAAAGAACAGTAATTTAATGTTAGTTTTTAATAATATAAATTTACTGATGTCCTCTGTTTAGTGTATATATGTTGCAGAGACTTCTATATCTATATTTTATTTAGCCTGGGGGGGGGTCAGTTGCCTTTGGGGTCCATATAATTAGAGGGATTGTGTGAAGGATCGTTTTTTATTTATCAACTTTTCATATCTCACTTGTAGAATATGTAAATCATTATGAAGTTTTAGAGTTTGAGCTACTTTGATGGGTAGGCTACTCTCTAAAGCTTCTCTTTTTCCCACCATCTCTTTTTCCATGATTGTCTTGGCCTTGACTGTAAGGCCCCTGTTCTTTGGAACAATAACTATGGAATGTAAATTCCTCAGTGCCTCCTGCCTGGAACTCAGAGTCATTTCATGTTAATGAAGTGTCTTCATTATATAAGCTTTTCTTTGACTGAATCTCAATTTAGGGCTGGTTCTGTGCTGTACACTCATACACTAAGGCTTTGTTCACCGTGCACACAAATCCATTTTTGTTTTCAAATCCGATCTTTAGGTCTGCTGGTCTGTCATTTTACATGGGATTTGATTCGCTTGTTCAGACAGTGTAGTTTAGCCTATACCTGGTGTGTCTGCATTGGTTGCTATAGTAATGATGTAAGAGTCAGAGCGATGCTGAGGAAAAGTGCTCATGTTTATCATAACATCTCGACACCACAGTGCTGAACTCACAAGATGCATGAGACAACATAGGCTAAGCGATGGAGGCATTTTGCTCACTCATGTCGTCATGCGTACTACGTGTCTTAAACCACGGACTAGTTCACTATTCACTTCACTACATAGTTAGTGTTACACAGTGAGCAAAGAAAGGGTGTATTCTGACAGCCCAGAACAATATTGCATTGTACTTTAATGATTAAAAAACGTCTTCTTTAAACTGATCTGGCCGTGTAGACCGTGATGTGTTACAATTGAAAAAAAAATGGATTCATATTCATAACAACGTTGTATCATGGCAGCAAAAATTATCTTATTATTAAAAAGTTTTCTTTAATGAAAAAATATGTAGGCTATTAAAAATGCTTCATGTCTGAACAAAACCAATTAATAGTGTTAGTTTGCACTTTGCAGTCATATTAAAATGTGTTAACGTTTTGTAGCTGTTAATGTATCCAAACACAGGGAAAATGTGCCAAAATGTAAGCAAATCATAGCTGTGGTGGCAATAATCGTACCTAACAATTACGTGTTATACGTACATCGTGATCCGGTAGTGAATAGTTTTTTGTCGGTTTGTTTGACCATATTTGAGCGAAACGGCAATTGGATGAAAAGAAGGGACAGTGAGAGGTTTCCCTGTGAGGGTGAATGACTCTTTATGGCCACACACCTGCTTGATAGCTCTGCTTGCCCCGTCTCTCCCAGGCCATTTGGTATGCTGCAAAAATCCACGACTGGGCGATACTGACTCTCCTTGGCACAGTTTGTGGCACCTGCTCTGAATAATCCTTCCTGATAAATAGCCTTTTTTGGTGGCATTTCAGAGCAGAGCATCAATGTTTTGTTTGTCCTATATAACATTATTCTAGGTTTATCAACTGATAAATCATGTAAAATAATTTGTACACTACACATTTCCAGGGAGCAGGAAATTAGTATGTAGAGCACACATTTCTTTTGTTTGTGCTGCTGTGGGACTGTTTGTTGGATTGAGAAGGTCTAACAAATGTCAGGCCTACGCTACTTCAGGTTTGAGGAATGGTGCGGGCAAACATTCTGCTCCTACGTCTTCAAAATGAGTTTTCATTGCTCATGCAATGCAATAGTTAAAGGATTAGTTCACTTTCAAATAAAAAATGTCCTGATAATTTACTCACCCCCATGTCATTCAAGATGTCCATGTCTTTCTTTCTTCAGTCGAAAAGAAATTAAGGTTTTTGAAGAAATCATTCCAGGATTTTTCTCCATAATCCATATAATAACTTCAATGGCAACCAACCATTCAAATGTTCAAAGAAGGTTCAAATGTCAGTCTCAATGCAGCTTCAAAGTCTCGACACGATCCCAGCTGAGAAATAAGGGTCTTATCCAGCGAAACGAACTGTCATTTCCCCCCCCCCAAAAAAATATAGGCCTACTTTTTAACCACAAAAATGTACCATCTCTGAGATGCACCACGCATTGCGTCATCACGTTGGAAAGGTCATGCGTCACGCCATCTCCTCTTTGTCTGTGTA
This sequence comes from Phoxinus phoxinus, assembly GCF_949152265.1. Classification (NCBI taxonomy): domain Eukaryota; kingdom Metazoa; phylum Chordata; class Actinopteri; order Cypriniformes; family Leuciscidae; genus Phoxinus; species Phoxinus phoxinus. The sequence continues at coordinate 15,749,152 of NC_136878.1, read as the reverse complement.
CTCCGGTTCAAAAAGGTCTCATTTTCCCCTTCCAACTTCAAAATCGTCCGACATCCATGTTTTAATTTATTATTATTTTTTTCATTTTTTTGGACCTTTCCAACGTGATGACGTAATGATGATTGTACGATGACAAAAGACGGGCATTTGTGGTTAAAAAGTATATATACAGTAATTATTATAATTTTTTTTAGAAAATGGCCGATTGTTTCTCTAGATAAGACCCTTATTTCTCGGCTGGGATCATCAGACTTTGAAGGTGCATTGAGACGACATTTGAACCTTCTTTGAACATTTGAATGGTTGGTTGCCATTGAAGTCCATTATACAGTATGGAGAAAAATCCTGGAATGATTTCCTCAAAAACCTTCTTTTCGACTGAAGAAAGAAAGACTTGGACATCTTGGATGACATGGGTGTGAGTAAATTATCAGGAATTTTTTTATTTGAAAGTGAACTAATCCTTTAAGTAGGCTGTTTTAAGATTATTTTTTTTATGATCCGCATCACATTCAAAATGTATCTGAAAATAAGCCTAGTTTTCAGCTTTGAATGCTGTCAGGTTTCAGTTCAGATACATTTTTTATCTCACATTAATATTTTTTTATTATTTGTTTCTCAATACAAATTTTTAACCCCCTTTGTACTACTAGTCTTAGTAATTAGCTGTGAAATTATTTGTACCCTTTGGGTATTGGCTTCCTTCAGTCCTCTGCCAAAGGTGGTTTTGTTAGTTTTATTATCTTCTGTACAGCACTGTGGTCAGCCTTGGTTGTTTTTAAATGTGCTTTATAAATAAATATTGTTTGAAAAAGACAGTCCCACATTGGTTTCTTTATGCTATTTTTTACAGGGGAAAAAAATCTCTTCTTTTTTTTTACAAAGAATGAATGGTTAAAAATGATGCACAATTCTTTTTTTCATATTTGTTGTTTGTTACAGTAGGTATATGAATAGAGTGGAGTGCATATATAGGCTAGGCTATATCAGTGATGCGCGGGTTGATCCAAAATGAGCGGGTGCCTGCGGTCACCCGTGGTTATGAGTCATCCAAAAATATTTTTAATGATATTCGGGTCGTGGTCGGTCGGGTCGTTTGAAATAAAGATGCCAATTAAACCTTTGTAATTTATATAGTACTAGACACAATTTTCTATGAAATACATAGGCCTACACTTTATTGGCTGAATAACTGGCGCGAAGATGACGCACAAGCTCAGTCTGCAGGTAGAGATGCAAAATCCTTATTTACCTTTTGAAAGTTGAGCGTCATTAACTTTTGAATAAATGCTGACGTGGGACAAAATGGCCGATTTCCCAACACGTTGAACTGAGCAATCCCATCACCATCTTAATAGGCTACTTTTAAAAGTGTATAGCTCAGTAATGTCAGTTTTATGTATTTTCTGAGAGGGGGTGGGCTTTTTGTTGGGAAAGTCGGGGGAGAGACGCACACTTCGATTAGACTGGATAAACACATGCAGCAATTGTTGTTAAAATAAATGAATAAATCAAGCCTTTATTACATAACACTAGGCTATATCATACAGCATTCAGAAAAAGAACAGTTTGCGCTCCTAAGGGCTTTCACACTTTTCCAAAAGTGGGCCTTCTCTCAGTTGACCTGCTGATGAATTCTTCAAGCAGGGTCGAAACATAAACATCGCATTCATCAATAATATGCATCTAGACAACTGAAATGGAAAATGATGGGCCGCCTCAAGAACTGCCTGCTCTCGCCGCTGCACCTCTGAGCGCACCACGTCAGGGCCTGAAACATTTCTCTCCTCCACAGGCTGGATTAATGGATATTATAGGCCAGGGAGGCTGATGGGGGGCGTATGGGAGGGGGGGCGGCCATACTACGATGAGCATTTGCTACTTTTAAAAAATGTGGGTCAGGGGTCGGGTACAATATATATATATATATATATATATATATATATATATATTTTTTTTTTGAGCGCGGGTTAGTTGAAAACGTTGGTCGGGTGCGGGTTATTTAAACATTGACCCGCGCATCAGAGATATATATATATATCTATATGAGATGGAGGAAGGTTTTTTTACATATAAAATTTACATTTTAGGTGAAATGAGGATTCACCTTACACAGAGATTTTGTTACGATTTGCCCTTTTACAGACTTGTTAATTGTTTTCCATGTTGTGTGTAGAGCAGCGATGCAGATATTAGATTACAGTTTAAAGCTTAAGTAGATTTTTTTGCAAGTAATGTCACCAGAAGTTATGATTCTTTTTAAGCAAGTTTCCCAACATTTCCTCATTTTCAGTTGGTCAAGCAATTAATAATACACAAACTCACAGCATTGGAGCTGTAATGTTGGCACTGGGCAGGACATAAATGGTATAGGTACTTTCTAGAGTTTCTGAATATTAAGCTGGTACAGGAGAAAATATTGAAAAATGACACACTTCATCTTTAATCTGTGGCACAATGGAAGTTAAGATGTTCAGATTGTTCATTCTGAACAAATATAAATGTCCCTTGTTAACTGTTGAGTGATGGGAAGTCACTTTTTTTTAATGCACATAAATGTTACCAATGAACACAGGTGATTACTTACAGTACATGCTTCAGATTGTTGTTTTTCACCATGGACCTTCCCTCGATAGCGCAAAATGCCTACCTCTCTTGAACTAGATATGATGGTGGGCGTATTTGACAATAATCTGATTATGTAATTTATTGACTCAGTGGTGTCTTGCAGTGAAGCTATAAGATAATACAGAGATATTCTTTAAAAATGCGTCAGTCAATCATTTGATATTGCAGGTAACCTATTTTCCATTCAAAAGAATCCTGTTCTGAATAGCATTGTCATTTTAGACTTCCCCAGTCTCTTGCACAGCAGAGTCACCATCCATCTGTCCTCACGTTCTCGTATGAATGATATTGGTTAACATTTTAACTCCTGTGTTTGGGCTGCACCCAACTAATCCTCTTTTCCCAATCCCTTCTGCTCTGCACTGTGCTGGGACAGGGGCTTGATTTATGAAAATGTGATCTGGTGGAAATTTCCAGTCATTTCCCAATGCCCTTCTCATTTCCCAACCCTTTCTCCCGTCACTCGCTCCACATTGTACTTGGCTGAGGAGACGCTTCCTGTCATACTTGACCCTGTTCCAGTGACACCGTCCAAGCAGGCTGGTGGGACTTGTCCTGCGGTGGATGTCATGGTGTGTGTGGATTAACCCTGGCTTGATAAGAGCTGCTTAATTGTAATCACTGGAACATCCAGGGAGGTTAAACACCGCACTGTGTGCCTCAGGAGTCAGGACAGCTGATGCTGGTTCACCTGGCTATATGGCATTTCAGAATGTTTGTAAACAATAGGCACAAACATACTTCCGGGTGGCAGAACGCGAGAGGCTTCTACTGACTAACTGAAGAGATCCAGCCGGCTCCTGTAACAGTTACAGTTAAAAACATTGTTGTTGATCAAAGTTGAAACGATGATGAAAACGGGTTGTGTTTGCGCTGCCAGATATACAGCAAAAGGTTTAGGGTTTTATCGCATTCCTGTGGGTGAGGAGGTTATAACGAGTGGATGTTGTGTCGTCAAAAAGTAGGGCTAAAAGTAGGAAATCTTAATGATCCCCTAAATTATATGATTCATCCAACGTTTACCTTTCTGCTGCCAACCCTGCTTGCCCTTCAACTCTGCTTCGTGTATTCTCAAAACGGTCCATCTACAAAATATCATAGCAGAGCATTTATGTTCAGCCGGGGAAATTCGAGACTAATATTAGTAAACTTTGTGACTCATTGCCAGTCACTGCCTGAAGTAAAAGAGGGCTGCCAACTCTCACGCATTGACCGTGAGACTCACGCAATTGTCACTTTTCACAAGCTCTCACGCAACTTACCGGAATGTATAGTCCTCATACATAATATCGACCAATCAGTGTTTTTCAACTGCACAAAGAGGCCTAACAGCTGGAGAACAATTACGTCACATAACATTTACCTCAGGAAAGCCATTTAATGGCCATCCATGATATACAGCACGTTATTTTGGCTAGAAAAAAGAGCTATAGAGAGTATTTAGCTAATTATGTGTAGGCCTATATTACATATTTATTATATTTTTTACTTGTATCATTAAATACAGTTGTTGTTATGAAAAAAAACACATTATATTTAATATTTTTTTTTTATTTTATATCATTTTTACTGCCGACGGTGGGTCTCCTCCTTCCAAGCAATTTACTAGCGTTGCCATAGGAACACTTCGGCTTTTGCCACCCGGAAGAACGTCTATTACTGCTGTGACGTCATGGTGAATTGTCGTATACCAGAGAGGGCACCTGCAGAGTGGCATATTTGTGCAAAGTGCTGAAATTTCAGGATAGGTGACGTTTGGAATGATAATTTACGAGTTCATGGTTTGTTTTAGGTCTACATGATGAAACCGATAACCATCATGATGATTTTGCGCAAAAATTATAGTCATGATTAATCATGATTGTTGTCATTTTAGAAATTTCTTTTGACATTTAATCAGAATTATTGCATTTTCATAAGCACAAATCCAGAGAATGTTAACTTTACCTCAATAGTTTCCTGATGTATTATTTATCTGATAAATGAACATTCTTTAAATTATGAAACCTGCTACATCTCTTCAAAAATGAACCAGTGAAATTCCTAATATTAATTCCAAATTATGTTAAGGTTTTTCTATTAAAACCACTCCAACTACAATGACTTTCTATTGAGTCTTTGTATAGTCTAGAATAGATTCATCTTCAGAAGTAATCACTGAGGTTTGCTTGCAGATTTATTTGCGCAAATGACTGTGTGAAAGAAAACCGACTGGTTGTATTACACTTTCAATTGAGCAAAATGCCACAGTAGAGACGATTGCTAACACCATGCTGGTGTTTTTAGATCATCAGCGTTTATTTTCTTCTCAGTGTGGAGAAAGTGCATTGCGCATGGTTGCCATGTTGGGCAGAAGAGAACAGCTTTGATTGGGGAATTTAAACTCTTGACATCTGGCAACTGCAAGCATGAACGCTTGTTACCAATGTTGGATAACTTGAATGTCAAATGAAAATAAAATAAGTAACCAGCTAAAAATCATGATCACGATTAAAATATGATTGATTGATATCGTGCAATTCTAGATTTTGTTATTTGTTAGCCTATCCAAAATGCTGGTCAGCAAAACATATTTTATTATATAATTATATATTTGCATATGTTGCCTGCAAAACCTTTTATTTCAAGAACAAATTTTTAAACCCTAAAACCAAAGTTTGACGTGGCACCCTTCTCTGAGTTGAGATAAATTGTCTTTTTTTTAATGATGTTTGTATGCGTTGTCTGTTGGAGGAGAGACTGTGGGAAAGGAATGTCCTAATGATCCAGACTGCTTTGTTGGAGAATGACCCAGAGCCCCAGTGTGGCACGCCTGATCTCTGCCCTCCCTGAAATGGATCTTCTCTCTGAGCTGAGATAGCCGGAGCCGCTTTCAGTGCTCCCAGTCCAATGGTGTGCCATTTGGATATCTGGCCAATAATTAGTCAAAACTTACTTTCATGTTTTATCATTATTTATAGCTGGTTTCTCCTCCTCTTTGAGTACCGAATGCAATTATGATGTGAGAAATGACTTTTTGGAAAGGTTTGTTTAATTAGCAGTGCCCGGAAAACACTCCGCTCAACATTGCAAAGCCACGCTCTCTCCAACTCACCGCAGCCGTGCCAGAATTGCTGGGGATTAGCTAAGACTTTATTTTGAATACATTTCAAACAGCTCTCCTAAAGAGGTCATTTCACAATATATTTATTTATTTTGTTAGTCAAGCTTTTTTTGCGCCAAGTACAATCATGATTTCTCTCTCTTTCTGACACTTTAAATGAAACAGGCTTTTCTTTTTTTTTGCTGCTGTGCCTTTAGGACTTCTTCACCTGTGAAATGAGATATAGTGTTTTGCTGTGCTTACTCATGGTCTGAAGGTTTGCAGTTGGGTCAAATATAGATGGCCTTGCCCTATCTTAGTCACAGGCTTTCTATGCAAAGCCTGTGACAAGTTCATGAATCGAGGATCCACACTAAAATGAGCCTAATAAGTCTGAAATGATCAGGGGCCTTGTTTAAATAAATAGACTTCAGGTGCTATTTCCTTATTGGTATCTTCCTTAATTCTTGATTTCCTCATTAATTCTTGATTTCCTCATTAATTCTTATCTCTGAATAGGTGGAAAAAGGTTTTAAACACTGAATAGAATTTTAATTATATCTAGCCTATTTCTAAATTTGTGGAGGTCCATAACAAGTTGCAGTTGCAGGTTAAGCCCCAAGTGTAGGCTACTTTAGTTTTCAAGTGGAAGCTTAGCGTATGTGTGTACAGTCGAACACATAGCCTTTCAAATGATACAAAAATTATGGCAAATTAAAACTAGAGTTGCGTGTCTCTTCTTAACCCCCTCAAACAAATGCTCTTCACCATGGATGCATTGTTGCGGGGTCTCAAATAGTTTGTTGTTCTTGTTTTTTCTTCTCCGTTTCTCTTTTGAATGAAAGAAAATTTCAAGGCTCATGTGCTGCACAGTTAAAAAAATGAGGCTCTGCACAGTAGGCCCTACACATTCACACAGCAATCCCGGTAAAATACCATACAATTACCAGAACAACTTTTCCGAAAATACACAAATGTTCACACAAGCAACAATGTTCCGTCTTTTTACTGGTAAATCAGTTCTGTCAATTTCCTGATATCAGAAGTTGTAACATTACCAGTCCGTCTAGCGCATGTTTACATGGAAAAAAAATTAAAAGCAGCGGAACTTTCAGTGAACGGCTCCGACTGAGCTATATGATTTGCCTAAAGCAAACTTCTTACGTCTATGGTATTTTTTTGTAAAGACTGTCTTCGTGAAAGGAGCTATTATACACACTATGGGCCTTAGTTTAAACAGATGCTATTTTTGGACTGGAGAAGTTTTTGTGATGCAATTGACACAATAGTTTTCTTTGCATTGAAGTTTTGAAAGTGTATAAGAATTTGATTTCTTATGATATGACCAGCGACCACTATGGCTGGGTATCAATAATACAGATGTCCCAATTCGATTCTGATTCACAAGATCTCAATTCAATTCAAGATTTTTAGTTCAGTGATTCAATTTTCACTGGCCCCACCACAAAAAAGTTATAAATGTATAAAATGGTTGTTGTTTTTGACCCATATTTTTCATACCCATATTTTTCATTCCCATTTGACACCAACATTTTAGATACTACTGAAATATAACAATTTCAATACCACAGCTAAAACGACTAACTAATTTCAATTTCAAAGATTATTAAAGACAAGTAAACAGTCATTAATAAAAATAAATAAATAATCAAACTACAAGCAATATCACAATTGTGGCGGCTGAAATTTCGGTGCATCCCTAAATAGAACAAAGATACATAAATTAAATAATCAGTGGTTTTCAGGTTTTTCTGGTAAGTCTAACAGAAGCTTTCTGGTACAGAAATTGAATAAAGTAATCAAATGTAAAATAACACTGCATATAATCTTCACTGTATGTAAGGAATAATTGACGACAGGCTGTTGAATTATTCAAAAAATAATGCACACGAGGTGGTCATGCAGTCACAACGCGAAGCGGAGGAGAAACCCAGAGAAACCATTACAGCTGGCATGATGGGGGGGAGGGGATCAAGAAATGGGGAACAGAGAAATCTGGACTGAAGACCACATTTAATGTAGCCTTAAGCCTGTTTCTCTCGAATGTCTGATACTTGTATATAACATAATAAATAAGAGATCTTGGCAAAATATCTGGTGTAGCTTCCGCGATTCAACAATAATGGGGAAAAGCATGATTTTCATATCTACACACTTGAATGCTTAAATTGGCAAGGGTTGAAATGCGTGCAAATGTTAAACTTTCGTGATGCAGCACTGGCCCGATCGGGATTGTGAAGCTGCGTTCACACTACCAGCGACAAGCGACATGATACCATTCATTTCAATGGAGAGTGGGGGATTTCTGGAACGAAACGAGCGACAGTGACCGTTGGCAAATGGATGGGGCGTGTCCAGCGACGCAACAAAGTTGAGATACAGTATGTTCAACTTTATGCAAATGAAGAGCGACTTTTGGGAGCGACAACCAAATAGGAGTGAAGTCAGTGGAGCGCACGTTATCCGTCACTCTTCAGTGCCGAGTCCAAAAGAAGCAAGAAGAATGAGAAGCTCATTTTAGCAGTCAGAAATTTTCTATAATTTATAATATGTCTCCATGTACATACAGTGGCACTCGCCGTGCTGACTCCGAGCCTGAATTGTTTAGTGAACCCAGATTGACCGGCATTTGCCTGTTTGTTGCAGATAAATAGCCGCGATGGCAAAGCACTCGCTGTTTCTCGTTCATCTTTATTATGTCTTTTATGTACGGATTCCATTTATATTTAGACTTTTCCTTCCAAAATGTTTGTTTGTTGCGACAAGAAAACTGATTTGTTCTACAACATGGAGTAACATCCGTGAATGTCACTCACAAACATTAGGCAACCAGTAGTGGGAACGCCCTCTAGCGACCTCCCGCCAGCCACTGGCGACTTGCAGCGACAAAGTTGCTTGTTGTGTGAACGCAGCTTGGCAGTCCCTTCAACTGTTTGTAACGTCTTTCACGCTAAAAGGCGCACATGCATCCGCCATGTTAAGCACTGAATGAATGACAAGGTCCCAACTGTAACATCGTACAAGGTAAATATGAGGATAGCATCTAGTGGACAAGACTAGTAATATAAGATTAAAGTCCCTGTAAAGTCAAAATTAAGTATGTGTTCTGAGTTTGTCATATCACAGAAAAATTTGTTATTAGCCACCCAGCCAAATTTGAATGATAAAAAAAGCAAGTACATAAAATAAGCTATCAAAATCTTGAAAAAATGAGCAGTGGTCTCTGCTCTCAAACGCTGGGGGCGTGTCCGCCGGCTGCGCTGAAACCTGTCTGATTGACATCCAACTTCTCGAGTGACTTTATGCATGAAAGACTCGGTCTCTTTTGTGGTCGGAAGGGACTGCTTTGTGAACAGATAATAGTTTAAATTACTTGGCTAAGGAATCATATTGATCATATAAATAAACAAAAAAAATCACGTTAGAGGGTTGCAGAATTTAGTACTTACTGTGGACTACCTACAGTACTATAATTTTAACATAAGCACACAAGGCAGCCTACCCTCATTGGTGGGCACGCACTGCCGAGGATGACACCAGGTGTCGGCGCGACGGGAGGATGAAGGCCGAGGCGGGAGATAGTCGGTTCGGCCCAATAGCAATGGTGAAAAACTGTTTAACGGTCTAACTTTGCAGTTCACAGTCTTTGTAATATGTTTTAGCAATACATTTCTAACATTTATAATGTGTTTAGAATTTTTTTTTTTTGAATTGCCTTTACAGGGACTTTAATATCAATCAGATATTATGTTCAATGTTTGCGGAAATATATATGGGAAAAATATCGATTTGTGGCTTCTGAGAATCGATATTGAATCGACGACATTTTAAAAAACGTTTAATCAAAAAATCTTTTTTTTTTGTTCCCAGCCTTAATGACCAAGATTTTTTACTTATCTTTGCTACACCCCCCCCCCCCCCCCAACCCAGAGTGCAGAAACAAAACGCAAAACGTTGTTTTAACTGTAACATCTTATTGCAGCCTCTCTTCTTAAAAATGCATAGTGAAGGTCTGAACATTGCCTGCCTCACATTACATCAATATTTGCAGAAAGTAATTTTTTAATGAAAGGATGTTTACCGTATCACTCCCCTCTTGGATCTGTGGCTTCCCACTGTATTTCAGGGACATGAAGAGCTCTTGATGGCCATTGAAGTCTTTTAGCAGGAGACAGGATTGCTGAGCTACATGCAGGTTTGCCTGAATGGTCTCATAAAGAAGCTGTCAGATAAATGCTTTTCTGCTAATGCTTAAGACTGGGCAGGAAATGAAAGGAAGCCTCTGTCAGAGGCTGGATGTGGCAGGATGAACTGCCAGCCTTCTTATCACTGTGTCTTTATGCATGTACCGGTTTCCTTGGCAAACTCTGAAGCCTGGTCCAGTGTGTGCTGAGGAGAGGGGGAAATGAAGAACGCTGGACCAGCTGGACATGAATACTAGTGGACGACTGGATATAGAGGTGTCACATCTGTGATTGTGAATTTCCCACTACAGGACAGTGTGTGCTGACGGTGTAAAGCTGGCAGGACTGGGACAGAGTAGAGATGGGCCGATCAATTTTGAAATATTGGTACTTAAGATAGTGATGTTTCATTTAGAGGTTTCTCAGATGAAAACATTGATCTTAAGTGTTTTTTTATTAGTTATTAAGGAATTTATTGTCATGCAGCATGACAGTTTATGAGTATTAAGTGAAAATAAAGTTTGTTAGCAAATGGCTGAGCAACTATTTGTCCTTTCACTCCTCTGAACACAAACAGAAATGCTGAAAAGCACAAGCTGTCATAGAAACGGAGAGAGCGGTGCCTGCCAGAGGTCATTACAGAGAAAAGAAACATTATCTGACTACCTAGCTAAATGTTGAAGGGAATTTTTGCTTGGCTAAACAAGGATTAAATTAACACAAAAATATATCAGATAAAACACAGAATCATAATCACAATATACACTACTGTTCAAACGATTTTTTAAAATCAGAAATTCGGTAAAAACAGTAATATTGGCCAGAAATCATTCTAATATGTTGCTTTAATCTTGACTGTATTTTACTGACCCCAAACTAGGGGTGGGCGATATGGCAAAAATATCATATCACGATTTTTTTCAGGAAAATCACGATTCACGATTTTATCACGATTCCTTTTCATGTTGGTTTTACTATTTGAGTAAACACATTTATGACTGAGCATCACAGCCAAACTAATGTCCCTATTTTAAAAACAAAGCCTTAGGTAACAACATATAAAATAAAAAAGAATGGCAGACATTTAGGCCAAAGTGGCGAAGATAAAAAATATTTGTCATTGTCTTTGTTATTAAAAATTAAGAACAAAGATACACATGCACAACTTAATATACAAATAAAAAAAACAGTGCTTTATTTTTTTCAGCTACAGGTGTATTTAACAGCATTGAAGAAAGTAATTAAATGAACAAATATGAAAATAAAACACAACATCGACTTCACTATATAAATTTTACATTGATTCTTATTAAAGCTACTATTAAAGTTCTCAGTCAAGAGTGAGTGAGATGCTCTTTGTATTTTGTTGTTTTATTAACAGGGATAGTTCTCCCAAAAATTTTAATTCTCTCAAGCCGCTTTAAACCCGAATAAGTCTCCCTCTTCTGTTGAAAATAAAAGTTATTTGGAGGAATGTGGGTAAACAAACAGTTGATGTACCCCAGTGACTTCCATAATAGTTTTTTCCTACTATGGAAGTCAATGGGGACCAGCAACCGCCCGGTTAGCCACACTCCTCAAAATATCTTCTTTTGTGTTCAGCACAAGAAAGAAATTAATACAGGTTTGGAACAACATTAGAGAGTGAGTAAATAATGACAGAATTTTTATTTTTGGGTAACTGTCCCTTTAAGGACAAGCGGCAGCATGTTTACTATTAGGGCTACTGTCACTTTAAGATCTGCGCGCAACGAGTCTACACGCATTTGACAAGGCAGATTTTTTCTTCATTTTTTCTATTGTTCTTTCACTTTAGACATAACCAACTTTGTTTATGTAAACCTTGTGTGTATTTGACAGTATTAGCGCAATAAGATAACTTAGTTCAGTAACGGGTGCTGTAAGACAGGCTTTTAGTGCATGTGCGCGCGTCGGGTCTATTGCGCTCAGAAAAGCGCCCGTTAGAACAGCGCATCAGCAGCGAATGACATGTTTAACCGGCAAGGCTTTAAAGCACATGCAAATAATTCATTTTTATGAACTACAGTGTCCCGTTCCTCTGCATTTCATGTGGATATACGTCGCGCTGTACAGTATGTTGAGACGGAGGCGCCAGAAATGCAAACTGATAAAATGGACGATCCTACGATATTTCTTCAAAAGCAGATCGTGGAGACATTTTAATCGTCCACGATCAAAAATCGTAATATCGCACACCCCTACCCCAAACTTTGAACAGTAGTGTAGGTAAATTAATTTATAAAAAGACATCCATATTTGGGAAAAAGTTACTTAATTGATTGGCCCTTCTTGTCTTAATTAGAGTCTAATTTTCTTGTTTCCTGGTCTTGTTGGAAGTAGATCATAAAGGTCAGATCTGACTGAATTGTGGATGAAATGTGACATTTTATCATAGACTAATGGGTTTTTATGGTGTTTGATTTAACTTTAGACTTTAGATGATGTTAAATGAGTGCACATGTTCTATTGTTAAGAAATGGAGAGCCAAAAATGATCATTTGCAGTTATAGGTCTATTTAATGTCAATGTTTGTTTAATGATCAGTGGACATAATTATCCATTGTATCCTCATAAACCATAATTTTTATTTTAATACAGGCAATTGATAGTTTGATATTGGCCTTGATGGTGCTTGATGTCTGATTGAAAAGAAAGTTAGTTGTATCACCCTTCAATAAAAGACAGATGTGCACATAGAATGAAAGAGACTCAGAGAGCAGGTTAGAGAGCTCATCTGTCATGCTGCCACAGGAAATGACTCTTGCTTTCTGGGGTTGCAAGACTTTTTAAGCTTCTGTCAATCTGACCATGTTCCCAATGTTGGGTATTTTAGCCAAATCATCTCTGGTTCATTTGCATACCGTTTCCTTTATTTACTGCCAAACCAACTAAAAGTCTGTTACTTCAACACTGACGAAAGGCATTGTGGCTTTTACTGAGGCATGCTCAATTAGAATGTAGGAACGCTATATATGCGCATGTGTGTGCAGATTCAGACCATGAATCATAATACAGTCTGCCGTCAGCCTTTTTTGTGCACAGGAGTACATATACTGGACACATCTAGGACATAGTTTATAGTCTTGCAAGTGTGTCAGTATTATAGGAACATATAATACTCACAATATCAAAGTGAATGTGAATCTTATTTGAAATGTCTGTCATTATTTAATCTTCTTCATGTTGTTCCAAACTTGTGTTATAAATTTTGTCTATGGAAAACAGAAATATTTGTAAACATCATTTGAGATCCTTTGAAAAAAAAAAAAAAAAGGGTTTAGGACGAAGTAAAGGTGAGTAAATAATGACAGATTTTTTGTTTGTTTTGCTGAACTGTTCCTTTAAGAAATGTTTTATTTGTTAATAATATAAATGCAGCACCATCGATTGTAGCACGGCTTGTGAATCCTGCATCTAGCTCCTAGCTTTTGCATTATGTAAAAGTCATCCCTAGTGTGAACTCATTCTCCTGGCATTCTTGGGAGAAATGTTGTTTTACGGCCAGGATAATATCTTCACTTTTCTGTTCTATGTGTTCCAAAGGCCAGGAGCCAATTCACAAGTCTTAGGGCAACATAGCCCAGTTTACTCCCAGTACGGGTGAAGGATTGTTTGGGAAAGCTTCCCAATCAGAAGCTTTCTAACTTAAACTCACAAAGCCGGGTAGAGAAGGGAGGGGAGGGCGAGATGGAGGGGCAAAGAACAGAACAGTGAATCAGTTGGAGCAGGAGAAAAACACATAAGGACCAATCACAATGAAAGACCGATTTATAATAAGGTTTATGAAGGAGCATCATTTATAGTGCTAATGTTGCCATAACCACAGAGTCAGCTGACTACAGAAGTTGCTCAGCATGACACCCCAGTGTGTAACTGCAGTGTTTGCTTTTCTAACTGAAAACATGCCTGGAAAATGGAAAACTTTCTTCTCATGTTGCTAAATTTAAATGGGAATAATTTGTCTTACACTGTGCATGTATGTAAGGTATTTTTGAATTAGTTGGTTTACATGGCAATAACATCTCTCTCTCTCTCTCTCTCTCTCTCTCTCTCTCTCTCTCTCTCTCTCTCTCATTATAAATGGTATTTGTATAGATATAAATATCCACATTCTGCTTTCATCTGTTGAATGGAATAATCCATCAATCATCTTATTTATTGTCTACATGATAAAAGCCTTTCTTTTATCTGCCATGATGAGGAGATCTTTTTATTTATATTAGCTCGAACATGTGTGCTGGTAAAATCTGCCACAGCGCCCCTTAGGATCATTTGCACAGATCTTATAGGAAGATAATCGTTACAAGTCTGTGGTAATCTATATGGATATCTTTCTTTCCCACTCATGAATGTCATCTTTTGATATATCATCTCTGTCACCAGATGTTTTCTGTATCAGAATGAGCTTTATTGCTAACTATGCTACACAATTTGTTTTGGTGACAGCATGACAGCGACAAGAAAAAGACAATATAAATAAAATAAGTGAATAAAATAAATAAATATAAAAATACACAATATGTAAAATAGACAATATGAATGTACAAAATAAGGTAATGTGAGACATGTTGCCCTTTTTTCATGGCATTAATGTGTAGACTGCGGCTGTGTTTTTTTCTGTCCTATATTTTGCCCGTCACCCCATCGGAGACGTGTGTCATCGTTTGAATAAACCATGCTGCATAAACAGGGCAAGCCCTTTGAACAAATATGCATCGAAAGCTCGGAGGAGCCGTCAGATAGGATGGGACTGTAACTGAACTCTCCAAGGCTGTGTGCGGCAGTGGAAAGCATTACACGCATCCCTTTCCATGCGCCCCTGGAGGAAGTCAGCAAGCCTGAGGCTTTTATGAGCATAACCCGTGACATACCGGTGAATAATGTTACGGGGCCCATTCAGACCATGCTGTGTGGCATACTGGAAGCCAGATGTATTGTAGTGAAGCTCTGATCAAACTACCGCCGTTTCCTCCCACATTTGCAGTGCGTCTGCGATGCAGGAGATCTGTGGACATGACGAAGGTCTGACCCCCTCGTGTTCACCTTCATCTCACAGTCTTCTGTGAAACTGTTTGTCTCAGATGAGAGAGAAAGGCTGATTGGAAGTTTTGTGAAGGGTTGAAGCGATTTTTGAGCGTTTAGGCTGTTTTCTCTTCAGCTATTACGGAGACTGCCCTTCATATCTGTGGCGGAATAGGTAAATAACTTGGAATGGAAAATTATGGAATAAACTCAGATGTATGCGTCTATTTTGCAGTGAATTACGAATTTTAAACTTCAAGCCTAATGTATTTTCTGTGATAAAGCTGTTTGCCATGTCTTCCCAAATGGTTTTTAAATGTCCCTTCTATTGTAACGCAGTTCAGTCTCATTTAAAAGCTCACAGATGACACAACGGTTCTAAACTTAAATGGATTTGAGCCAGTTTCAGGCCTCCAATTCTTCCAAGATTCTCAAATAATTTCAAATAAACGTTCTGAAGAAAAATTCAGAATTTCCTCAACAACACATTTGTCATTCTTCTCTTACTTTTATATTCTCTCAATTATCTTTACTAAAATCTCTATCTCTGACCTTTGAAAGCCTCAAAGGGTAAGAAAAGAGTTGAATAAAAACTGTCTGGCATGATTTTCATATGAATACTCTCTTGTTTGACCTTGTAGGGTGGCATTAATTCAACAGTCTTCCACTGCTGCGCTAATAATCCGCTCCCATATGCTGCAAATCCCTCGCAGCTTCCACTACAAACAATTCTCCCAGCAGTCTTTAACGCCCGACTCCCCAGCCTCTGGTCCAGATGTTGCTTTTTAATATTCAGGAAGTGGATCAGAAAATAATTAAACTCCGCGACAAGTGATGCGACCCCAATTACCTCGTTCCGTTGTGGTCGTGACAACATGGGCAAGATGAAGAGGAAGAACAACTGAGCTTTTGGTTTGAGGAATGAACATTTTTAAGGGTGTGGGGGTGGAAAAGGGAGTAAGAGTGCGGGTGAAGAAACTCCTTGGTTTTTTCCTGTTTTAATTCTTGCCCTTGTCAAAATGGTGCTAGAAACTAGAGACGTCAAAGCGAAACGAATGAGTATCTGTCAGTCGGCTTGTTTTAGATCTGTGGCACTTGATTCCTCAGTCTTGACATGATCAGGATGACATGAAATAGCTTGTTACTGCAATATGTGTAATGCTTTCGTGTGCACATCTCAGGGCTGTTGGCTTCACTACTTCCTACTTGCCCTAACTATGTGGGATGCATTAGATTTTGAGTGTCAAGTTATTTATTTCATTTGTCCTCACTTAAAGCGAAATTCATGGTGAAACTGATGTAACCAATCCAACTTTGACTTTGGACCAGTAATATGTCACAAGAGAAACCAAGCATCTGTCAAAATGTCATATTAAAGGGAATAATCATCCAAGAATGAAAATCCTCTTGATGCATTAAACCTGTATTTCTTTCTTATCTGGAACACAAAATTAGAAGTTTAGCTGGTGGTCAGAGTTGCTCTCTTGAGTATGTGAAAGTTGATATTGACCAGAGGCTGTCAAGCTCCTGCCCCCCCATAAAAACATAAAAAATAGTCCACATTACTTATGCACCGTGTGCATTTAAGTCTTCTGAAGCCATATAATAGCTTACATGGAAACAGACTGAAATTTAAGTTATTTACTGAAAATATTGTTTGACAGTTGTGGTCACCATTCATTGTATGCAAAAAATCAGCTTCGACATCTGCTATAAATATCTTCTAACAGAAAGATAACTTCAATTTTTTTAAGTTAATGTTTAAAGTTATTCCTTTGAATTGTCAAAAATGATCTTTCCATGTTACAAATATTTAGTTTTAATGTTTGGAATTGATTTGTTTAGGTATAGTCTTCAACAGCAATACCAGTAGCCACTTCTCCAGGATGCAAATGGCTGTCCTCTTCCTCTACTTCCTCTGCACCATCCACACTTC
This sequence comes from Phoxinus phoxinus, assembly GCF_949152265.1. Lineage (NCBI taxonomy): Eukaryota > Metazoa > Chordata > Actinopteri > Cypriniformes > Leuciscidae > Phoxinus > Phoxinus phoxinus. The sequence goes on along the minus strand of NC_136878.1, from coordinate 15,732,258 downwards.
TTCTCTCGCTTCTAAGCTGAGCTTACATGAATGCCTCTGGCATTTGTGGTGTGCGCTCCAGCTCCAGCAGATGGTGAAGAGAGGGAGAAGCCGGGAGATTAAAAAGGGTTTCTCTTGTACTTTCTCTCCTAGTGTTTTTTGATCCTCCACGTTTTTGTGGCATATTTGGGATTCTGCACTCAGATGGGGAGAGATTGATGCCTGCACTCATTCGTATCTCACTGGAGAGGCAGGTATCATCTCTAGCATCTGTTGTTCAGTACATAATGTTTATTTTTATTTTTAATTTTTGTTGCTGCTGTCCTTAAAAACTGTCAATCCATAACACAAGGTGAACATTTTCATAATTTGCTATTTTCTTGACTGTTACTTAACATTGTACTTGAACTGCTTTGACAAGTTTGAATTGCTCCAGTAGTAGGAAGAGCCATTATTACTGTATTCATGGATATATGGATATACTAGGCGTGTAACTGTTCTTGTTAAAAAATCGAACCGTACCGTTCGGCACGCATCAGGAGTGCTTTATTATATAATATGAACAGTCATTTACGCCACCATCATAGCGTTGATAGCGTCCGAGCACACGTTGCTATCTGTGTTTAAACTGGACTCATTTAAGCCTTGCCAATTTAAACTTTCAACCGCAAGAAGATGCGGAAGAGAACTCGTGTGTGCGATGTGAGAATATTTGTGTGTGCTCCACTGTATATTGAGAACTGGATGATGTTATAAAAAGTGAAGCCTATTGGTATTCCCTACTAGTATTCCCTCACATTCTATTGAATTATGGAAATCATCTGATTTTTAATCATCTGAACTTTTCCTAACAAGTCAGCGTCTTCCCGTACATGCTTACAACCAGTGTTGTCATAAGTACCGACTTCAGCACCAAATCGGTAGCCTGACGTCATCATACTCAGATTCTAGTCAGAATATGAGTCTGATACTGCTCCATTGGGCTGTGATTATGGGCGTGTTTCAACCGAACCAGGAAAAAAATGCCTCTGTGCTCAATTGGATAGACCTACAACCAATAAGAGCAACAGAGCAAGTGTAACAGTGTAACATCTTTCCGATCGACAAATGCCTTGATCGCGGTTCTGTGTTCTTCTTATAAAATTAATGTGCGGTCGATATCTTCTATAACAGACGCGATGGCGGAATCTACACATCTCAATTCTCCAGCGTCAACCATCTTTGTTGTAAACAAATTCAACCCAAGCGCTCTTTGGTGACGTGGATGATTACGTTACTGTTGATCATCTGTCCATCATCGTATAAAGCCCGCCTTGATAATTTGATCCAAACAGCTCTGGTTTGAGCATAGTTGCTCCACAACGGATCAAGTCCATAGCCGAACTTCCCAACCTCAAATATTGTGGGCGGGGCTAAGTTTGGCTGGCATCCAGGCTACCAAATCGGTACTGAAATTTAAAAAATGTGACGAAACCAGCATTTCCCTCTAGCAATTTGAGTGCTGTTGAATGGATCCTTAAACAATGGATCCTGAATGGCCATTGTGTTTCTTGCTTAATGTATATGTGTGTGATTGGCTACAATCAGAGCCATAGAGAGAAAGAGTTGCGACCTTCTTTGATGTCGCCGCTATGGCGGTCACGTGGTTCATTTAAGCCCCAATAGTTCCAAAACATACGCTGGCTGTCATGTTCTTCTATGGGACAGACAGCAGTGATTGCATTATTGAATGGTAAATATAAAATAAAACGCACACCCAAGTACTTTTTCTGCTGTTATTGCATTATTGCATTTTGTTAATGTCAGTTTTGCATTTGGAGAGGCAGGGTGACAACAAAATACTGTATATTACTTAGATAAGTTTCAGGCTATATTTTTGGAGGGAAAAGCTTAGTGTTCATGTTCGCATGGGTAGTAGCACTGGCTTTAGCGGCTCTAACTTCACTTTTTTCATATCATTCATCTGATGATGGACGTCTCATGATATTTATTTTAGCACAACTTGACAATTCAAAAAGAGACTTCAAAAGAGGTCGATATTTCAGAAACTTACGTTACCTCTGGAACAACTCGACGCGCAGCATTCACCACTCAAACTCGGCCAACAAGTCACATAATGAAAAGTTATTATATCCCAAAAATTTAATTAAATAAAAGTTGCTATAAAGGTGGTAGCGATGGTAGCGATTCATTACCGAACTAATTAGATGCTACCTTCATAGCTGGCGAAGTCGCGCTAGCTAACTAGCAAGCAGGCAATGCTAGAAAATTGGTTGAAACAACCAAGATAAAATATAAATGATTACGCTGTGCATATACAAAGGAAGACCAGTATAAGCATCGCAAAGGGCCTCTGATACAATATAGACAGTTGACAATTCAAAAGCAACTTACCTCTGGAACAACTCGACGCGCAGCAATGTAAGTGAATGGGGTCCAATGCCCAAATGACAGTGTTTGGAACTAATCTGATCTTCAAATCACGGAAGTAGGCGGTTAAAAGCGCCGCCATTTTTTACAAGAGAAGGTCTATGGGAGTGTCGCAACTCTTTCTCTCTATGGCTCTGGCTACAATGATCAACGCTTCAAAAACGTAGCAAATAGAGACGTTTTTTACGATCTTCACTGAAGCGTTTGAAAGCAGGCGTCTATCAATGGATCTGTCTATCAGCAGATATATTAGGGATCCGCTGATAGATGCCTGCTTTCAAACTCTCCTGTGTGTATCTGTGTAAGCACTCAGTGAAGAGCATCTAATTACAACATGGCTTTTATTTACAACTGCGCCATTACCAAGTCAAAGGTTTTATACTGACCCAGTTGCATATCTTTAAAAAAACTAGAGCCAATCAACAATTTTAAGCATAATTTTCATTCTCAGTGACCCAGAATTAGTCAAGTTTGACTACATTTATTTCAGAAGCATTTTGGCTATAGACCAGTGATATCAAAAAAATTCCCAGCACATCTTACATTTGCCACCATGATATCAACATCACAGTCAAATCTAGATGTAACTTTAAAATTGGTTTTGTAAGACGCCAGTGAAGCTAACATTTCCAGTTTTACTCACTAAAAGGAGGTCTAGGCACTGGGTTTTTCAAGTTATATTATCCATCCACATATATTTCCGAGGGGTAGCGGACCAGCATGGCCTCTGCTCAGTCTTGGTATTAGAGTGCCCTGTGAAATGGCTGTTCTCTGATGGCTGGTGTCTGGGGAGCCTGTTTTTGCTCTCATTAGAGGCCTGCAATTTATAGCATGGATGGCCCTGAATTTCATGCTTCAAAGTGAAGGAGAGTCTGTGGACGTTCTGTAAATTAGCCTTTATGACAGGGGGGAAACATGGACCTGTTAGTGAAATCTCTCTCATTTACCCTCTCTCTCTCTCACATGCTCTTCCTCTCCCTTTTATTTGCTTCCGTTCCGTTAACTGTTTTACCGTAGACTCGCGCACTATACTGTGGAAACAGAAAGACTACTCGATTTATGTACTTGATGCATAAATAGGCAAGGTGCAAATTACATAGAGGACATATTACATTTACATGAGGAATTTAATTTGAAATGAAAGTTTAACAACAAATTTTCAGTTGTAATCTGATTCAGTAAGAAAACACATACTGATATACTGACTGATGCTTTCAGTAAAGATATCTGTGTATTTTAAATTTTTTTTTGCCTGTAGTTGCTTTAGAAATGCTTAAGTTCTAAAGTGATTTTATGGGTCTTTTGTATTTGTTCTAAGACAACTCCAGATTGATCATGTACGTCTGTACCATGTAATTTCAGCCCACCACTCACCAGATCGGAGCTATTTTGTAAAGTCCATTAAAAAAATTATTGCATCAGCCTCAATTATCTCAAGTCAAATGTAAAGGTTGATGGTCCACCCGGCACTTTTCATTAAAGGAGGCCGCCTTGCCTTTTAATTACCCAACATATTTTTCTCTCTGAGAGTTTTAATGGCATCAGAGTGTGTTAAATGGAAATTTCATTTAGAAACAGTGTCTAGTAATAGGTGATCCTTTACAAAGAGTTGAAGCAATGTAAATTCATGGGTATTTGTGTATGCAGTCTGTAGACTGATTATAACAATAGGTTACTGTCGTAACCCCGGTTCTCTGAAACATCGAGTGGAGAGATCCACCTATGGGAAGGGCATCCGTACCTGACCTCTGCAGAAGCATCCAATTGCACCAAGTCTGGCTAGACAGACAGAAGCGCGCAGCCAATGCCAGGTAAGGCCCCGCCCCCTTACCTAGTGGCATATAACGCCTGCAAGCGCTGCTATTCTCCAGTAAGTATATTCGCTTCTCGTGCGGCAAGCGGGGCAAAGCTGGTGGATCTCTCCACTCGATGTTTCAGAGAACCGGGGTTACGACAGTAACCTATTGTTCTCTTTCATCATCTCGTGTTCGAGATCCACCTATGGGAGAGACATGGACAGCTCCCCGATTGCCCAATACACTCACAGTGAGGTTCTGAAAGCCAGAGAAGGACGGTCGCCCCAGGGGGGCGGTGCCAGACACGTCCCATAATCATGAACCTGCAATCCTGACGCACACACATAACTGCTGTGCACATGCAGGACATGAAACATGTATGTGGTAATAACCCCAGCAACACCAATGTGCATATATACACCCAGGAAGGATTGGAAATACGTGCTTGGTGAGAGGAATGTGCATGGCCAGCCGGCCCATTCACTCCTTATTCGTTACTTCCAACGGGGTTACAGGGAAGGGCTAAGAAGACCCCACCCCTAAAACCGAATGTGCTACCGAAATTCTGGTGACATCCAGCCGGTAGTAACGCACAAAGGTATGAGGAGAAGCCCAACTGGCAGCGGAGCAGATGTCCTGCAGTGACACTCCCCTAAACAAAGCCCAAGAGGCGGCTAAGCCCCTTGTGGAATGAGCTCTGATGCCCCCTGGGGGCTGCACTCCTTTTGATTCATAAGCCACAGCTATAGCATTCACAAGCCAATGTGAGAGGCGTTGCTTAGATATGGGACTCCCTTTGTGAGGGGGCGCCCATGAAATAAAGAGCTGGTCGCTCTTCCGGAACGCACTGGTCCTGGTCATATATGTCTGTAAAGCACGGACAGGACACAGAGCATTTAGCCTCTGATCCTCCGGGGAGGAAAACGGTGGAGGGTGAAAAGCGGAGAGCTCCAACACCTCCGAAGTGAACGCAGGGAAGCACTTCGGCATGAAGGCCGGATTAGGCTTAAGGGAAACCTTATCTCCACTAAGAGAGAATTTAGTGCACGAGGGATGAACCGAGAGTGCATGTAGCTCACTGACACGTTTAGCTGATGCCAAGGCCAAGAGCAAAGCTGTCTTGAAGGACAGCAGCTTAAGGGAAATACTTCCCAGAGGCTCAAAAGGATGTTGAGACAGAGCCTCCAGCACCATGGAGAGGTCCCACTCAGGAACAGTTCTCCTGACGACTGGCAAAGAGCGACGGGCACCCTTCATAAATCTGCGGATTAGAGGATGCTGCCCGACTGTTGAGCCCTCAAAGCCCACATGACAGGCCGAAATCGCAGCCAGGTAGACCTTAATGGTGGAAAAAGACCTCCCTTTTTCCATGAGGTCTTGAAGGAAACACAAAATATCAGGAACTGAGCACTGATAAGATGTGAGACCACGCCCATCACACCACCCTTCGAACACTTGCCACTTACAGCCATATAAGGACCGTGTAGAAACGGCTCTGGCATTCTGTATAGTGGCAATCACACGCGGCGAAAGCCCCAGTGCGCTTAGGTTCGTCCTCTCACGGGCCAGGCCCAGAGAGCCACCCTGTCCGGGTGTGGGTGGTAAATCTCCCCGTTCGCTTGGGACAATAGGTCCGTGCGTGGGGGGAGGCGCCACGGCTCGGCATATAACAGAGGGATTATCTCCGCCAGCCACGGTGCCTTGGGCCACCTGGGTACTATCAGAATGAGAGACAGGCTCTGCTCTCTCACCCTGGCCAGTGTTGGAATTATCAAGCACAGGGGAGGAAAAGCATACAGCAGCACTCTGGGCCATGGGTGGGCCAGTGCATCTACCCCGAGGGGTGCGTCCACGTCCTTTAGCGAGAAGAACATAGGACAATGGTAGTTTTCGCGCGAGGCGAATAGATCTACGGTTGCCTGTCCGAATCTCATCCATAACATATCCACTATCTGGGGGTGAAGGCGCCAATCTCCGTAGATTGGATTTCCCCTTGATAGAAGATCCGCACCTCTGTTCAGAATGCCCGGAACATGAGTCGCGCGTAACGACAGGAAAACCCGTCTGCTCCACACCAAAAGCTTGTAAGCTAGAGCGTGAAGTTTCGACGAGCGCACGCCGCCCTGACGGTTGATATAAGCCACAGCCGTGGTATTGTCGCAGCGTACGAGAACATGATGTCCCTGCAGGCGAGGCAGAAAATGATTCAGAGCTTTCCAAATGGTCAACAGCTCTAAATAATTTATGTGCGCTGAACGTAGTCTGCTCGGCCACAGACCGTTCACCGTTCTGCCCTCCTGGGTGGCACCCCAGCCTGTTAAGGACGCATCTGTCGTCACAACTTTCCGCATCATAACCGTCCCCAGAGGGGTTCCCTGTGCGTAAAAGTCTGCGCTCTTCCAGTGTCGCACGGCTGCCGAGCAGGCGCGCGTCACTATTACAGAGCGGCAAAGATCGCGAATCGGGCTGAAATGTAGTGACAAAACCCATTTCATGAACGCTCTCATTCTCAGGAGTCCCAGTGGCACAACTTGGATGGATGAAGCCATAAGACCCTGCAGCCTGAGACATGTGCGATATTGCACTCTCGCCCCCTCTCTGAACTGCGATAGACAGTTCATTAGAGAGAGAACGCGTTCTTGAGAGAGACGCGCTCGCATGGAGACTGAGTTCAACTCCAAGCCCAGGAAAATGACATTCTGACTGGGTGTAAAATTGCTCTTGCTCACATTCACTCTGAACCCGAGAGATGTGACGTGCGCGAGCACACGGCAGGTGTCCTGCAACACTTTCTCCTTCGATTCGGCTATTATGAGCCAATCGTCTATGTATGTCAGAATCCTCAGACCAGACATTCTCATGGGTGCTAAACCCGCCTCCGCACACAGACAAAAACTGCGAGGACTTAGACTGAGTCCAAATGGCAGAACTGTGAATTCGTAACATGTGCCTTGGTAGGCGAAACGAAGAAACTTCCTGTGTGGCGGATAAATGCTTATATGGAAGAAAGCATCTTTCAGGTCTACCGATGTGAACCAGTCGTTCTGTTTTATGGCGCGGGCGAGCGAGCCATGAGTTAGCATTCTGAAATTGTATTTCCTCAAATGTTTGTTCAACACACGAAGGTCCAAGATAGGGCGGAGAGAGCCGTCCTTCTTTGGGACCAGGAAATAACGAGAATAAAATCCCTGATTCATCAGACTGGGGGGCACCACCTGAATAGCTTCCTTGTTTAGGAGGGAGGATATTTCCTCTTTCAGAATGTGTGAAGCGTTCTCTTCCGTGTGTGAAGAGAGAACGCCGTTGAAATGCGGGGGTTTCATTGCAAACTGCAATCTGTAGCCCTGCATTATAGTGCGCATCACCCACTCGGGAGCCGAAACCGCTTGCCAAGCCCGTTCGTGACTCGCGAGTGTTCCCACCCGAGCCGCAGCGGAGCTGTGTAAGCCCAGCTGACTCATTTGTGATGCAATGGCGCCATCTAGTGGATGAACTAGGGGCGGCATGCCGGGGTTTAGAAAGATGTTCTCTCTCTGCAGGGAGATGAATTCTCTCTGCGGAGAGAGATCCTCTCTCCGTAACGAATTCATTTGATTCGTTTGTTTTAATGTGTTTTTTGTTTTTTTGTGTGTTTTGTGTTGGGGGAACACTGGGGCCGAAGCCTTTAATAATTCGGTGAGGGGAAGTGAGTGTGTGCGGTGTGGTGACACTGCTTTGTGACTTTTCCTCACAACAGACCCCTCGAACGTGAGGGGGGAACACACGTTCAACAAACACATGGGCTGGGCAGCCTCGCGAGAGACCCTGCGTCTTTTGGACAGGGGTTCTTGGACATGAAGAGAGTCCAAAGGGCTCGTAGCCCGTGAAAGTGGACTCGATGCCCCCACCGGCCGAACATCAGGCAGGCCGCTTGCGTTTCGAGTCGGTGGGGGTAGGGTTAGATGGTCTTCCAGCCGCGGCCGCGGCGGGAGTAGATTTTCCCCAGTGCTTAGCAGGCGGTGGGTTATTCTGCCGTGGGGCGGGGGGTCTGTTGCGGGGCCTTTCCTTGCCCTGGTGGAAATGTCGTCCCATGGCAGGTGGGTTAGGCAAACGCGCAGGGGGTGCCTGGCGTGGGGCCGCCTTCCTAGGAAGGCATAACTTGAAGGCCTCATCCTCCTTCTTTTTGTCGTCACACCGTTGTTGCATCAATGCGACGGCGGGGCCGAAGAGAGCCCGGCCGGGCTCCACCGATGCGCCCGCGATGCGCCGCTTCTCACTGTCAGGAAGGCCCGACAGGTTAAGCCAGAGCGCGCGCTCTCCCACCACAGAAAGCGCCATAGAGCGCCCGCAGGCTTGGACGGCCTGCCGAGCGTTACGGAGGACGAGGTCGTTCACCGTGAGGATCTCCTTCCACAAGGTTAGAGAAGGAGTTCCCTTTTCCAGCTGTTGCCCTAATTCGTCCAAAATCTCCGCCTGGTAAGCGGAGAGGAGTGAAGAGACGTTCAGGGCCCTGACAGCCAAGGCCGAGGATTTGTATGCGGCCTGGTGAACTGAGGCAGAAAAACGGTCCATCTTGTTGGGCAAGACCGGCTTCGGGGGAGCGAGCAGCCCTCCCTGAGCGGGGTTAAGGTGCCTGGCGATGGAAGGCTCGATAGCGGGGGGGTCACCCATACCATGAGCTGCCATGTCCTTCACCTCAAGACCCGTGAGACCGTGTTTGAAGTCGAGGGGGTCGCTCCAATTGTGCCTCATGTGCTTAGCGCACGCTGGAAGGACGGGGAAGAGTTGTTTTCTCGGACCGGGAGGGGGTCCCAGCACTTTCCCGTCGTAAATATCCCTCTCCTGGTCGGTGGCGCTCTGTGGAGCCGGCCATTCCATGTTGAGGCGAGCGGCCGCTCGCTCACAAACTTCCAGGAGGATGGACTGAGGCAAGGCCGTGTGGGCGCTAGCCTGGGGAAAGCCAGAGGGCGGGATGGCCTCCTCGTCCTCTGAGACCCCAAGAAGGGCCGCGTCATCCTCATCGCCGGAACCGGCCGGTTCGTCGACGAGCGTGAGGTTGCCCGCGAAGATGTCCTCTTCGGGGAATGCGGGATTGGGCTGGTCAGCCCAAATGAGAGAGGCGGCGCCCCGGGAGTCCCCCGGTAGCGCGTCGTCGTCACCGTGTCCCCCATCCGAGTCAGAGAGGCCGAGCTCGGAGCACTGGGTCGCTGCAACTTTCAGACGACGTCGTAAAAGCTTCTTGGGCAGCATAAGGCAGTGACTGCAATTTTCCGGGTTCTCCAAGGCTTCTTGAGCGTGTTTAAGGCCCAAGCAGACCACGCAGAACGGGTGAAGGTCCTTAGCGGCGATGAGCGCACCACACGCGGCCGGGCAGGCCCGTGATAGGCTGTTCCCCGGAGAAGCGGAAGGTTTAGACAACGACATTCCGGAGAAGAACTCGGAAAAATCTGTGGCGGGCAGCCGTGGAAGGAGGAGCAGGTGAAAAACGGCGAGAGCGCGGGCGGCTCCGAATGCAGAACACAGCAGAAAGGCTGAAAAAACGACTGTCACGTCTGACGGAGGCTGATCAGGCGATATGTCCTCCTGAAGACACGAAAGTGAGCAGCGTAATCCAACCGAACTGTGTCAGTGCAGAGATCGCGAGAAGCGAATGTCAACTGGAGAATAGCAGCGCTTGCAGGCGTTATATGCCACTAGGTAAGGGGGCGGGGCCTTACCTGGCATTGGCTGCGCGCTTCTGTCTGTCTAGCCAGACTTGGTGCAATTGGATGCTTCTGCAGAGGTCAGGTACGGATGCCCTTCCCATAGGTGGATCTCGAACACGAGATGATGAAAGAGAACCATGTAAATGTATGCATGCAGTGCTGATTTTTGGAATAGCTTTAGATCAGAGCTTGTCTGGGCGGCAATGTTTCGACTGCCTAATACCTGTGTCTCATATCTCATTCTAAATACATCGGACTGCTTAAATTTGCTGCTTTATATAATTCAGTGATGTGTTTTATCATGGATACAGCAGCACCTCATGCATTATTTGGCCCCCATCCCTCCGCAGTCTCGGCAGTAATACAGTATGCATATGCTAATAGGTTTCAATTCATTGAGTTTGCTGTGGGCTGATGTACTGAGGGGATAGAACCCTGAATGTGTGACCTTCTCCTCCTCCTTTGAATAGATTTGATGGATTTATAGTCAGATATAACTGCTCTCTCAAATGCTGAATATTTCAATCTTAGTTCTCCTGAGACACAGAAGACTGGCAAGACATTGACAGCCACAAAATGTGTGTGGTGTTGAGGCTAGTAGTATAAGTCTTTGTGAAAATAATTTGGAAGAGCATTTCTAATGAGTAAATGGTAGAAATGGAATAAAACAACATTGTGAGGCAAACCAAGTAAGTCAAACCATTAGGTTGCAGTTAGGTAATGTCATAATACAATGTTTTAGAAGCAACATACAATTACGTGTAGAACACTTATTTTAAAAGAATTTAGTACTAAATTGCAACTAATGGCATTTTGGAAAATTGAGAGAACCTACCTTTTCTATACACTAATATGTCTTGTTCACATGGTTCTGAAGTCCAAGTTTTTTGTATTTTTATCTTTGTTGGTTACAAATGGCATTGATTTTGGCAACATTTGGATGAATAAATAAAAAAGATGAATGAATCAAATTGCGATATGGAATAGCGTCTGTGATTATTAAACAGCAAAACGATAGCTGTTAATTATGAAGTCTGCTTACTCTGCATGACTCTGTGAATGAGCGTTGCAGTTTCGTCTACCGCACATACTTAAGCTTGTGACCCTTCTAGTGTTTTCAGCGTCTTGCAATATGAGGACATTCTACTCAAACTTCATCTCCAGAGCTGAGTCACTTCACCAGCATTTCACCATTTCATTTGAGAAAACTATAGTCAAGTACACTCCAGTGTTGCCCACAGGATTTTGTGGAGGGTGGACCTCGGTCCCTGTGGGCAAGCCCCCCGTAATACATCTTTTTACATTTTAAAGTTAAATTCATCAATCTGGTCCACTTTGGGAGTTTAAAATTAAGAGCTCCAACCCATATTCAGTGTGAAAATTGAACAAACAAAAAAAGTCTGTGCATTGACTTGTATCTGAACTTTAAATGGTAATTCAAACCTCTTTTTAGTTTTCTGCATTACACTACATACTACCACTACTACTAATAATTTTATAATATCATTCCTATGACAGTAATAGTAATAAACAGTAATTTATGTTAAAAAATTAATAATAAATGCTGTTATTGTCAAATATAAATTATAAAATTATTCGTAACTTGTGCCTGCTACGTTCCCAAATGCATGCTAAACTCAGCACATGCACAGATGGTATTGGAACCGGTATTGAGAATCGAACCTGTGGAGCTGATCACGTGAGCCAAGTTCACACTTCTCTTTGCGCAGTCTTTTGAAAAGAACACAAAACCTATTGTACTTTTGATTTTAGTTTGTTTGACAGCAATGGCGCAAAACACGACATTAAAGACCTTTTGGTTTCACAGACAGGGTTTATATTAAGCGAGGATTAGGCCTATTAGGACATTTAAGTAGTTTTTATTAACGTGCCTTGGAAAAAAAAACCTCGTACAGACCCAACTGCCAAAGAACTGAGAATTTTTGGACTAGGCTAAACCAGCTGCCGTAGTCAGCAGCGATGTTCATTATGTCACTGTTTAGCAACATTAATGCATGCGTCGTCTCCTCATCTTCATTTATATAGTACTTCCTATACTTCCTCCTGAAGTGACTCGCCGCGTGCATTGCATAAAACATTATTTTCAAGCTGCATCCTCGCTTCATTCTCAAACGTTATTGTTTGCCCAAAGTAGTGTAGGCAAACTAGCCTATATAATAAACTATGACCAGAGATACAATCAGCCCACAAAGTCGTTTCTTCATAGTAAAGCGGCGTGTTGTCTGCCGGATTTTCCTCCTCTTTGTTTACTTCCGTCAGTTCTGTTGGAAGTTCAATTCTGACAATCGAAGTGCAGTTATGAAAATACGTTCAAGACCCATCTGGCCAACGAGTGATGTGGATGTTGTCACGTGACTGCATTTTGGTTCGTTTCATCAACTGATTCGGACCAGAGCAATCAGTGTGGTGTGAAAAGTAACCAAAATGCTACAAAGTATAATTTTTCTCCCTTGGTCCGGACCAAATTAACCGAACTACAGATGTGATGGCAGAAACTCAAACGTCTACACTACAACCCGTCAAAATAAATGTTTGGTTTAACTTGATGAAATATATTACTATTGTACAGTAAAATGTAATTCTCAAAATATAACAATAATGAATCACATAATTGCACTTTTTTTTCATCTGTTTTCATTTAAACCGTAATTCATTTGATTACATAAAAGTTGTATGCATTTATTTTATTACCACCATAATACATTGTCATAAAATATTCAAATATAATCCAGAAAAAAACACATTTCATTATTGTTACCGTACCATGGACTGTGTGCGTGTGTGTGTGTGTGTTTGAGGATTTTTTTAGGCTGTGAAAAGAGAGTCTTGCTGAGGGTGGCAGCCTCACTTTGCTCTATTTACGCTTTCTGTCACTCCTTACAAGGGTTGTAGAGGTGACTGAGCACCTGACCCTGAGTTGCTTTTAGGGCTGTCAAGTTGAAGGAATTTCCCCTGCGGTGATTTTGAGTGGCTAAATATCGAGATATTAATGTCATTTACATTATTATTATAAAAAAAAAAAAAAAAAAAAAAAAAAGAGTGGGTGGATTTGTATCATTGTGGGGTGATTATGTTCACATACTGCCAACACACATTTATGCCTAAACAATATAAAAGTGGATTTTGCATAATGGTGCCCTTTAACTTGGAGCGCCTTTTATCCTTGCAGGGCTCCTCCATGGGACTTGAGTGTGGTAAACAGGTGACGCTCATTAACACTTGCACCACCGGCCTCGCTCCATTCCCACAGTTCTCGGCCCCGTCCTGCTTGCCACAAATGAACTTATTTAACATTCGATACATTACACATGCATGAAGTGTAAAACAAGAAGGTCATAACCTTATGGGAAAAAAAACACAGAAAATGTGAACATCGTGGTTGCGGTGGTTGCTTGCATTTCTCTGTGTATATTATAACCACCTACATATTCACACACATGCTGCCGATCCCTCTCATCACTTGTTGTTATGAGTGCAGGGATTCATGAGTGTTTATTGCGTGTCACTTATCTCACCTCTACCCGCAGCTCAGTTCATTACGTGGTGATGGGTAAACTACATGTTTCTCATTTTAGTTTTGTTCTGGGCAGAAGCAAGCAGTTGGAATGCATGAATAGAATTGTGTGTTTTTTTTTTTTTTTGCAGAGAATGAGAGATCAACTCAATATTATTATTAACTTAATTCTAGACTGTCATAAAGATTATGAATTCTTTTAGCTTAAAGCAGCTCACAGGCTTTGAGTAATTTGAGGTTGTGTTTCCCTGTTTTTGGCAAATGGATGTTTTTTTTATATATTTTGTGCTGTTCTCATTAACTGCTGGGAAATATTTAGGGTGTTTTCATTCTTGGTCCTTTTCAGGGGTTTGATTTTTGGTTCATATGTGAACACTCCAAACGATCTCAAACTCCTTAAATGCAAACTGAACCGAGACCATCTCGGGAGGTTCACCTTCAGCTAACGGTACGGTTAGCAAAAAATGTCACTTGATATTTCAATTCGCGAATGTTGTTTTGTTATCAGATGCCAACGTATAAATCAGCTGTTTATCATGGCTGCTGCTGCTTCTGGGAGATCTCTACAAATTATTTGTTCATAACAACAACCTACACTTATTTATTGTAATTTTAACAGCTTCCAAATTGTCAGACGTGGCTGCGTGCCTTTCCAGTTAAAAATGGTTTTATGAGCGCACACATGACACATCTAAAAGCTCATGCAAAGAATGCCAGCTGTCACAGCGCATGTACTAATCTGAATTATTGTTGGTGTCTTATTGCATTTAAAGTGTCAAAAACACGCAAGGTTCACATAAACAGTTGTTTTTTGTCTTAAGTGAATGTAAACATCTGTAAAAAAAAACAAAAAAAAAAAAGTGTATCAGTATATTGGATTTGTGCATTACTGTAGTTCAAGTGACAGCAGCCTAATATAAGAATCAGTAGATTCAGTAAACTTTTTATTCATACAGTAAAGAATATGAATTTAAATTTTTTCATTTGATTATTCCATTTCTTACTTGAATGCAGTTATTTTATTGTATCTGTCCCATTGTTTTTTCTATGCTGATGTTATCATTGCCTTATGCAATAAAGAAACATGATTCAAGGAAAACAATTCAAAATAAATGTTATTTACTAAGGTGGATGTGTGATATAGTGCACGAATATGGATGTAGGATTGCAACAATTTATATTTTTGTGCAAAAGATAAACAATGTAGAGTTAAGCTCATTGAACAGCATTTGTAGTAATGCCGTTTTACAAAATCCGAATAATTAAAGGACAAGTACGGTATTTTACACTTAAAGCCCTGTTTTCAGATTGTTTCTGATGAAATAGAACGGTTAAAATTGAAATTTGGACACATGCTGCTGGCCCGAGAATTTTCGGTTTCTATGGGAGCAGCCCCCCACCTCCACAATGGCTGCATAGGTGCACTGGAACAATACTTCCTAAAACGCATTAAACTTTCGTTTACGAAGACGTGAAACTCACCGAGTGGGTCAGGAGTGTTCACTGATATGCTCACACAAAAATCGCTGCAAAAGATGCTTTCCAACAGGTTTTATCGTAGTTTTTGTAAAACCGTACCTCATAGCACATCCAATACAAGTCAATGGAGTTGGACAAAAACTAAAATTCTATTTAATCAGAAACGATCTAAAAACAGGGCTTTAAAGGGATAGTTCACCCAAAATGAAAGAAGATATTTTGAAGAATGTTGGTGACCAGACAGTTCATGGAGCCCATTGACTTCCATAGTATCTTTTTTTCCTACTATGAAAGTCAGTGGGGTCCATCAACTGTCTGGTCACCAACATTCTTCAAAATATCTTCTTTTGTGTTCAACAGAAGAAAGAAACTCACACAGGGTTGAAACAACTTGAGGGTGAGTAAATGATGACAGAATTTTCATTTTTGGGTGAACTATCCCTTTAAGTGTAAAATACTGAACTTGTCCTTTAATAATAATTATAGTTATATTTTCAAATATTTTGGTTTGTGAGGCACATACAATGTAAGTGAATGGGATACAATTTTTGAAGGCCATGGGGTCAGCCATCAAACACTGAACTGGACTAGATCCAAAAAGCAACAGTGCACAGAGGTCTGAGACCACATTCCTTCGTGGACCAAAAAAGGGTCAGAGTCCGATTTCAGGGACAGGGACAGTGTGAACGTAAAGAGACCTGGGTCCTTTTTCCCTTGGTTCACCTCTTGGTCCACTTAAAGGAGTCTGAGTTCAGAGGACTCAAGTGTGAACACACCCTTATATAGGCCTATATATACCAGGGGGCTTCAAACTTCAGGCCAGGGATAATCTGTTCTGATTGCTTTGAAGTATTCGCATACTTTTTTTCCATCTTACAGTGAATCCATTAAGATAAGTTGTATCTGTATTGATGTACAGTGTGTGAATTTTTATTTTATTTCAATGTTATGTAAAAATATATTTAAAATTAAGCTTCGGCTTTGGTTGATGTAGTCGGCTTTGTAGTTAATATTGTATTTTTTGTTTAACACATTTCGTTTTTATTAATTTTTTAAACTAGGTTAGGATTGAACAATAATTGGCGGACCCCATGCAGTGCCACCACGGACCCCTGTAGGGGTTACCGACCCCCTGTTGAGGATCCCTGCTGCATGCGCATGATTACAGTCGGGTAACAGACTTTTGACTTCTGAGTTTTCAAAGTAAGCATGCTTTTAAAACACTTAAATGCGCTACTATGTAACATTGTGATTTAAGCACTAAATTCAACGGAAACTCAATTGTTATCAGCAACAAATTTGACGAACATTTACCCTGACCTTGTATGAATTTATGAAGTAGTCATTTTTTGGCTCTCATTTGCATAAAATGCTGCATTTTTGACACGTTCACCACTTGCTCTGATCCAGTGTCAATCCCATAGTCCCTGTGCAAGCCTGCCCATGTCCTATAGAGAATGACCTGGAAAGGCCTGTTCAGTGGAAACATATGGTCACTTTTTTTTATCTAGCAGTCATTAGTCTGTTTACCACATTATCTGAGTGTCCCCACATACATCCTCCTTCCAGATAAGAGAATTTAAAGGGCACCCAATTACATCTGAATCCAAGGTTATTCCCTATTAAGATCTCTGCTTCTTTTACCTCAGGGATTTTCTGGTTTTGTTCAGATTTCACAAGCCTCAGAGGTCATGCAATCTGGAGGGAAAAAAAAGGGTGATTACAGAAAATGTGACCCTTTCTTCTTTTTTGGACTTGGGGACAACAACTCTGGGCAAAATGAATTTTTGTTGACAAAAACAGTTCTCTTTCATCATCTCGTGTTCGAGATCCACCTATGGGAAGGGCATCCGTACCTGACCTCTGCAGAAGCATCCAATTGCACCAAGTCTGGCTAGACAGACAGAAGCGCGCAGCCAATGCCAGGTAAGGCCCCGCCCCCTTACCTAGTGGCATATAACGCCTGCAAGCGCTGCTATTCTCCAGTTGACATTCGCTTCTCGCGATCTCTGCACTGACACAGTTCGGTTGGATTACGCTGCTCACTTTCGTGTCTTCAGGAGGACATATCGCCTGATCAGCCTCCGTCAGACGTGACAGTCGTTTTTTCAGCCTTTCTGCTGTGTTCTGCATTCGGAGCCGCCCGCGCTCTCGCCGTTTTTCACCTGCTCCTCCTTCCACGGCTGCCCGCCACGGATTTTTCCGAGTTCTTCTCCGGAATGTCGCTGTCTAAACCTTCCGCTTCTCCGGGGAACAGCCTATCACGGGCCTGCCCGGCCGCGTGTGGTGCGCTCATCGCCGCTAAGGACCTTCACCCGTTCTGCGTGGTCTGCTTGGGCCTTAAACACGCTCAAGAAGCCTTGGAGAACCCGGAAAATTGCAGTCACTGCCTTATGCTGCCCAAGAAGCTTTTACGACGTCGTCTGAAAGTTGCAGCGACCCAGTGCTCCGAGCTCGGCCTCTCTGACTCGGATGGGGGACACGGTGACGACGACGCGCTACCGGGGGACTCCCGGGGCGCCGCCTCTCTCATTTGGGCTGACCAGCCCAATCCCGCATTCCCCGAAGAGGACATCTTCGCGGGCAACCTCACGCTCGTCGACGAACCGGCCGGTTCCGGCGATGAGGATGACGCGGCCCTTCTTGGGGTCTCAGAGGACGAGGAGGCCATCCCGCCCTCTGGCTTTCCCCAGGCTAGCGCCCACACGGCCTTGCCTCAGTCCATCCTCCTGGAAGTTTGTGAGCGAGCGGCCGCTCGCCTCAACATGGAATGGCCGGCTCCACAGAGCGCCACCGACCAGGAGAGGGATATTTACGACGGGAAAGTGCTGGGACCCCCTCCCGGTCCGAGAAAACAACTCTTCCCCGTCCTTCCAGCGTGCGCTAAGCACATGAGGCACAATTGGAGCGACCCCCTCGACTTCAAACACGGTCTCACGGGTCTTGAGGTGAAGGACATGGCAGCTCATGGTATGGGTGACCCCCCCGCTATCGAGCCTTCCATCGCCAGGCACCTTAACCCCGCTCAGGGAGGGCTGCTCGCTCCCCCGAAGCCGGTCTTGCCCAACAAGATGGACCGTTTTTCTGCCTCAGTTCACCAGGCCGCATACAAATCCTCGGCCTTGGCTGTCAGGGCCCTGAACGTCTCTTCACTCCTCTCCGCTTACCAGGCGGAGATTTTGGACGAATTAGGGCAACAGCTGGAAAAGGGAACTCCTTCTCTAACCTTGTAGAAGGAGATCCTCACGGTGAACGACCTCGTCCTCCGTAACGCTCGGCAGGCCGTCCAAGCCTGCGGGCGCTCTATGGCGCTTTCTGTGGTGGGAGAGCGCGCGCTCTGGCTTAACCTGTCGGGCCTTCCTGACAGTGAGAAGCGGCGCATCGCGGGCGCATCGGTGGAGCCCGGCCGGGCTCTCTTCGGCCCCGCCGTCGCATTGATGCAACAACGGTGTGACGACAAAAAGAAGGAGGATGAGGCCTTCAAGTTATGCCTTCCTAGGAAGGCGGCCCCACGCCAGGCACCCCCTGCGCGTTTGCCTAACCCACCTGCCATGGGACGACATTTCCACCAGGGCAAGGAAAGGCCCCGCAACAGACCCCCCGCCCCACGGCAGAATAACCCACCGCCTGCTAAGCACTGGGGAAAATCTACTCCCGCCGCGGCCGCGGCTGGAAGACCATCTAACCCTACCCCCACCGACTCGAAACGCAAGCGGCCTGCCTGATGTTCGGCCGGTGGGGGCATCGAGTCCACTTTCACGGGCTACGAGCCCTTTGGACTCTCTTCATGTCCAAGAACCCCTGTCCAAAAGACGCAGGGTCTCTCGCGAGGCTGCCCAGCCCATGTGTTTGTTGAACGTGTGTTCCCCCCTCACGTTCGAGGGGTCTGTTGTGAGGAAAAGTCACAAAGCAGTGTCACCACACCGCACACACTCACTTCCCCTCACCGAATTATTAAAGGCTTCGGCCCCAGTGTTCCCCCAACACAAAACACACAAAAAAACAAAAAACACATTAAAACAAACGAATCAAATGAATTCGTTACGGAGAGAGGATCTCTCTCCGCAGAGAGAATTCATCTCCCTGCAGAGAGAGAACATCTTTCGAAACCCCGGCATGCCGCCCCTAGTTCATCCACTAGATGGCGCCATTGCATCACAAATGAGTCAGCTGGGCTTACACAGCTTCGCTGCGGCTCGGGTGGGAACACTCGCGAGTCACGAACGGGCTTGGCAAGCGGTTTCGGCTCCCGAGTGGGTGATGCGTACTATAATGCAGGGCTACAGATTGCAGTTTGCAATGAAACCCCCGCATTTCAACGGCGTTCTCTCTTCACACACGGAAGAGAACGCTTCACACATTCTGAAAGAGGAAATATCCTCCCTCCTAAACAAGGAAGCTATTCAGGTGGTGCCCCCCAGTCTGATGAATCAGGGATTTTATTCTCGTTATTTCCTGGTCCCAAAGAAGGACGGCTCTCTCCGCCCTATCTTGGACCTTCGTGTGTTGAACAAACATTTGAGGAAATACAATTTCAGAATGCTAACTCATGGCTCGCTCGCCCGCGCCATAAAACAGAACGACTGGTTCACATCGGTAGACCTGAAAGATGCTTTCTTCCATATAAGCATTTATCCGCCACACAGGAAGTTTCTTCGTTTCGCCTACCAAGGCACATGTTACGAATTCACAGTTCTGCCATTTGGACTCAGTCTAAGTCCTCGCAGTTTTTGTCTGTGTGCGGAGGCGGGTTTAGCACCCATGAGAATGTCTGGTCTGAGGATTCTGACATACATAGACGATTGGCTCATAATAGCCGAATCGAAGGAGAAAGTGTTGCAGGACACCTGCCGTGTGCTCGCGCACGTCACATCTCTCGGGTTCAGAGTGAATGTGAGCAAGAGCAATTTTACACCCAGTCAGAATGTCATTTTCCTGGGCTTGGAGTTGAACTCAGTCTCCATGCGAGCGCGTCTCTCTCAAGAACGCGTTCTCTCTCTAATGAACTGTCTATCGCAGTTCAGAGAGGGGGCGAGAGTGCAATATCGCACATGTCTCAGGCTGCAGGGTCTTATGGCTTCATCCATCCAAGTTGTGCCACTGGGACTCCTGAGAATGAGAGCGTTCATGAAATGGGTTTTGTCACTACATTTCAGCCCGATTCGCGATCTTTGCCGCTCTGTAATAGTGACGCGCGCCTGCTCGGCAGCCGTGCGACACTGGAAGAGCGCAGACTTTTACGCACAGGGAACCCCTCTGGGGACGGTTATGATGCGGAAAGTTGTGACGACAGATGCGTCCTTAACAGGCTGGGGTGCCACCCAGGAGGGCAGAACGGTGAACGGTCTGTGGCCGAGCAGACTACGTTCAGCGCACATAAATTATTTAGAGCTGTTGACCATTTGGAAAGCTCTGAATCATTTTCTGCCTCGCCTGCAGGGACATCATGTTCTCGTACGCTGCGACAATACCACGGCTGTGGCTTATATCAACCGTCAGGGCGGCGTGCGCTCGTCGAAACTTCACGCTCTAGCTTACAAGCTTTTGGTGTGGAGCAGACGGGTTTTCCTGTCGTTACGCGCGACTCATGTTCCGGGCATTCTGAACAGAGGTGCGGATCTTCTATCAAGGGGAAATCCAATCTACGGAGATTGGTGCCTTCACCCCCAGATAGTGGATATGTTATGGATGAGATTCGGACAGGCAACCGTAGATCTATTCGCCTCGCGCGAAAACTACCATTGTCCTATGTTCTTCTCGCTAAAGGACGTGGACGCACCCCTCGGGGTAGATGCACTGGCCCACCCATGGCCCAGAGTGCTGCTGTATGCTTTTCCTCCCCTGTGCTTGATAATTCCAACACTGGCCAGGGTGAGAGAGCAGAGCCTGTCTCTCATTCTGATAGCACCCAGGTGGCCCAAGGCACCGTGGCTGGCGGAGATAATCCCTCTGTTATATGCCGAGCCGTGGCGCCTCCCCCCACGCACGGACCTATTGTCCCAAGCGAACGGGGAGATTTACCACCCACACCCGGACAGGGTGGCTCTCTGGGCCTGGCCCGTGAGAGGACGAACCTAAGCGCACTGGGGCTTTCGCCGCGTGTGATTGCCACTATACAGAATGCCAGAGCCGTTTCTACACGGTCCTTATATGGCTGTAAGTGGCAAGTGTTCGAAGGGTGGTGTGATGGGCGTGGTCTCACATCTTATCAGTGCTCAGTTCCTGATATTTTGTGTTTCCTTCAAGACCTCATGGAAAAAGGGAGGTCTTTTTCCACCATTAAGGTCTACCTGGCTGCGATTTCGGCCTGTCATGTGGGCTTTGAGGGCACAACAGTCGGGCAGCATCCTCTAATCCGCAGATTTATGAAGGGTGCCCGTCGCTCTTTGCCAGTCGTCAGGAGAACTGTTCCTGAGTGGGACCTCTCCATGGTGCTGGAGGCTCTGTCTCAACATCCTTTTGAGCCTCTGGGAAGTATTTCCCTTAAGCTGCTGTCCTTCAAGACAGCTTTGCTCTTGGCCTTGGCATCAGCTAAACGTGTCAGTGAGCTACATGCACTCTCGGTTCATCCCTCGTGCACTAAATTCTCTCTTAGTGGAGATAAGGTTTCCCTTAAGCCTAATCCGGCCTTCATGCCGAAGTGCTTCCCTGCGTTCACTTCGGAGGTGTTGGAGCTCTCCGCTTTTCACCCTCCACCGTTTTCCTCCCCGGAGGATCAGAGGCTAAATGCTCTGTGTCCTGTCCGTGCTTTACAGACATATATGACCAGGACCAGTGCGTTCCGGAAGAGCGACCAGCTCTTTATTTCATGGGCGCCCCCTCACAAAGGGAGTCCCATATCTAAGCAACGCCTCTCACATTGGCTTGTGAATGCTATAGCTGTGGCTTATGAATCAAAAGGAGTGCAGCCCCCAGGGGGCATCAGAGCTCATTCCACAAGGGGCTTAGCCGCCTCTTGGGCTTTGTTTAGGGGAGTGTCACTGCAGGACATCTGCTCCGCTGCCAGTTGGGCTTCTCCTCATACCTTTGTGCGTTACTACCGGCTGGATGTCACCAGAATTTCGGTAGCACATTCGGTTTTAGGGGTGGGGTCTTCTTAGCCCTTCCCTGTAACCCCGTTGGAAGTAACGAATAAGGAGTGAATGGGCCGGCTGGCCATGCACATTCCTCTCACCAAGCACGTATTTCCAATCCTTCCTGGGTGTATATATGCACATTGGTGTTGCTGGGGTTATTACCACATACATGTTTCATGTCCTGCATGTGCACAGCAGTTATGTGTGTGCGTCAGGATTGCAGGTTCATGATTATGGGACGTGTCTGGCACCGCCCCCCTGGGGCGACCGTCCTTCTCTGGCTTTCAGAACCTCACTGTGAGTGTATTGGGCAATCGGGGAGCTGTCCATGTCTCTCCCATAGGTGGATCTCGAACACGAGATGATGAAAGAGAACAATAGGTTACTGTCGTAACCCCGGTTCTCTGAAACATCGAGTGGAGAGATCCACCAGCTTTTCCCCGCTTGCCGCACGAGAAGCGAATATACTTACTGGAGAATAGCAGCGCTTGCAGGCGTTATATGCCACTAGGTAAGGGGGCGGGGCCTTACCTGGCATTGGCTGCGCGCTTCTGTCTGTCTTGCCAGACTTGGTGCAATTGGATGCTTCTGCAGAGGTCAGGTACGGATGCCCTTCCCATAGGTGGATCTCTCCACTCGATGTTTCAGAGAACCGGGGTTACGACAGTAACCTATTGTTATATTTTTTATATGTTAGTTTTATATGAGTTTTATGGTGTCTGATTTAAAGTTTTCCACTCTATAAATGCAAGTATACATTTATCATTGATGCTCAAATTGATTTATATTCCATTTGGTCTGTTTGTTTCTTGGATAAGGAACAAGGTATAGCCAGGCACATTTGTGTGTATTCTTATCTGGCCACAGTGAAATGGATTTTATGGTACTCAAAGAACCTATAAAGTGTGTGTGACAGGGTGAAATTATATATTTATTAACCAAGAATTCACCAGAGACGAGCACCTCAGAGACTGTGCAATAGTATTATATGAGTACGTTGTAATGACAAATAAGACCCAAAGAGTAGAATAAGAACTATACCTTGCATTAATAATCAAAATAATGTTTTGAAATTTGTTGTGTAAATATCAAGGTTAAAATAATCATTAAATTAATGTAAATTAAATTTATTATTGGCAATAAATTATTATTTATCAAGTAACAAGATGACCTGCATACTGTAAACAGAGAAAAATATGTGCATATGCACACTTCAAATTCGTTTTTTTAGTCAAAAGAAAAAAAAGCATTTAAAATGATTCCAACTAACTAATAGCAGAAGTAGACGGCACATACTCTGTACCGCATGCACATGCCCACACATATAAGACTCAGATTAAGTCTGGTTTATTTATCATTATTATTTTGAGCAGTTATTGCACTGTGCCCCACAAAAGCTCATTTTTTTCTGCACTCAGTGCAGATAAATGCCTCATTGTAGGAGATCATTGCAAAGCCCCATTGATTCTTCTCTTTTCCCATGGCCCTACTGGCCTGTTGATTTTCTGCCTGTAAACATGTTTTTGTTTTAATTTTCTTTTTCTTTTTTATTCAGTTATTTTCAGAACATTACCATAACATAAAGGTCAGCACTCACCACATAGCCAGCAGCCATATCACCCTGTAACCCAAGAATGGTTTCCCACTGAAGCTAAGCGGGGCTGAGCCTGGTTAGTACTTGGATGGGAGACCTCCTGAGAAAAACCAGGTTGCTGCTGGTAGAGGTGTTAGTGAGGCCAGCAGGGGGCGCTCACCCTGTGGTCTGTGTGGGTCCTAATGCCCCAGTATAGTGACGGGGACACTATACTGACAAAGAGCGCCGTCCTTCGGATGAGACGTTAAACCGAGGTCCTGACTCTCTGTGGTCACTAAATATCCCAGGATGTCCTTCGATAAAGAGTAGGGGTGTAACCCCGGCATCCTGGCCAAATTTGCCCAGTGGCCTCTGTCCATCATGGCCTCCTAATCATCCTCCTATACTGATTGGCTTCATCACTGTCTCCTCTCCACCAGTAAGCTGGTGTGTGGTGGGCGTTCTGGCGCAATATGACTGCCGTCGCATCATCCAGGTGGATGCTGCACATTGGTGGTGGTTGAGGAGATTCCCCCCTTCTATGTAAAGCGCTTTGAGTGTCCAGAAAGGCGCTATATAAATGTAATGAATTATTATTATTATTATTATAAACACAGACCAATTGAAATCCAGCAAATGTAGCTTTCCTAGTAATTAATTCTGCCTTATAGCACATTTCTTTCTTTAAAGTGCACACAAGGTTGTTGATATATATTTCCCAGAAATGCGTGACGAATTACCACCACGTTGAGCAAGATTGTAATCTCTCGTTGTACGGTGACATATTGTACTGTTGATTTAAATAAATCTAGCCAATATTCTGATGTCAAAATGGTACAACCATGTGGTGCACAAGACTAGTAGAATTGCCTGACACTAGTCAAGTCACCTTCGTTTATATAGCGCTTTTGACAGCATAGATAGTTTCAAAGCAGCTTTAGAATGATAACAGGAAATTAAAGTATCAGCGATTGTTTTGGCTTTACAGCAGCTCTAGAATAATGTTATTGTCCAGCTAGTTAGTTTTAATAGATTCACTTCCGTCGCAACGATCATTAGTTATTAACTTAGGGGCCGCTTACACGACACCGTTCTAACAGAAAACCCCTATTGCGATCCGGCCCTTCATTTGCACAAAACAGTGCCAGGTGGCTCGAGACCGCAAACCATGAAATAGGTTCCAAGGTACAAGCCTTAAAAAAAAAAAAAAGTATAATACATATTTTTTTTATTGCTTCCGCATAGCCACGTGAACTGGAATTATCCCGACAGCGTTTTATCTGTACAGAGGTAAGGGGAAGGGAGTCAAAGGATCATTTAAGAAATTAATTGATGAAAAATGCAACTAGAATTGCCTGTGACAGACGGTGTCTTTTGTAACTGGTAGTGAGCTTTTACTGTGTTAAATCCTGTAGTAGGACAGTCATTAACAAAAAGCCACATTTGTGTGGCGGTATCCGGGTTTTACACTGGATAAATTAATAAAGCAGTACGACGCGTAACCTGGCAAGTATTTTCATTCACCAACTTGCAACACAGTTGCTTAAACACACATATGTGGGAGATGCGGAATGCATAAAAATAACTAAAAAAATAAAAGAGGATTTGAATGTTTGAGTTATGCTCTTAACAAACTATTTATAACTTTTATTTCCTCTTTCCATATTGTAAATAATGTGTATAATTTTAATTAGCTTGTTACACAATGGAGCCCAACTTACTGTAATAATTATTTGACGTAGCCTACTTTTACACTCAGAATTATTCCTTGGCATCCTCACGTACTAAACTGCATTTTTTTTTATTGTTTGCGTGCAGAAGGTACGCTATTACGTCATGTGCAGAGTGATGTTAACATTTAAGCTAGGTGAGAGAAAGTGGCACTATCAAAGCGAAAATAGGGCAAACAAAGAAGAATGGGAAGAACTATGCGTTCATCCTAGTTTTGTGAATGCAAAGCCGGTGTGTCTTACCTCCAATGAAGCGATCCACAGACTCTTTTGATTGTCTTTCAGAACTTTTCAAATTAAAAGCTCTCAATTCATCTCAAAATAAAACATTGCTGCAAAAATGTTCTTGTACTTTTATTTTGAAGGCAAAATCACTAAAGACGTGATTAAAATAATCACGTCTTTATCAAAATAATCTGGCTGTGATCAAAATAATCTGGCTGTGACCGCCTGTTGCTGACCACTGGTCTAGAGCCCTGTACCTAGAATTTAAAATGATCATTTGAAATCATCCTTAATAGTAAATTGCCATTACCCCTATTTAGCAATTACTTATTTTAGCCATCAGTAGAAATGTGAATATTTACAGTATGGATTTGTCAGTTTTTAGGGGTTAATTGAATGTGCTTTGTTTTAGGATGTGGAGGTTTTGTTTTTGGTCATTTTGCCACTTTATTTGATGTTGATGTAAGAGAGAGGACTATACATTATTTGGAAAGAAAGAGGAGTGTTATTGGGACATGGCATGACATTTCTTGTTAATGTCTGAAGAATGTCCACTGCCAAACCATGGCTCCAGCTATATTTCATGTTTTAGGTTCAGTTTGAATTGCTACTGTTAATACAAGTCTTGGAATGAATAAGGATGAATAAGAAAAAGCCACATGGCAAGTTCATCTAATACAAATCTCCTTATGTTCACATTTTGACTTTATAGCCTCTGCTCAAGCATGTATCCTTTTACATAACATTTTAATCAGCTTAAGTTTAACGTTATCACTCCACCCTCTCAGCCCTGAGAACTGGCTTCTGCCCAGTTATTTAAACAGCTGAGTTTTTAAAGGGAATCGTGGCTCTATTTAACAAGATAATAAATAGCAAGACTCTATATGTCATGCATGCTGTTCCGGCCTTTGAGAGACTGTGGATAGCGGTCTCCATCTTTATGCTTCCTGCTCCGCTGTAATAGGCCACAGGCTCTTAGGTTATCACCACTCTAAAGGCCACAAATTAATACTTGTCATGGAATTGAGATCTGGCTTTTCATAGAGCACTGGACGCTTGTTAAATGCCCATCTACAAGCCGTTATCACAGCAAGCGTGTTAATCAGGAAATAGATGCAATTTTTTTTCCAGTGGTCTGCTTTGGTCTTATAAAACTTTGTAGGTTTTGTCTGGCATTTAGATTTGGATTATGGAACATATCAGAGAATAGGGTAAAGAGTTTAATACGACAGAAGAATGTCAGATAGTGATGAATCCGGCCCAGTCTTACTGCTGTCAAAGTATCTCAAGCGAAACTTAAAGTCCCTGTAAAGGCAATTCTAAAAAAAAATGCGAAGTACTGAATTGTGGAGTTAGACCGTTAAACAGTTTGTCACCATTGCTATTTTCCGGATTTTTTGGGCGGGGCTAAAACGGGGGCTCGATGACGCACTGGAGCCCCTGAGCTCCTGGACACGCCCCTACTTGATGACGCACTGGAGCCCCTGAGGCTGGCCGCTCCCTAACAATATAAATAGAGCACATTCGCATCAGTTTGGCGCTCAATCGCGAGTTACTGTCAGTACTATTATTACTACAGCCTAGTTTGCTAGTTAGCTATGCCTTCGTCACGGAAATGCGTACTACCTGGATGCGATCATGTACGAAACAGATCGGTGTCCTTATTTAAATTTCCTAAAAACGATCACATCAAGAAGAGGTGGATTAATTTTGTGAAGAGCCACCTTGATGGAGAGCTGAGGATCACCACCAAAACCCGCCTCTGTAGTGATCATTTTACACGGGATAGTTTTATAAACTTTCGTCGGAGACAACTGGGATGCTCTGATAATCCGCTGTTACTGGTGAATGGGGCCGAACCGGCCTTCATCCTCCCGTCGCGCCGACAACTGTGCCATCATCGGCAGTGCGTGCCCACCAATGAGGGTAGGCTGCCCTGTGTGCTCATGTTATAATTATAGTAGGTAGCAGTCAGTACTAAATTCTGCAACCCTCTAACGTGATTTTTTTTGTTTATTTATATGATCAATATGATTCCTTAGCCAAGTAATTTAAACTATTATCTGTTCACAAAGCAGTCCCTTCCGACCACAAAAGAGACCGAGTCTTTCATGCATAAAGTCACTCGAGAAGTTGGATGTCAGTCAGACAGGTTTCAGTGCAGCCGGCGGACACGCCGTAGTACCCCAGAGTGCAGTCTGGACGATGGGGCGGGGCGACACTTTGGGGCGGGGTTACACGTGTCGCTCCGCCCACCCCCAATTTAATTGGCTTATTATACAGCAATCTTATTGGCCTGATTCAAGCCTGAGCATGCGCATTCTTTATGTACTATTTTTGTGAATGATTTGTCCATATTAAAGAAATATTAAATGCTAACTCTAATCGTATATTATCGGTTTACCATGGTAATTTTAGTTAAGATCTATTGGATAATGTTTTATTGTTAAGACACAGAATAGACAAAGTTATTGTTTAAAAACGAACGCTTGGTGACAGCACCGACAGCACCATTTCATATTTCCACCAGGTCGGTCGGTGGATCAGCTCAAACTCTGGATTTTACGCAAATTATGATAAATCGCTGTATTAAAGGAAAGACATCGGACAAACCCGAACGCAAGCAGCTGATTTTAGTGCTCTGATTTTTTAGCACGACCGTTTTTGTGGATTTTTTTAACGAGATTTGTTCTCCAATGCTTGCATTTTTTGGCACAAAGTGCAAATAAAATGTTTAATGGCAAACACATATTTCCTTGTTGTTTACCTGTTAAAAATAGTTTCAAATATTAACACTGGCATAGGCTATATCTGTAGCCTAACTATTTTAAAAAATCACCGCTGTAAATCTGTGCATATAGGCCTATAGCCTAACAGCCTACTTCAAATAGCTACTTATTTATATACCTAGCCTACTTAAATTGAGCACATAAATAATCATATTTGCTATAAATCGACATAATAATATCTGTTTTAGTATTATTATTTTTTCCACTTTTCAGCACTGCAGGTTTTTAAATTCCCATTGTACGCAAAAAAACAAAACACACACACACACACACACAAAAAAAATGACCAGGGCTTGTAGGCTATTATTTGGTAACCTATTATTGTCTTATTTGTCACTTGTCTTACTGAAATACAGTGAATTATCATTATGTAGTGTAAAACCCCGAGTTTATTTATAATGGAAAAATGAAGAAGCATAAAATAATGATGTAAAATGTCGCAGCACTGCATGACCATCGGAAAATATTACTATCAGCTTAATAGGCGATCTCTCCTTGCAATGCTAGTAATTTAAAGCAGTCATGATCATTGCTCACTTAAAGTGCCATTGACTTGTCTGCTGGGTAAATTAATAAATATAATTTAGCTAAATCTAAAACATCGTATGATTTATATCAGCAACATATTTATTTATATCGCCCAGCTCTAAAACGGCTCAATATGAATGCTTAGGCCTACATTACTGTTTGTAAAGCTGCTATAAAACGATGTGAATTGAGCGCGATACAATTTTTTTTTACTTCACTTGATATAGACCTAGGTATCGTGGCCACGAATGAAGAATTCGTTCCCCATATTTAGCAGCAAACAGCGGTCTGCCTTGAAGGGATTGTTATTGTTTGTTGTACAGTAACTTCATTTAACTTATTAAGTCGTATTTAGTTAATAAAAACATTATTTAATTGATCATTACTGAAATCGCCATGCGACAACGTAGTAGCCTACGGCCAAACTGCGCGAAACTGCGTAGATAAAAGATCATTCATAAACTCGTACATAAAGGAATGCGCATGCTCATGCCTCAAGTGTCTACTCCAATAAGATTGCTGTATTATAAACCAATGAAATTGTTGGTAGGCGGAGCGACACGTGTCGCCCCGCCCCAAAGTGTCGCCCCGCCCCATCGTCCAGACTGCACTCTGGGGTTACTCGACACGCCCCCAGCGTTTGAGAGCAGAGACCACTGCTCATTTTTTCAAGATTTTAATAGCTTATTTTATGTACTTGCCGGCTTTTTTTATCATTCAAATTTGGCTGGGTGGCTAATAACACATTTTTCTGTGATATGACAAACTCAGAACACATACTTCATTTTGACTTTACAGGGACTTTAAGTTACTTACTGTACTGTAAATAAGCAATTCTGGACTTTCCGATATTCGGGTGAACAGGATAGGATAGGATAGATTGAGATTTTTTAGACTTTATATTTGAATTTTATTTCTATAATTGTGATGCTTTCTAAAAAAATTCTCTCAATTGCAATTTTTATTCCAGTATTTATAGCAGGTCTTTATTTCTCTTTTTCTCTCTCTAAAAAAACATGCCTGTGGCAACATTTCAGAAATATGATATTTTGTTGCTACTTGCACGCTTTGTGTTTACAAATAAAAAATAAAACGTTTATAATTGAAATGTCCAGTGAATGGTGCTAACAGTGCCTTAATTTAATCCGGAACAGATAAACATGATTCTTTTGATTACATTTTTATGGTACGTATTGTGGCAGTTTGGTGAGCTACTGAATATTTACTGCATCAGAAGAGCAATATGGAACTGGTTAGGTGATGCAAACATCAAAATGTATTAGCTTAGAAATCAGCATTGTGCGAAAATATGTCATTATAGTAATCGGTAATCTTGGTAAAAAGGAATTGTGTGCATAATAATATAATAAAAAAAGTGGTTAGATAGATATGTGAATATATAAATGAATGTACATTAATGGATATGTACATGAAACAATGAAAGAATATGAATCCGTTATATGCAGCGGATTTCAGTGGTTTGTATGTGGTTCTGTGTTTGGGTGATCTTTTGCACTGGGTAGTTATAGGAATTCATATTCACACCAAACTTAGTGGAACCTGTGCTACTGCTCTTAAATGTTAGTCTGGAGCCCTGGAATCATTAAACGGAGTCGAAATGCACGTGTTTTATCGAAGTAACTATTCTTGGAAATTTGGAACAGGTTCTAAAATGAAACCTGTTCTCGATACCCAACCCTACTCTGAAGTAGGAGCTAAGTTAGTCCCCCAAAAGGCATTCCTATAATTAAAATTGTTCCCAGTTCCTGTGGTACAAACACTTATAAAAAAGCGGGTACTTCCGCCAACAGTTATAGGAACTATGAAAACGTTCCTCCGGTGCGAAAGCCACTTTTGTTTCACTCACCTCTCTTTGACTAAATCACTTTCTTATTTTCAAGTATGTATTGGCCAGCCCAGTGTTTTTGACATGTATTCCACGTAATAACAGTGTATTAAAAAGCATTATCGTCAGTCAGAGCTGGATTTAATGTTGAATCTGATCCTCTTAAATGTCAACAACACTTTTGTGGCCTTTTGATCTTCGTAAGTCTTTTTATGCTTATTTTGTGGGCTAAATCCGCTGAGTGTGGAGGTTTTTGAAGTGTTTACCTAACTCCAGTTTTAGACAATGTTCCAAAGTGCAGAAAAACAGAGATGCCTTCCCTTTGAAGCTCGTGAGCTATGAAGAAAGCTTGTAGGCAAACTGGAACACCAGCCTTGACCAAGCGGACAGGTGGAGGAGTGGCTCGCTGGAGTTCATTTGGATTAAGCATTTGGCACTGCAGTGGAGGCATTTCCATGGTACTTTCATATCCCACACAATTATTCACAGAGCTTTAATGTTTCCGTGTGAAGCGCTGAAGGCATGTGGACCGGGTGAGGTTGTAGGTACAGTGGTTCTCTTCACAAAACCGATATGTTGAGCTGTTTTTGGAGGGAAATTCTCAAAATAGACCTATGTTTTTTGCAGTTGCAAAAAGTGCGTATTTTCAACCAGTACAGACCAATATTAAAACAAGATGTTGATCATTGACACTATAGAAACGTTATAGTTTATTACTTTTATAGTATTTAAAACTTTAACAAACATTATTACATGAATGTGAATTCGGTGCTCTGTGGCATTTTCATACTGGAAATAAACTGAAATTGTTTAGACTGCTATAACACTGTTTATCTTTGACTTGTGCATCTTTGACATGTGCATGTTGTTTACCTCCATAGCTCTGAAAACCCCTGCAAAAAGCAGAAAGGACTGCAGATAGTACAATTCTTGTCAACAATGAATGTGTTCAACCATCTCATAAACAATAGGATGTTACTGGTATCATGTCTGCCTGCATAGCACTCCAAAAGGTGACCAAAGCAATTCAAAACAAATAGTAGTACAAACGTTTTTAGAAAAGCAATTTTCGAGATGTTTTTGAGTTACAGAATTGTGGGAGTGTTGCTGTGTAAGTGTACTTGAGTATCAGTGTTGGTGTTTTTGTAAGGCAGAAACGATCAGCAGAGGATAGTGAATAAAAGCAAGAAAGACTGAATAGCTGAACTCGCTAGAGTTTTATTTAGAATTTTAGAAAAGTTCAAGAGCTATCGTATTATTGCAAGGCCAAATGTTTTTTTGGTATTTTGTGAATTATACATTCTTTTGTGTTTGTTGGGGGAAAAAAACATTGGCATTAGAATTAGTTTTAACGTCTGTTTGCTTTGGTGCCTGGCCGAATGGTTCTCTCTCAGCATGGTGTTTTCAGACCTTTATGCATGCCTTTGGCCTTCTGGATGTTTGTTAGTGACTTTCTCACCTGTGTGTCCTCTCAGAATCTCTCTGTGACAGGAGGTGCGCTCCACTCAACAGATTTAGAGAGAGAAAGAGAGGATGAGAGGCCTCGTTTGACTTCCCTCCAAACGCTGAGAGCTTCCACAGGACCATCCATCACTCTGTCACTGTGCCAGCAACTGTCTTCCCATCCCTTCTTAGCACATGTTCTATGCTTTCTATACTAAATAGAGGCATCTCCACAACTACAGTCCAATTTTAGTTTTTTACGTTTTCAAGGATTTTAACTGGAGCATGAGTTTTGGTTTAGGACATGGGGGATGCTTTTTATACGTTATCCACCTTTTCCTTTAAAGCAGCACTCAGTAGGTTTGGAAATGTCTTCGCTGTTTTCTCGCAGGTTTCATTTTAGAGCTCCCCCTATAGTTTCGGAATAGATATTTGAGAAAACTGTTGTAAAACCATTGGCAACTTTTCCCCCTCCCATCTTCTCCCTCTGGTCACGTGCATTTGTTTTCAGAGAAGCCGCCGGCGAACGCACGGAGCCATGTCAACTGAGGTATGTACTGTATGATACTCAGAATGATATCATATAAATGTACGTGTGCAGTGCCGTACAGCAATTCGTTACATCGCAAGACTTGATATCACGCGATACTTTCTGACGCGGAGGCCGGCGGCCCGCAAAGTTGCAAGTGTGGTTTTTCCGCTCACAGGCGCTCGGGGGTGCGAGACGACCACCATTCAACCCGAAAAAAGTCATATAACTATTCCAATGACTCCGAAGCTGTTCGGTTAACGTAAAAAAAGTTACTTAGAGCACCTTTAACTCAGAAGTATTGCCCGAGTCATAGCGGAATTACCCTTTACATTTCCGGTGTTTCTAATCAAATAAGCAGATTTTCCGAGCTGATAATATAACGTTTAACTTATTTACTTAAGTTTGTAATAACATTCTGTACTTTGATGTATTGTAATCATTGAAAAACAATGTTTCGTTTTTGCCTTCAGGTAAGCTAGCATCAGTTTTGTTACATTTTGTTTGTTATGGTTCATGTTCTTTTAAACTTAATCTGATTAATCATTTCCTGTCAGACCCCATGACCTCCTTTGAGGCTGTTTGGTTTCTACCCTACAATTCTGTTTCTGCCCTTCACAAAAAAAAGTGGCTGCAATTGAAGTGGAGCTTTTCAGGAGCTGAGTGATTTAATTGACCAAAGGCTTGTAAGTGAGCTGATACACGCTCATAGCTATCGACCTGATCCCAGGCTGGCGGGACCGGGGCTCCTGGGGCATGCTGGTGTCTCTGCTCCTTACAGGCACTCCAGAGATGTTTATTTTTAAAAAGCCTTCCTGAGAACCTCTAGCCTGACCAGCCAGGGATGGCATTCAACACATTTGACACGCGGGCAGCAGTGGAATTCTCTGACTCAAACACACATGCAGGCGTACATACCGGTAACTCACAACTTCAACACACAACACAAACTCACTCAAGTTGCTCTCGTTTTAGCCCTCTCACTTCTTAGGACTCCCTTCGTTCCCTTCACGGCCTTTCATTTTTCATCCAGTTAAAGTCAGTAAAGCAGTAAAATCAGAATTTGTGCTTTTTGGCTGTTAGTCCAATTATATTCCATAGCGTTCTCATAAAAGTTGATTACGTTTAATAAAAGATTCTACTTATATTCTACTCCCTTAGCACTTTGCTCACATGATCTGGTGTTTTCTTCACCTCTGTTTATAGTGAATGCTGTGAAATCAATATACGTATGTGCTATAGCCTACTCAGTTTAACACATATTTGGGAACGCATTGGGCTAGTTAAATTTTTTTTTCACATATACTTAATTTTCAACAATTTTGTTGACAGATTACAGCATTTCACTCGGGTTGTAATGAGACACCTTTGTAAACCTGCACAAAATTCAGTTTTCCTCAAATAAAAATATATTAAGCTTGTGCAAGTGAATAAATTAAGACAATAGTATTGTATTTTTACTACTGTACTGTAAAATACAATTATATTTATTTTTTCTTTCACATTTATTTTACAGTGCAGTTGTATTACAATAGTAATATATTACTGTTTTATGGATAAAAGACGCCAATGCAAAGACTTTTCACTGTGTTGAATTTGGATGAAGAAAATGGGTTGGAGCTTTACATTTTGAACTTTCAAAGTGCACTAGATTGATGCAATTAACTTTAAAATGTACACAATTTTGAATTACAAAAATCATGGTTCCCTAGAGCGAGATTCACCCACCATAGTCTCAAAAAAATTATGTGGGAAACACTGTATGCATTTGAAATATGTGAGCCTGGACCACAAAACCAGTCACAAATCGCACGGATATATTTGTGGCAAAAGCCGACAATACATTGTGGGTCAAAATTATCGATTTTTCTTTTATGCCAAAAATCATTATTAAGTAATATTAAGTAAAGATCATGTTCCATGAAGATATTTTGTAAATTTCCTACCGTAAATATATATAAAAATATTTTTTTTTGTTAGTGAATGCAGCAAAAGCACGAACCTAAATTGACAACTTTAAAGGCGATTTTCTCAATGTTTTTTTGCACCCTCAGATTCCAGATTTTTGTTGTATCTTGGCCAAATCTTGTCCTCTCAAACCATACATCAATGAATAGCTTATTTATTCATCTTTCATATGATGTATACATCTCAATTAAAAAAAATGTTTTACCCATGTGACTGGTTTTGTTGTCCAGGGTCACATATGTCAGTATGTCAGGAAAAACGATTTCCTATCAAGCGATTTCTTGGGGTCTTCGACATACATGCAGGTGCGCAGGTGTACACACACACACACACACACACACACACACACACACACACACACACACACACACACACACAAACAGTCCCCCTCTCACTCACTTCAGGCTCCAGGTCTGAGCTGCCAAATGGCTCCTGTCAAGGTGACAGGCGTTAGTGTGGCAAGCGTAGCAGTGCGATAAAGGCTGCTAGTGAGTTCACGCTGCTCCCATTGGTCTGCGCCTGTGTTCCTGCAGTGGTCAGAGGAGCAGTGTATAAATGTCATTAACAGCCTGTCTCTCAAGGGCTTTCGACCACATTCCTGTGGTGTCAGCTCCATCCCGTCATTACACACTGTTTGTTGACCCCAGCCAGACATTTGGTCAAGCACGATCATCATATTGGTTGGCATGATAGCTTGTGATTTATAATTTTTTTTGTACATAGTTTGCAGATTTTACAATGACATTTGTGAATTCACTCTTTTATAAAGCTTATTCGTATACCAAAAACCCTACTGAAAATTCTTGACATGAAATTTTTATAAAACACTACTTTTCAGATTATGTGCTCTTTGACAGACAACTCAGTGACATATGATGTACTGTAACCCTCTGGGTATGATGTGCTGAGATGCTTCTTTAACTTGGAAAGCGACAAGAGTAGTTAAAGTAGAGTAGTTTAGAGTAGTAGAGTAGTAATAGTAGTTTAAGTTCTTAAACTGTCATTTAGATACTTTAATGAGTGAATCAGTTCTCTTTGAACTTGTTTATTTCCATGAACTGATTCTTTTGGAATGGTTGATTTTCATCATTATGGTTGAGTCACTGAAATTAGTTTTTTTTAAACATTAACGTTTAATTGTTGCTCGTTCGGATGTAATGCTGCATGTGACATTAAAATAACGATTTAAGCTTTTTGTCATCTGTATTTTGGCGTGTGATCGGAAAAAAACATACTATTTTGAATATGCCTGAACTACTGATAAATGTTGTTAATTTAATAGTGAGAATTGGGCCCTAAACTAAAGTTTGACCCATATTGCTCTAAGTGCAGTAGAAGCCCTTTTAGTTTTCTGGCTGATGCGTTGATAATAAATAATCTATGTGTAGTCTGTAGTCTAATGCGGGATTTTACTCTGCCCTCACACCACGAGGGGAATTTACGGAGCCCTACCACATCTTGGTATGCAAATGAGTCTGGGCTTCTGCCAATTTGTGCTCTATTTTCCTCCCTCTCTTCCTTTCTCTCTTCCCCTCTCCAAAGAGAGGAGCGCAGCTGACAGCTCTGGCCACTCATCTGTTTAATCATTGGCTCAGTACACGCTGCCGAATAACGATGCTCGCTTCACGTCCGATTGTAACAGTGATTGAGAATTCGCTCTGTATTTTGAAAGTATAATGCTTGACAAATCAAAACTACAAGAGAGCATCTCACAGCTGCATGGTGTTATCACACGCATCTTTGGTTTGTTGACATATTTCGAAAAGCTGAAGACACACATTTAATGAGCTTGTAGATGGTTATTAAGAAGTTTGATTGATATACTGCTAATTATAAGAATTGAAAGATGACGTGTCATTTCTTTGAAAAAACAAATACTGTCACAGAGTATGTACTATTTGTTTCTTGACTGTTCTAATAGTATGCATAAACTGTACACTTCCATTCAAATGTTTGGGATCTGGGATCCCCCCCCCCCTATTTTGGATCTGAACTTTCTATATACTTTCTATAAAATATAGTTTCCACAAAAATATTAAGCAGCATAACTGTTTTCAACACTAATAATAAATAAATATCACTTGAGCATCAACGTAGCATATTAGAATGATTTCTGAAGGATCACATGACACTGAACAATTCAGTTTTGCCATCACAGGGTTCATTTTTTTTTGTAAATACATTGAAATATAAATTTTTAATTTTAAATGG
Source organism: Phoxinus phoxinus (assembly GCF_949152265.1). Lineage (NCBI taxonomy): Eukaryota > Metazoa > Chordata > Actinopteri > Cypriniformes > Leuciscidae > Phoxinus > Phoxinus phoxinus. Next base: position 15,695,437 of record NC_136878.1, on the reverse strand, counting down.
TAATAATAAATCACAATATTACTTTTTTTACTGTATATTTGATCAAATAAATGCAGCCTTGGTGAGGAAGTAAAGACACTTATTTAAAAAAAAACTTTTGAACGGTAGTGTATGTAGTATACTATGAATAAAATCTGGACATGCTACATTTGTTATGTTGGCATTATCATGTGACCTATGCTGTCAGTTGTGTAACTGCTCCATGTTATTTATGAATATAAGGACTCCTCTTTTATGGCCTCATGCGATAATAAAGTGTCCATCGGAGGCACACTTCTGTTGTAGTAAGTCATCTGGGGATTTTCATATGCTGTTGTATGGATACTGCGTTATTGGACAAACTGCTTGTGTGAAAATCAGTGTGTCAAATAGCATACTATTTGACACTAACACTAACAATATAGCAATAATTGATTTAATATTGAAACTTAACTTCTAATGCTACAATTTATACTTTTAATGTAACCTTCTTTTAAATACTTTGGTCAAGAATTATTTATGCAATTTTAAAAATTCAAAGAGCAGTGTCATGTCTATCCTTGTATTGTACAACTGGTTGAGGTTGATACGGGATTTAGAAAGTAATTAGTTAAGTAATGCAATACTTTTTAGAGAGTAATTAGTACAGTAATCTAATTACACTGTTGAAGATGTAATTAGGTGCTAGAGTAACTTACCCGAAACTGTATTCAAATGAGGAGAATTACTTTTTTCAAACAGTTCTCCCATCTTTTCAAAAACATATCAACCCTCAGATATCCATGGCTCTCATAGGTCTCTCACTTTATATAGTTATAGTAAACTTATAGTTGACTTTGCATATTATACTGAGAGACAAGGACATATTTTAACATGCTTCAGCTTTAACCCAGTTTTTCGGTGGCTGGATTTTCGGTAGAAGCCACTCAGAGGTTGTCCTACATCATCCCGACTGAACCACAGCAACCCAAAAAAGCCTTTTTATTTACTCGTGCAACGCAGCTCCATACTCATTTTTGAAAGCGCGCAGTGTCTGTTAAGCTCTGTCAATCTATAACAGAAGGCATTTCTATTTAATTCTCACTCTCTTTTTTTTTTTTTTTGTGCTGCTGCTGCTGCTGAATGTCGAAGGAATGTGGATCTCACAAAGAGCTGAAAGAGCAAAGTAAAAAGTGCTGCTGCTGGTGGATTTGGGATGAACACACACAATGTTGTGTAGGCTCTGATTGTAAGCACATTGATCATGATACTTAACATTAAGAATGGCCTCATTACTTTGTAGATGCTGGCTAAAATGGAAGTGTGGTGAAGCGTGTACGGGTAACGGTAACTCAGCAAGAGCCTGATGACTGCAATAAAGTGTAATCAATTTTTCTTCCTGTATGTATGTATGTATGTATGTGTTTGTTTTGAATAAGGCTATAAAAGTTAATATACAATTATTAACTGGGTTCTTTTTTTAAGTTAGCTGCAACATCAGAATTGGAGCATCGTTTATTCCTTCCCTGCATTTCGTTTTTTCACCCATAGGGGTCAGTTTCACTCTCTGTAAGCTGTTTTTTCTTTCTTTATTAAGGATGCTGAATTGGCTGACAGTACTCTGGTCAGTGGTCTGTTTCTTTCGGCAGTGCCACAGTGCGTATTGAATTCCCAAATAAATCAATGCGTTTCCCTCTTGCGCCTGCTGTATTGTGAGAAGATAGATAGCAGGACCCTAATGATGTTTAACATCAGCTGGAGCTAATGGAGAGGATACTCAAGCCATTTATATTGAGATGGCTATCTCTCCATTTTACTCTCTCTCTCACTCTCACTCTCACTCTCACTCTCACTCACTCACTCACTCACTCACTCACTCACTCACTCACTCACTCACTCACTCACTCACTCACTCACTCACTGATTTGTTCCCCCCCCCCCCCCATTCAAACCAGAGAAAAGGATCATGATCGGAAGTGTTTGTATACGCTACCGGTCAATGATCAAAATGATTATATACACTACTGGTCAAAAGTTTGGATTAATTAAAGGGGGTCGTGAATGTTTATTTTTTAAATGTTCCCTGAGTGCACTTATAATGTTAGTATGATTTTTACATCAAATTGTTCATAATTTAGAAATAAAAGGCCATTTTTTATACTACATTTTTAGTATTACAGTCAAGATTAATCGTGAAGTGTTGGTAATAGCATTATATTTGGATCCACTCCCATCGCATGAAAGCTTGCAGCGATGAGCATTGAGCAGATGACAGTCTGTTGATCGAATGAATGCAGTGATCTCATCATTGCAGCTCAATTTCTGCACTCTCACGAATGCTTTCATTATAACTAACAGTTCAAACATTTACATTTACATTTAGTCATTTAGCAGACGCCTTTATCCAAAGCGACTTACAACTGAGGACTACAGCAAGCGAGTCATCTTGAAGAGACAAAAAATAACGCAAGTGGTGCTCAAAATACAAAGTTCTGGCATTGCTCAGAGTAGCATAAGCCAAAACAAGGGAGGGTAAAGGAGAGTTTTTTTTTTTTTTTTTTTTTTTTTTTTAATGTCAAGTGCTCACAGAGTTTTCAGTTGTCTTTTGAATGTGGTCAGGGATTCTGCATTCCGGATGAGGGTAGGGAGATCATTTACATGATGTAAATAAGAGTGTAGATAATGTAATTGATTATAATGGGAGTTATGACGAGAGCCCAGAACTCAGTTACTGATAAACTTGCGATGTGTGATTGACAGCTCCAGCAATTATATATATAGGGAGGGTTCTTTGATCGCTTTCTGTATCTAATTTAATCACAATTTAAATAACAGATTATTTATTATGCTTCTAACAGTGAAACCGTGTGAAGTTGATCATTTAGCCAGTGGCTTGATTTACTGACGCATAAACAGCAGAAATAAACAATTTTGAGACAAAGAACATCTGACTGTACATTAATCATATCAGAAACATTATTTAGAATAAACAGTTACTTACATGTTGTGGCGTTACTGTCGGGTCCATATCTTACCTTAAAAGACTGTTTGCACAGCCTGCAACGATATGTGAAATTTACCAAAGAATCCACATTGAAATATACAGAAAAAACAAATCATGCTCTACTGAATCATTCACATAGTAGAAAATAAATAACCACTTTCCTTGCATTAGGATCCTTTGGATGGTAATGTTGTTTTTAGTCCATCTTGCATCTTCTCTCCATCTCATCTCACTAATGCCCCAGTGGGCGGGGTCAAATATACAATGATGTAGATAGGCTTTGGTCTTTCGTCGCACTATCACATCTTAATGTGACAAAATTCCAAACGAGTCGTCAGAGCTTGGTTTCTATAAAAGCTGTTTTTTGGCCTAACTAGGCCAAACAGAGTTTTACAGTACAATGACCTCTTACATGTCAAAAGATCGGGTACATTTTGATTTCTCAATTCATGATCCCTTTTAGTTTTAAACTGTTTAAGTACAATTTAAAATTACTGTTTTATATAAAAATATTCTATTAAAATGTTTAATATATTCTAAAACATAATTTATTCCTGTGATGGCAAAGCAAAATTTTCAGCACCATTACTCTAGTCGATCCTTCAGAAATCAATCTAATATGCTGATTTGGTACTCAAGTATTATTCATTATTATTGGTGCTCAATTATTGATAATGTTTCTCATTATTATCAATGTTGAAAATGCTTCGTATTTTTGAGTAAACAGTGATATACTGAATACCTGTTTTCAGGATTCTTTGATTAGAAAGCTCAAAAGTACATCATTTGTTTTAAATATTTTTTTTTTAACATTTATAAATGTCTTTTGGTGTTAAATGACTGTCTTGACTGTTAGATGCTGTTTTGATCAAATAAATGTAGCCTTGTTAAGTATAAGAGACTTCTTTCAAAAACATCAAAACCTTAACTATTTCAAACCGTGTTTGTAAGCGAGTTATGGAATGCATAATTTTTGTCGGTCAGAGGGTGTATGCGAGTCAGATTGACTGTAATTACCACATACTGTGCTCTGAAACGTACTCAAGCTCATAATAAAACAACAGTGTCACATTATTGCCCAGCGTCCTCCAGTAATGACTCCAACTGCTGTGTTGGCCTGTTAATCTGCATGTACTCACATTCACTGGCCTCTATCGAAATCTCCGTAAGAGAATTATTGAGTTATCTGCTGTTCCAGCAAATCTGACTTGTCAACTTTTATTAATTGCTACAATATCACAAATTAATGCGCAATTGCCAGCCTTATGAAAGCCGGCAGGAGGTGATTTCTGCAGGCCGATCCAGATATTCAATGGCCTCTAACTTAGAAAGTTATACTGCACTGCAGATTAATTATGCACAACGAACTGGATAAATGCAAAATGGGGCAATCGACAGCGCCATTAAGGCGTACTCATCGGTGAGACACTGAGCAAAGAGAGATCTATGAGGCTGCTTTCTCCAACGGCAGGAGAGGAAGAGGAAAGAAACTCTTCAACTTCCTGTGTTGTTACTGCTTCCTCTCATTCTCTCATGCTGGAAGCGGAGGATGATGTTCGTACAGGCACTCTTCCGCTAATCAGAGTGCCGGTGCACCGTGGCTCGAACAAGTGTTTTGAGTTGAAGTTTAAGTTGAAGGGAGAGAATCAGAAACCAAACATAAACTACGGAAATGGTGTGTTCCTAGCTTTGTTTTGCTCTGTTTTTCTTACTTGAACCGCTTTTACCGAAGCACGGTGCATTTCCCGTCGGTTTCTCCATCATTCTCTCTCTGTATCTTTAGCTACCAGTGTTTTCAGACTGTATCTGTCACTGCTGAATAAAAGCAGCACTCATTAGCATTTCTTTCCTTGCTCAACTCTTATTACTCTGTGAGACGCTGTCTCAGGCTTCCACAAATGCAGATTTGACACGGTGCATTGTTTATATTGAGTTAGGAGACATCATTGGCAATCTCCAAATGAAGCTGTTTGGATGCATAGCATCGACGGATCAGTTCGGGTTTGGATCGCTTTGTGTGAGCTCTCTGAGAGTGTGTGGCTGTTGTGGATTGTCTTTGGGGGACGGGTGCAGGGTACGTGTGGGTGGGGATGTTTGATGAGAGTTCATATACAGAGATACAAGAGATTATGTATCATAGAGCCAGGTAATTTGCAAGACTTGTTAAACTATCGTTGTGGCAAAACAGTATTCAAACAGACTTCGCGTATGTGTCGCGTGAGCGCAATGGTTAAAAAAACGTCCATTTAGCATGTTTACATAGAAAAACAATGGTAAACAACGATTATACAGGCTTTTGCGAATTGCACAACAAATGAAAAGAGTTAAAAAGGCATAAAGAAATAACCAACGCTGTCACATATAATTTATGCAAAGATATTGTGCCCGCAATAATGCCGCCTTCCAGAAAATGATGCAGACAATACTTTTTTTTTTCACCACTGTTTTTACAAAAATATTAAGCAGCTCAAATGTTTTCAACATTGATGATCTATTGAGAAATGTCCCTTGAGCTCCAAATCAGTTTATTAGAATTATTTTACAGGAAAATTGCACTTTAAAATGTATTAAAATAGAAAACAGTAGTTTAAATTTTAATAATATTTCACAATATCAATGTTTTACTGTATTTTGCTCTAATAAATGGGTGAGCATAGAGACTTCTTTCAGAATAATTTATAAATCTTATCGACCCCAAACTTTTAAACACGTTTTCTATAAAATATAACTTGCCCTTCATTTTCTCCATAAAGAAATTGATTTTCAACAATAACTTAAAAACAACAGTCCTACCGTGGGTTAGCAATGTAGTTCTGTAGAAGTCATAAGTTCTAGGGAAGTGCTAAAATAGATGCTGCTGTTTCCATGGAATAGAAATCACATCAAAATAGTGTGTGAAGATCCGCTTCCATAACACACTGTGAATGACATAATCCAAGCAGCCTTTTTGTATTTGTTTGTATATATTTGAATATTTGCAATTAACCTCAAGTGATGGTATTTTATACTCCTTGTCAGTGACTTAAATAATTGAGATTTTTATTGTATTGTCTGTTGATTTTATGCATATCTTTCCCAATTCTTCATGGGATGAGTAGTTCATTCCTTTATAATCAATGTCAACGGCACAGCCTTTTGCCTTTTGTCTTTTTCAGATTTTTAAATACCTTAGAACTATTTTTTTTTAATGCAGAAAGAGAAAATGAAAATTGGAAATGAAAGTTGTGTGCACGAGAATGTTACCATAGCAACAGTAACCTTCTCAAACACTTTCCATTAGAATCAGAATGTGGATGATGATGCATTGATAAAACTTAAGTACTGTCATTACTTAGCACTTTATTAAGTCACGTATATTACAAAAATAAGCCGGTGTTTTGTGACAACTGTGATAGAAAACATACATACAAGGCATACATACAAGAGACTGGTATAAGCCTCTCTTGAGCAAACTGTTTTGGTTCTCAGTCTGCCCGACAGCCTACAGTATTATAATATATCATCATTTGTTAAATTCAATATTTTTGTTCTATTTGATTTGTGGAGGCTCCTTTGTTTACAATGGATGTGGAATGAAGAATAGCGTGTGGTAGAGGGCTGGGTGAGAGTTCATGTGAGGTAAAGGACCGTGGCTGAGCCTTATTCCAGAGCTCATTAGGCATATCTGACTGTGTTGAATTCAGCGGCTGTGTCTTCGGTCATGCATCAGCTGGTCTCTGCAGATGCGAGAAACTAAGATCTAAAAACACACACACACACACACACACACACACACACACACACACACACACACACACACACACACACACACACACACAAATGTCTGGCATCTTTTGAAAAATTTGCACTCTGTTGGAATTTGTATTTCATCCTCCTTCAACTAGAATGCTGGACTTCTGAGGAGGAACATGCCAAATTTGATTATGAGCTGAATTTGAGCGTTTCGGTCTAAAAGTCTCTCCCAGGTCTCGTCAGTGGATAACGAATGCAAGCTGTTAAAGTCTGATGTTGAAGAAAGTGGAAGATGGAGAGGAAAACAGAAGGGTAGAGTTAGTTCAATGTGGATCACTGCCAGTATTAAACAATTAACACTATAATTTGTTTTTGTAGTGTTGAAAGGTAATATAATTAACCAGTGAAACTAATCTCCGTTCCCTGCCAGACCGAAACGCTTCTGTAAATGATAATAGCAGTTGGTCCAGTGGGCTCATGGGACTGGATAAATCTGCTTCCCCCTTTGCTCAGAACTGGCATCTATTCAGTCAGTCCTGTGTGTAGAGGGACCCATTGAAATACTTTCTGTAAGCCCATCTGTGTGTGTTTGAAGTGTTCAACACTGTTCTGTGACAAGCTGCAGTTCTTGCCCTCTCGCAGTGACCAGTGCGGTTTCACTGTGTATCACCACACCAGTCAGTCAAGATTAACCCACCTCACCCTTGCCATCAGCTTTGAGCTTTATTTAAACCCTTTAACTCTGCCCTCTGTCCCACACTTTCCTTTTGAGCACAGAAACAGTTCTCTAAACTTCAAACGAACAAAATACAGTTTTTTTTTCTTTTTCGCTTCAGCCAAGCACTTGTCTTGCAGCCATTTAGATTGCCACCTTCACAAAAGAAAGTATAAAATCCACATACAGTATGGTCACAAGTTGTATTGCTCAGGTTAAACACGTCTTTGTGTTTTACATCTGAGACATTTCACCCCCAAATCAAAGAAAAATTTGTTTTTTGTTGTTTGTTGCATTTTGACAATGTTATGTTATTAGAGAGATTCATAAACGGAGCAGTTACCCCAGGGTCCAGTTCCAATAGGGTGTACGTCATCACCTCTCGCCCCGCTAGCGACTATACCGTGCTCAATGATGCTTTGACTCTGAGTGGCAAAGTACTGGCAACATGTGAGAAGTGCCGGTATGGTAAAGATTAAAATATAGAAATGCCGACCCAGTTCGAGCACTGATCATGTTACAATGCAAAAAAATCTTTAATCTTCTTAAGTTTTTAACTAAATATTTCTAAATAATAATATTTAAAGTATGATATATAATTGAAACGTATTATTTCAAATGATTGTTTATTTGGAAAAAAATAAAAATTGGGGTGTGAAATATGTCTGAAACCCATGTTCTTGAGTTTTTGTGAGAATCACTCCACTCACCTCCAGTGGGTTCATTTCACATATGGGCCAATGAGGTTTTTGTCTGGCTGCTGGTGTCTGGTCTACATGCATGAGCAGCTCCCAGTTGCTTACCAGACTGTAACAATGTTTGCCAGGGCTTCTGCCCCCTCTCTGCTCCATCTCTGTTAGTGGGCTGTCATTTTAACAATACTTGGTCAGACCGTCAGAGCAACTGACTCTAATTGATTGATGCCTCATAAATGTTGCGCCCTCCCCCACTTCCTGAACCAGTTCCACCCAGCGGCCCTGATTTCTCGACGTCTTTTTCACCCGCTCGCATTTCTGTTCACATACCCATGTAAGGAAGTGTGGAGGAAGTCTCAGTTCTTCTCCTCAGGCTTAACCTTTGAGCCCCGGAATATGTGTGTGTGAGTTAATGTGTGTGCGCATCAATGCATCCCAGTGGAGAAGAATTCTTCAGGTCTGAATTTTCATTCAGTTGTGTTGCCCAAAAATAACATGAGGGACCACAGACTAGCAGAAGAATGCTGCTCTGTGTGTACGGTGCTTGAAACTTAAGCTTCCTCTGTTGACCGGGCCTCATATTTTTTCTTCTTGGCTTACGAAAACCTCTCATTTCATCTTTGAATAATGCAAAATTGCAAATAACTACATATTACACTAAAACCAAAAGATTTAATTTGTTCTTTGCATTTTGGATAAAATCGTCCGCCCTGGCTTGCTCTTTTTCTCCTTTCTGAAAGAAGCAACGTTTTCATTGAATAAAATTAAATGGCTCTGTTATCAAAATATCACTAAATGTTTCAAATAGCAGCAATTTTAGACATTTGAGATGGTATTGAGATTATATACTGTATATTGTGTGGCAATCTGTGAACAAGGGCCCTGTTGTTCCTGTTGCTTATATCCTTTATTATTGTCGCTGGCATTGTAAATGTCATCACATTTAAACAAAGATGGCATTTTTATCTTTAACCGTAAATTAGATAATTTCTGTCTGTGTTGCTTCCCAGAATGCAAGACACTTAATACTCGTCCATTTGGAATTGTGGAAGATTGAAAGTCTGGAATTAAATGATTTGGTTCAGTTCTAAAATGCTGTTTCTCTTTTAATCTGTACCACTACAGACCGTGCTTGAGCTTAACAGATGTGCATGATCCACCCTCTGTCCACTTTGCATGTGTTTATAACTGATCTGATGACCCAATAAGCTTGTTTGAGGTTTGCAGCACAGCAGAATGTCTGTGCTATTGACACACATACTGTAGTACAGAGCTGGAGCAGCTAACATGTTATCTCATACACTGCCTGACCTTCCAATATGCAACACACATTTAATTCTCACAGACTACAGATCAACAGGAAGTCATCTACTTCTTTGCATGTGTCTTTATGAGTCAATAACTATGTGCCAGAATAGATTGTATTGAGTGGACTTGTGTTAATTACCCACAGTTTACAATCTTTAGCTTGTACTAAATGAAGAACTGGGGCAAATGTAACACTCAAAGGAATCTTCAGTAATGATAATAACTCACTGAATCCATTTAATCTCTGCAATAAAAAAAAAAAATCATAATTTTCCTGTCTGTATGAATGTAAATGCAACTGTGTCATCTGGCCTTTCTGGCTCTCACATTTCTAAAAGGACGTTTCTGGGGAACGAACTCAATAATTAATAATAAGTTAGATTTGTCTGGATATCCAAAGTACTCTATCTAATGCGACTCTGATAATCCATTACTATATGTGATTGTGAATATATTAAAATGTCTCCCTTATTATAGGCTATGGCTTTATTTTGCATGTAGTTTGTTGCGGGTGGGAGTGGGCGGTAAGAAAATACAGCATGGGTCCCGCGGCCCCGCGATTTGCAGCGTTACAAGAAAGGAGTCAACAAATTAAGTTCACCGCAGTCGATCAGTAACATTCTTTTCCTCCATAGCAGGCTAGGCAAAGTGATTCATTATTTATTTAATTCGTTAAATGTTTATTAGTATTATTTAGTCCTATTTTCTTTTTTCTATATGTTAATTAGATAGGCTACATAAATACCTGTGAATTATGTGAGATTTTTATTTCCTATTTTATTTTATTTGTTTTATATTTTATTTGTTCAATATTTTTTTTATATATAAATAATTCATTTAAATATTGTGCCTTGTTAGCTTACCAGAGTTTAACTGTTATGGGTAAGTGTGTGTGTGTTGTTATGCATACTTCTGTCAGGACCACTATCGTCAAATATGATTGACAATTAGCATACAGTTTGGATTGGCGGTATGGTTCCGTTCTGGGCGAGAACTCCTTGCGCATCCATGCAGCCTAGCCTGGATAAGAGCAGAGAGAGCAGCAATAACCCCCCTTAGGGTAAACAGAACAGAACCAACATGAATGCATGCACATATATTTAATTCAAGATAATTAAAGTACAACATAATTTGAGAATTTATTCTGATTCAAGGGGTATCAGAATGCCAAATCCTGACTGGATGAGAGGAGGAGCTGGGGAGGGAGGAGGGTAATTCGCTCCTGGGAAACGCGATAGCTGCTGATAATACTGAAGGAGCTTATATATGTATACGGTGATAGGCGTTGTATTCCTATGTGGATCAGCTGAGAGTCAGTTGATGGGAGCTTGACTAACGTGACCTGCCAGAACTAACGCTACGCTTGATATTTACATGTTTTTTTTTTAGGCTTCACTATTTTTGTTTTAACAGTTGATAGTTGATTGAACAGTTGAACAGTTTGTAACCCAGATGGTTTTTGCCTTATTTTCCTTATTCGCGGCTCCCTCTTGCGTTCGCGTTGTCGCGAGACTTCGTGAAGTAGCGCGAGACTTGAGACTGAGTGTTGCGTCACTTCCTTTAAATACGGCCGCGCGCTGTTGTTTTGGTATGTGTGTGCGCGAGCTGGTGTGTTGAGCTGCTGCAGATTGCCTCTACCTTTTGCAAATGACTGCTGTTGAGTGACTTAATGCTGTGGGAACTGGCCAGGTTCTGTGCATTGATGGCGAGCCACTAGGCCCAAACCTGATGCTTTGGAGTGCATGCATCTAACGGTGTGGTAGGAGGCGCTGCAGCTGCTAACTTTGCTACACCTGCGCACACACCCTCAGAGATATGTTCACACACCTTTGACACTACATACATCTACATATTGGTACTGATCTTATGAACTGAGCCAAACTAAGATCTTCTGATACTGGTCCACTATTTTATTTATTATTTCGGCACTTATATATGCTACAAGTTGATTGAGTTTTATAAGGCTAATAGAAAGCTGGCAGAATGTGTCAGCATTACTTTATCTTATAATCAAACGCAATGTTTTATTTTTGTTATTCTTAACATTTAGTATAAATTTTAGCAGAATTCAGCAGGATTAGGAAAAGTTTAGCATTTATTAAACATTAGCATATTGACGTTTTTGACCGCAGCATGCTGCAATCCAATCAGAATGAAGTAATCCAGAAAATGAATGTGTTTAACCTATCTGGATAGTGTGAATGCAGCTGGGTGTACTGGTCTTTAAACATCCCTTATAATGAGGAAGGAAATTATCCTCTGGAGCAACACCAAGATGTTATCGTGTTGTGTATCTCACATACACCATTAGTCCAAAACAAATAGATGGTCTGCTCAAGTAATGCAGGGTAAATTAAATCCAGAGACATGGGGATATTAATTACGGTTTTGTGAATACCCAGAGAGGGAATCAGTCTTAATCGTTTTGTCTTCTATTTTGTGTTTCAGGTGTAACCGTGTAAATAAAGGTCCATTGTAGGACATTTTATATGGGCCTTTTTCCACATTTAAAGGTTAAAAGATTTTCATTATCTTAGAAAGTTCACGATCTATTAGGGCTCCTATACTCTTTCCCTGCCATTGACAGAGTTGTTCCAGCTTTCCTTGTTTTCACTGGGGTTAAACGGTGTACTGTATATGACAGAATCTCCTGATCAAAACACAGCCTAAAAAGAAGCAAAAACAAACAGTGTAAGCAGATAAAATAACTCCACAAAGCAGTAAAATAACGTGATCATCAAACATTAAACAGTATATAAATCAAAACTGCATTATCAAAACAGATAATGTTACTGAATGAAATGTCCGACCCAGGACGAGCTATAGGACTGTGAAGCTTTGGGGGTGTTGATGGACTCAATCTACTCCATCTGTTTTGATTGATCTGGATGTAGTCTTTGACAAAAACATGCTTTTCTGTTTGTATTCTCTCCCGGGTCTGTTGTCAATCCTTCACAGTTACGCTGATGGCGTAAGACGCTGATGACGTATTATCTGGTGCGCCCGAGCTTCATTTATAGACTGAGGGAAACGCACGCTGTAAAAGTGTCTCATCCGCGACATGCACATTTATGCACCATTAAAACAATTATATCCACGCAGACAATGTAGAATAGCTTGAATATAGCGTGCGTCTCCCTCAGACTGTAAATGAAGCTCGGGCGCACCAGATAACACGTCATCAGCGCCTAACGCCAGCAGCGTCACTGTGGAGCAACAGGCCCGGGAGAGAATACAATGCTGAATAAAGTCTTATTTTGTGTTATTTTTGGACCAAAAAGTATTTTCGATGCTTCAAAAACTTCTAACTAACCCACTGATGTCACATGGACTACTTTGATGATTTTTTTATTACCTTTCTGGACATGGGCAGTATACCGTATATACATTTTCAATGGAGGGACAGAAAGCTCTCGGACTAAATCTAAAATATCTTAAACTGTGTTCCGAAGATGGTCTTACAGGCTTAGAACGACATGAGGGTGAGTCATTAATGACATTATTTTCATTTTTGGGTGAACTAACCCTTTAAGGACACAAAGCCTTATCGCGCTTTCAATTTTTGTTTGTTTGACAGCAATGGTGAAAAACACAACATTTAAAAAAGCTTTTCTTATTATGAGAATTTTAAATATATTTTTGGCCCGCCACAGACTACTTAAAGATGCAGTATGTTTTTATTATATTTGAAATCATCCCAAACAAACACACCCCTCTCTTCATTGCTCTGCTTACAAAGCTCACCCTCCAATCCTAACCGCCTTGCTCCGAGTCGGTCTCGAACCGCGATCGCTGGCATGGGAGGCAGGTGCCCAGTCATCAGCCTGCACAACTCAATTCAATTCAAGAGTGGGTGTCTATTTTTCGTAGCAGAAGCACAACAAAATAATACTTCACGAAAAATAAAGCGAAAATTATGAACGAATGATGCACAAAAAATTTACATACGGTACACAAGAGTAAATGCAAACAAGAGTTGGTTGTTAGTTGGCAACAGCACAGCAGCTCCAGTCAAACAATGACATCAAACCCAAAGCAACCTCCACTTCTGTTCTCAGGTCTTCCAACTTAGCTCTCTCCAGCGCTGGAAAGCTTTTCTAATATTATGCGGGTCCTAAAACTCTTTCCTGATCATAACTCTTCATTTTCCAGTGATAATCTTTTAAGCTTTTCTCTTTTGTAATGTATCTTAGCCATCTCTCTTCCTACAGTCTTTCTTCATATCTCACTGTTGCTCGTTCTCTCTCCTCCACCGTACTACGCCCCCTAATGCTGATTGGTTACACGTTTGTTGTTGTGTCTAGTTGTGTATGTCCGACCAACTTTCAAACAACGTTTTTCATATATCGCTTAGACCTTCATCAGTTCTGTATACTATAAAGTGTGTAAGTGTGCTATAGAATAATTAAGTATTTTTTATGGTCTGTTTTCTTTGAATTGTTTAAAGGCTTATTTTAAAATGTTTAGCTGATCTGCTCCAACATTGTGAAAAATAAATAGGATACGTTAATATGTAAATATGTCATTTTGTAGTTTTGCTATAATGTGTTACCGTTGTTTAATTGTACGGTTAATGTAATTTTAGACAGATTTGCCTGTGGTCCTTGACATTGCCCGAGTTCTTAGTTTATGATATGTAAAGGCTAGAGCGGAATAGTTTGCTTTCATTGAACAAGTCTTATGTTTTTAAGTACCATAATTGAAAACCATAATATCAAGGATGAACTTAATGAAGCCACTTTTAATTTTTTTAAATAAAATCCAGTGTTAGCACTCAACCATAGTAAAAACATGTTGTTGTCACTGCCCTTCTAATTAGAGGCTTTACATCTGGTTCTTGTTGATGTAATTTATTAACACTGGAGTCATGTTTCTGATATTTCTGTCCGATCCTAATGCATTTACCTTGTCTGGATTTACAGTAGATGTCATCACTGGGGTTTGATGAAGTAGTTATGGAATTAAATTTGGAATGCAGTTCCAACGTTGTGTTGCAATTAAGAACAACTATGTAAACTGTGGTTTTCTGTTTCACATGTCAAATTATGTGTTCAATTTCCTATTGATATCCATATAATGTACAGTATAAACCCTTCGAAGATTGTTTGGTCTAAGATTGGGTATTCCTTATAAAATTATTCATATTCATCAGGGTATAAAATATAAAACACTTTTAATGTTAATAAGGTTTACACACATAAGTGCTAGGAGTATAAATGGTACGAATTATCCTATATAGTTTATTCTTGTACTGCAACATTCTGAGTTCTATGTTAGCTTGCATGGGCAGGAAGTTTTTTTCTTTGTAGTTGCATGCACACTATTTTAATTTTATTGTTTGACATTTTCATGTACTAATAATTATTCATAATAAAATCAAAAAAAGAAAAATTAAATAGGAAAGTGCAGAATTTTAGGGGAAAAAACACATTTATACACGCATATACACACAATACATCTATAATATACACTATATTGCCACGTCTCTGCTTAAATATGTTGTAAATGCTGCTGTATTTCCAAGTAGGTTTAAAAGATATCTCCGTGTAATGGCTTTCACTTTATTTCACTGTGGTGTTATGAGAGAATAGTTCTTGTTTACTGGAAACTCTTTCGCCTGTTAGTTTGCGGTAAAGGGTTACGGCTAACTCTCACTGGTATGTGGACTTATTTACTTTGGCGTACTCATTTATTTTCTAAAAAGTACTGTTCTTAGCTGTCTCCGAGGCACATAGCTGAGCCTCTGCCATATACTGCACTTATGAAACTGCATGGTTTCTGTGGTGCCCATGCTGTTGTGAATATGAATGCATTGGAATGCAGGGCGAGCTGAGGGTTAGAGCAGCATGACTAATACTGGGATCTCCTGTGAAGTGTGTGGTTGACTGGCTCGGGCTGTCCTTCACGCCTGGATGATGAGACTACATGCCTAGCGTCCTCCCAGCTTGCTGGGCTAGTCTGTAGAAACATGTCAATGAAAAAGCACATAGCTGGCAGTGAAATTGCGAGCAATGCAAAAGTAAACATTGCTAGGCTGTATCATATAGTCACTTAACACATTGAACTCTTTATTTCAAAAGAAATATCCTGTTGGAAATGAATGAACGTGAGCAATATGGCACTTTCAAAATATGTGGTTTACTGTGAATTCAATTTCTTTCATGCCTACATTGATTTAGCAATGCTTATCAATTTCAGTTCCTCATTTTACTGCGCTCTTTCTCCTCAGTGTCTCTGTCTAGGAAATGATCTGCCTCTATTGTCCTTTACTAACCATGTGCAACAGGAACAACATATGAGCTGGAACCTGATGAACAGAGGTGTTTGTTTTCAGGTTTATGTACCATCATCACTAAACATTTGTCAAAAAAGACTTGAGGGTGTTTTTAATGAATATCCATTGTGCTGGTTTCCCAAGCTGTTTTATCAGTCAAAACACGGCCAATGCACACAGATGAAATATTCAGAAATCCAGAGAGGCATCAGTTCTTAAGCCAAGCCAAACAACAGCAGAATTATGCATTACAATGTGCATAGTTGGTGCGTCTGTACATCTTAATGGCTGTTGTAAGAGTTTTATGGCTTCCAAAGTGTCTTTTTGTACATACTTCCAATCTGTTTTAGTTTTACGATTAGCCATTGTGGCTTATGAGCGCCGGACAGTGACTCTGATTTATCAGCTTGTCCTGAAGGAGAACGCTGAAATGACCTTTCTAATAGTCATTTTCTTCAATCATAAAAACTCTTTAATGTTAATAATGTCCTCTCGTGAAAGTGCTGAACAATGGCACTGCTTCATTAGTGTAAAAGCAGGGAAATGTGGATTTATTAGCGTGTCTGGGTAAAGCAGCTTTGCTTTGTTTCCGATTAACAGGTTTGGAGACATTCCTGTTGCCTTCTCAGCGAGAGTTGAATGGGTTTTGTTCCAGTATGTTTCATTTTGGTATTGATATGCTAATGTTTTAATTGGCAGGGTGAGACAAAAATAGGATTGCCCTGTAAATACATTAAAATATTTCTGCAGGAAAATTGCTGATTACTTCTTTGTGTGTTCTGTTAGTTGGAAGAGATGTCCTTGGCATCCTTTACAGTTCTAGAGCCATGGTTCCAGGAGCCCACTAGGGGGCCTCAGACTTGTTTCCCCAATTAGCCTTACAATTATTTTAATTTTGTTATATTTACATTATCTTAATAAAAAATGCTAGAAACCACTATTAAGATATCCAACATTAAACCGACATAATTCTGAGTTTATTACAACAGAAGTACCAGAGGTACATATCAGCTTAGATGGAAGCATTAATTCGGCTGACATTCGTATTAATATTGCTATTGGTTACTTTGGATTAGATATTTACCTGGCAGATCCGCCATTAATACATCTGTTTTTCTTTATATTTGTCTGCCCCCCTTCAAGTTGAACCAAGCCAACAATGAGATCACTAAAGAAATATTTTAGGTCTGAATTCATTTCAGGAATGTGCATAAATCTTGATTTATTCTTCTTGCATAGCAACATTTTATGTCTTAGACTATTTTAGTATTTTACAGTCGCCCTAAGACTTCATGTGTGCGCATGTGTGTGTTTGTTTGTGCAGGGGGGAGAGTCTCCTGTTCTTATTTTGGAACTATGAAAGTGTTTGAGAATGTTAATTGGTATGACAAGGCTTCTTTGTAGATTACACCGCCAAAAAC
This sequence comes from Phoxinus phoxinus, assembly GCF_949152265.1. Lineage (NCBI taxonomy): Eukaryota > Metazoa > Chordata > Actinopteri > Cypriniformes > Leuciscidae > Phoxinus > Phoxinus phoxinus. The sequence goes on along the minus strand of NC_136878.1, from coordinate 15,678,330 downwards.
CACAGCTGGCTTTTTTTTCTTTTCTTTTTTCATTATTGGTCTCAATGACACAACTTCCATAAAAAGAAACCACATCATTACGCTCTTAAAGCAGACCAATATGAATGCACAGTGAGATCACAACTAAAATTGATACAAAATGATGTGGAAGGTGATGCCACACCTCCGAATCTGGCTCTTATCTTCTGTTTGGAAAGAGTTAGCATAATCTTGCTCCAAACAATCGTATGACTGGTGTGAATGGTTTCAAATATAGACTTTTTGGCTATATTTAAATGTTTCCTCTGTATCAGTCACACCATGTGGATGGTGTTGAATCATCGAGTGGTAGCCAACATGCTGGAATATACAGGTACATAGCTAATGGCTGTGCGGCTCAGTTTTTAAACCATTTGTATGTAGGGCTGGGCGATATGACCAAAATCTCATATCACGATATAAGTAATCTCATATCCCGATAACGATATATATCACGATATAGTACCTTTTCTGTAAATTCAATCAATTAATAATTTATATATATAATTACTACATGGAAAATACTTTTAGCATATATCAAATAAAAGAAAAGTTGATATATATATTGAGTATATATTAAGTATATCCTCAAAAATGTTTATATATATATATATATATTATATTCTCAAAAAAAATGGGCAAATGTTTGATTAAGAATGTAGAAATATAAAATATGAACGAAATATAAAACACTTTTCAAAAACAAATGATTACAGGCCCAACATAAAATATTGCTATATAAAATACCAAATGTAAAAATTCAATGGAAGATGTTTAAAATGTAGCAGAAATCAGGGCTCCAAACCTGTTCAATGAACGAAAACAAACAAACGAAATTTTGACAGGAGCATAACCAGAAACGGAAACCAAATTAAATTTAATCGTTCTGAACAGACACGCTTATTTGAAATGGCCATTAACCGGTTAACAACGTTATTTTATCGTTCTGTTAACTATTTTAATTTGCCAGTCAACCAATCATGAATTCAAATAGTACAGACTGAGCAAATGTGATATTGACGCGCATAGCCTATCCAACGTGAGTGAAATGCCCATGCTCAGCTGTCAGTCATCATTGATAAGTCGCAATGGGAATGCGCTGGCGTTAGTTTTCCATACTGTATGTCACCAACTGTCAAAAAATTAGGCCTACATTTCAGTGAAAATGAATAGCAGGTAATATGCAACTTTTTGTTTTTTGAAACCAGCGAAAATTGTAGGATAGTGTAGAACATGGATCCACACAACGTCACATCACGCACTTAAAGCGCTTCTGTGAACGGAGAAAACAGAAAAAAGCTAAATATATAAAACTAATATATAGGCCTATATGCGAAATATAGGCTATTTGCCTTAAATATATATAAATGCCTATATAAATGCAGTCCATTTACCATTTAAATAATTACAGATTAACAAAACGAAAGGAAGCATTTTGCTGAGCTTCGGATCATGCGACAGGGTCCAAAGTTCACAAAAAGGAAACCGAGATGGTAGAAAAGGGAATCGAGCTTTTTTTCTGTATTTTACGGCTTTACAGTTTTTAATCATTTTTTGCTTCTATCCGTATGACCATAAATTACGGAGTAACGGATTCCTGTTCCTTTGATCGCGCCGACGCTTCACGGCGCACACGTTCTTGCATTGCTAACTTGACAGCAGCATGTTCATAATCAAAATATAATAGTCAACCAAACATATAGAAATTTAACCAAATCATGTTCATGCTACAGAGGTAGCCCCTCATTTAGGAACGAGCTCCTCGGTTTGTCCTGGCTGGTCCTGCTCGGAAACACCCGGTTCTATCACCCTTCGCCATGTTATTCACGTTTCTGCGGCGTGTAAGATTGCAGTCTTCCAAATGATGAAAAAGTTTTGCCGTAAACAATGTTTTTTGCGACACCACGATATGAACAATAGAGCATAATATGAATCGATAGACTTTTTATATCGTCCATCCGATATATATCGTCATATCGCACAGCACTATTTGTATGTATCACACTCTATTTATACATCTACAATAACTAGGTCCACTGATTTTTGTGTGCGTTATGAACATTTATTTATTTACTTTTATTTTTTGTTTTTGTTTTTTAAATGATTACCTATATGACATTAAGGGCCCTATCTTACACCTGACGCAATGCAGCGCCAAGCGCGACACAAGTGTTTTTTGCTAGTTTCAGCCTGACGCAGTTATCATTTTTACGTCCTGCGCCACGTTGTTTAAATACCAAATGCATTTGCGCCCATTTGTGCGCCCGTGGGCGTGCTGGTCTGAAAACGAGATGTGTTCAGGTAGTAATGGGCGATATAAACGATATGCGATATAAACGATACAAAATTGGCCTACGATAGAGATTTTAATCCTATTGCACTATCGCGATAATGCATGTTGATGACGCAATCTACCCGCGAAATTTAGAGCCACGAGCTGCAACCGGCTGAACCGCATCATATTCGTCGTCATCTTGAGTAAACATGGCTGAAAGCGAAACGGAGGAGCTGGTGAAAAAGATCGGTGCAACATCCATTATTTGGACTTGGTTCGGATTTAAGCCGTCCGACGAGCAGCAGCAAACTATACAGACTATACAGAGTGCGTGGGGCAACAGTTCGGTAACACACACGGCTAATCTGTTCTACCACCTCAAAACGAAACATGTCACTGAATACCAGCGCGTATTCACAAAATAGTGGTGTAAACACAACATCTCTGTGTGTGCCCGATTTTAAGATTCGTTGTTGTGTTGCTTTTTAACTGAGAAGACATCAGTTTTTCTGCTCTTTGCATCTTTTGTGTCCTTTAAAAAAAATAGCCAAACTACATTTGGAGTGCCTTCTGCACTGTTTTGCACTTTTTACTGTCTATGGCATGGCACTACTGTAAACAAACTTTTATACTTGAAGCATTTTCTTTAGTTGACGTATACAGGTGAAACTCGAAAAATTTGAATATCATGCAAAAGTAAAAGGTGAAACTAATATATTATATAGACTCATTACATGCAAAGTGAGATATTACAAAGTGAGATATTACATATACTACAAATATTACTTTGTTTGTTATAATTTTGATGATTATGGCTTACAGCTTTATGAAAACCTTTTCACAATATTCTAATTTTGAATTTGGGGTTTTTATAAGCTGCTAGCCATAATATTTAAACATTAGTTTCTTTAAACAAACATTAATATTTAAACAAAGTCTCTGCAGCTAGTGTACTTGCATTTTATTTATCTGCAACATTATGTTGTATAATTACAGTTTTGCACAATAAATGTTCTCAAAACTACATACACCGTTTCTTTCTTTCTTTAAAAAATTGTTTGGCTTTCCTTAGGGTCTGTGTAACCTGTTCTGAAATGGTTTTATTATAATTTATATATCGTGATATATATCGTTATCGCAAGAGGCTGCAATGTATATCGCAATATGGATTTTAGGCCATATCGCCCATCCCTATGTTCAGGCGTGTTGTTGGCGCGTTGCTATTTTGAGGCAAGTGAAATAGACTGCGCCAATGACCAACTGAAACCTGGTCTTAAGTCAATGGCGCAATATTTTTTTTGTTATTTAAAGAGTGCGTTAGTAATGTGCGACTATAGGCGGGTCCACAATGCACATACACTCTGCTTATTACACACATAGGGAGCACACAAACTCACATTGTAAAAAAAGAATTACAATGTGAAAGATTATTATGGTGTACATAAAGATATGGTGGAATCCGGCTTGTCCCGTAGATGGTCTGCGCACAAGCAGATCCGTTTGCACCCTGGAGACGCGTTTGGCCTTTCCACTATCAAATTCCGCCATGTAAATAGCAAATCCGCCATGGCGCGAGTGCAACTGGCTTTTAAAGAGAATGGGAGATGAGACGAGTAATGTAGCTACTTCAGACCAACCCATTTTAGATTTGCGTTGGGCGCAAGAGTCATTAATCCCGCCAGTATAATAGCAAAAACTCCCGAGATCCGCCCACAAAGTTACTTGCGTTTCGCATTTAATACTTGTGTTTCAGATTGTTAAAATAGGGCCCTAAACCTTAAAAATTGTAATATTATTTTATTGTGTGTATTAAGGATGTATGAAAGGTAGGGCTGGGTATTGAACTGATTCGATTAGATGTCGATTCACAAGCTTTCAATTCCGATTTCGAACCTATATCAATTAATTGGGGTATGTATCAGGTTCAGTACATGGCAAATTTTCTCAAATGCTGTAAACTATACAGAGAACCCCAGTTTGTGCATTACTATAATATAAAGGTTAAAATTAACTGATTTGCAGAGACCAAAAGATTGACTTTTGAGATTTAAGAATGGATATCGGGTAATCTAAATGGGAATAGATTAAAATTGAGAAATCTATATTTTTAACCCAGCCCTAATAAAAGGCTAGCTAGCGTTAAAAAACAGCTTTGAGCAATATCAGGATTATATCTCTGAGCTGTAGTCTAAACTTAAGGAAAAGAAATGTAGGCAAATTAGGCTGGTACATTGTTGGTGTTTTGTTATGATACAGTAGTTAAATATTGCCCCATTGTAGTGGTGAATAGTTGTGATGTAGTGGTGCCTCATTCATTACTTTTTAAAAGTATCAGGCATTCTCTTGTCAGAGACGGGTCACATTCAGACCACCTTCACTGCAATCATTTTGTGAATGGTGCCTGTACAGATAGTAATTTCTCTGTTCACTGGGTTGTTACTGTAATGCCATCTAGACCCCATGGAGGACCACCCAGTCTGCAGGAAGAAAGGTGTCTGGGACCCCTAGCTCACCACGCACTCATCCCTGACAATTCATTCCCGGCTTTGCCTCTTGTGTTCTGACCTTGACTCTGTAGGATTCTTTTTCTGGCTGCTCTCCCCCTCTTTCTCTCTTTCGATCCCTCCTTCTCTCTGTCCTCCCCTCTCAGGAGCTCCATCTGATTGATCTGCCACCTTCAGCACCTTCTCTGTGAAAAGTGGGGTGTGTGAAATGGTGAAAATGGCAAATAGTCGGATGATTTTTCTCAAGTTCTTGAGCTGTAGGGCACAGAGAGGAAAATTACACTTATTACATCCTTGGTTATATAAAAAGACCCAAGTTACAGGATTAAAAACACATCCAGAGAGTCAGACAGTTTTAAGACTGTGCCATTGTTATTGCTGAACTGTATATAGCCCGGGACACACCAAGTCGATGTCAAAGAACTAGCGAACAACCGACCGTGTTGTTGCCTTTCGTCGGCTGCGTCTCAGCCAAAAATCTGCACTTGAACACACCAAAAGGTTTAAAGACAACTGTCAACTAGCATGTTTGTCAAGAAGTAGTAGCCTGTGCCTGATACCTGTGACTCCGGTATCAATAGTCTATTTTCGTCATTCAAAAAGGGAAACCGAAACTAGGCTGCAGATATACCGTAAACAAAGCAGCGCTTGCTTACCATTTTGAATATCAATCACGCTGATCACTTTCTTTATTCCAGTCGGCTCATGTTATTATGCA